>NC_092127.1:188451098-188758903 GCF_043159975.1 Macaca nemestrina
TGATCTTCTCAGGGCTAAGTCTACCCCCAGTTAAACTCTACTCTCCTTAAGGGTAAGGATCCCAGCACAAAGCATGAGCACCAGACACAGACAAAGCAACAAGGAAATATTTGGAGAATTGAATTGAATGCTTTGATTTCAGTTGGATCAATGGACTCGTCCAAGGTCACACAGAGGGGCAATAACAGAACCCATGACTGGAACCCATTACTGGAACTCATGACTGTTGGCTTCGGATATGAACCTTAAGTAGCACCTTCAGTGTCAATTCTGAGATTATTGTCACATCCAAGCATGGACATGAAGATTTCTGTTATTCCTGGGAGGGGGCAGAGGGGCCGTGGCTTCATACTTTGCATTTTCAATGCACCTTTGCCCCCTTTCTTTTGTAGTGAAAAGCATGACCCAGCACCTTGTATGTGTTGGAGGCTGAGCAAGACCAAGGGCACCTGGAGGGAAGAGGTCTGAGATTTATGGGCTACTTGATCATTTTTGAGGTTTTTTTCATTTGCTGTGGACTGAATGTTTTTGTCCTCTCAAAATGTATATATTGAAGCCCTAATCCCCAGTGGGATGGTATTTGGAGGTGGGGCCCATGGGAGCTAGTTAAGGTTAGATGATGTCATGGAGATGGGACCCCCATGATAGATTTTGCTCTTACAAAAGGAGAAAAAGACAGGATAGGCTTCTCTCCACTGAATGAGGATGCAACAAGAAGATAGTCTGCAAACCAGAAGAGCACCCTCACCGGACACCAAATCTGGTAGTACCCTGATCTTGGACTTCCCAGTGTCCAGAGCTGTGAGAAACGTTTGTTGGTTTGTTGTCTCAGCCACCCAGTCTATGGTATTTTGTTATAGCGCCCAAATAGACTAAGACACATGATGTCAGTGTTTCCTAAACTAGCAATGCACTGGGGGCAACCAGTGTAACATGGTTGGTGATATGTGAATGAACCTTTTAAAATGTTAATACTTTTGCATTTATTTTAATATGTGTTAAAAATATTTCTAGTGTATTATATCAGAAATAGTTTTCACTGCAAACAACAAAACAAAAAATAAAGAAAACAGCAACAAAAACCAGTGGCTTCAACAGGAAGTTTATTTCTCCTCTGCTGTAAGTCAGGGGCTGGCATGGCATGGGATATGGTTTGGCTCTGTGTCCCCACCCAAATCTCATCTCAAATTGTAATCCTCAGTGTCGCAGGAGGGGCCTGGTGGAAGGTGACTGGATCATGGGGGTGGTTTCCCCCATGCTGTTCTTGTGATAGTGAGTTCCCACACGATCTGATGGTTTAAAAGTGACACTTCCCCCTTCTCTCTCCCTCTTGCTGCTGTAGTAAGTCATGCCTTGCTTTCCCTTCACCTTCCGCCATGATTGTAAGTTTCCTGAGACCTCCCAGTTATGCTTCCTGTTAAGCCTGTGGAACTGTGAGTCAATTAAATCTCTTTTCTTCATAAATTACCCATCCTCAGGTAGTTCTTTATAGCAGTGTAAAAACAGACTACTACAGAAAATTGGTACCAGAAATGGGGCACTGCTATAAAGATACCTGAAAATGTGGAAGTGACTTTAGAACTGGGTAATGGGCAGAGGTTGGGACAGTTTGGAGGGCTCAGAAGAAGACAGGAAGATGTGGGAAAGTTTGGAACTTCCTAGAGACTTGTTAAATGGTTTTGACCAAAATGTTGATAGTGACAGGGATAATGAAGTCCAGGCTGAGGTGGTCTCAGACAGAGATGAGGAACTTATTGGGAACTAGAGTAAAGATCACTTTTGCTATGCTTTAGCAAAGAGACTGGGAGCATTTTGTCCCTGCCCTAGAGATCTGTGGAACTCTAGAAAGATGATTTAGGGCATCTGGTGGAAGAAATTTCTAGGCAGCACAACATTCAAGAGGTAACCTTTTTCTAAAAGTATATACTCATATGCATTCACAAAGATAATCTGATATTGGAACTTATGTTTAAAAGGGAAGCAGAGCATAAAAGTTTGGAAAATTTGAGGCTTGACCATGTGCTAGAAAAGAAAAACCAATTTTCTGGGGAGAAATTCAAGCCACTGGCTGCAGAAATTTTCATAAGTAAAGAGAAGCATAATGTTAATAGCCAAGACAATGGGAAAAATGTCTCCAGAGCATTGCAGAGACCTTCATGGCAGCCTCTCCCATCAAAAACCTAGAGGCCTAGGAGGAAAAAATGGCATCCTGGGCCAAGCCCAGGGCCCCACTGTTCTGTGCAGCCTCAGGACACTGTGCCCTTTGTCCCAGCTGTTCCAGCCATGGCTAAAAGGAGCCAAGTTACAGCTTTGGCTATTTCAGAGGGTGCAAGCCTTAAGCCTTGGTGGCTTTCGTGTGGTGTTGGCCCTGCAGGTGCACAGAATGCAAGAGTTAAGGTTTGAGTGCCTCTTCCTAGATTTCAGAAGACGTATGGAAACAACTGGATGCCCAGGCAGAAGTCTGCTGCAGGGGTGGAGCCCTCATGGAGAACTTCTACTAGGGCAGTGCAGAGGGGGAAATGTGGGATTGGATCCCCCACACAGAGTCACCACTGGTGCACTGCCTAGTGGAGCTGTGAGAAGAGGGCCATCATCCTCCAGACCCCAGAATGGTAGATCCACTGACAGCTTGCACCATGCATCTGGAAAAACCACAGGCACTAAATGCCAACCTGTGAAAGCAGCCTCAGGGTCTGTACTCCACAAAGCCACAGAAGTGGAGCTGCCCAAGGCCTTGTGAGGCCACCCCTTGCATCAGCATGCTGTGGATGTGAGACATGGAGTTAAAGGAGATCATTTCAGAGCTTTAAGATTTAATGACTGCCTTGCTGAGTTTCTGACTTGCATGGGGCCTGTAGTCCCTTTGTTTTGGCCAATTTCTCCCATTTGGAACTGGAAGATTTACCCAATTCCTGTAACCCCATTGCATCTTGGAAGTAACTGACTTACTTTTTATTTTACAGGCTCATAGGTGGAAAAGACTTGCCTTGTCTCAGATGAGACTTTGGACTTGGACTTTTGGGTTAATGCTGAAATGAGTTAACACTTTGGGGGACTGTTGGGAAGGTATGATTGTGTTTTGAAATGTGAAAAGAACATGAGATTTGGGAGGGGACAGGGGACAGCAGTAGAATGACATGATTTGGGGCTGCATTTCCACCCAAATCTTACCTCAAATTGTAATCCCCATGTGTTGAGGGAGGGCCTGGTGGGAGGTGATTGAATTATGGGGGTAGTTTCCCCCATGCTGTTCTCACAATAGTGAGTGAGTTCTCATGGGATCTGGTGGTTTAAAAGTGGCACTTCCTCCTTCACTGTCTCTCCAGCCACATGGTAAGACATGCCTTACTTCACCTTTGCCTTCTGCTATGCTTGTAACTTTCCTGAAGCCTCCTAGTCGTGTTTCCTGTTTAGCCTGTAGAACTGTGAGTCAATTAAACTTCTTTTCTTCATAAATTTCACAGTCTCAGGTAGTTCTTTATAGCCAAATGGAAACAGACTAATACAGCATGCCACAAGATCAAGGACCATCTCTTTCTATTTTGTTGCTCTGCTATGCAGGGCTTCCACTCTCAAGGTCACCTCATGGTCTAATCTGGCTGCTGCTGCTCTGGCTATCACGCCCATATTCCAGACAGCAGCAAGGAGAATAGGAAAGGAGAAAGATACATTCCTCTCTTTTAACTAACACTTACATCCCACTGGTGAGGACAAGCTATAAAACCACATTTAGTGAGACAGATATGGTGGCTCATGACAGTAATTCAAACACTTTGGGATGCCAAGGCTGGAGGATCACCTGAGGCCAGGAGATTGAGACCAGCCTGGGAAACATAGCAAGACCACATCTCTAACAACATTTACAAAAACAAAAAACCCACACTTTTCCGTGTAAGAGAAGCCAGGACAGGGAATCTTTATTCCAAGCTACTCTGTGGCCAGCAAAGAAATAAGAGGTTCTTCCACAGGGAAGAAGGGGAGAACGATTATTGTGGAAAGACTGAGGTCTTTTCCACACACATCCAAACTGTGATTTCATTGATATTATTGCTTGGGATGAGATTAGAGTATTTAAAAGTTGAGGCCATTGAAAGAGGATGATTAAGGACATTAAGTCCAGGTAACAGGTGGGTGTGGTAACCATCGCGAAGGCAGTAAGAAGTGGAGCGTCTGCATTACTCCAGGATCTGGAGTTGGTACCATTAGGACAGCTTCCTTCCTCTTGCAAAGGAGGCAAGCCCAGGCTTAGAGAGGCTGGGCAGTGGGCCCTGCTGCCTCCAAGGCCAGAGCTCACACCCTCGTCTCTTCCCAGGATTGCAGCAGCCACTGACCCAGGGCTCTCCCAGCAGCAAGGCTTCTTTCTGGCCCACCCTCCATCATAGAGGCTGCAAAGATGGAGTCCTCCCTTTCCAGCTTCCCTCACAGCTCGGGGTGTCCCAGGGACCTGATGTAAGCATTAAAGCATAAAACAAGGTAGGGAATTTGGGACTGTCATTGATATTGATTTTGACTCTGGATTCTCATTGATTTCAGAACCACACATGTCCTCAGGAGCTAGCCACAGGCTGCCCGGCCGCCTGAAAAGAAACTCATCCAGCAAATTCAACCTCGAATTATAAAAAGGAAAAAATGCCAAGTGCAGTGCTTGACACGTAGTAGGTACTTAGCATTAGTTTATGCTTATAAATATTCCACAACCAGGGCATTCCAAGTGTATTCATTCTTTCCTTAAATGCATTTAATGCATGGAAAGACTTAGACTAGTGCCAGGCATAGAAAGTACTCCCTAAGCATTAGCCACTATTCTTATGATTATCATGGCATTGTTGGGATTGTCATCATTCATTCATTCAACAAACATCTATCGCACCCCATGTGTGCCGTGCACGGCCTTGGCACTGTGGAATAGGCAATAAAAAAGGCAGAGTCTCTGCCCTGCTGGGAGTCCAGCCTCTAAGTGATTCATCCCACACTTAATGAGCTTGAGTTGTGATTCATGCCAGGGGCCCTGAAAGCATGAAGCAGGGCCACTGAGCTTACCCGGGGCTTCCCTGGGGAGCAGCTGTCATGAGTTGAGTCCACAGGAACCAGCTGGAGTCAGCCCAGCTAAGAGTGGAGAAGAGCTCACGGGGCTCCAGAGGCTCATCCAGGGCTGCTCAGCAAACCAGGCATGAAGGCCAAAGACCCTCTGTGCTGGCCGCATTAACCAGCTTGTCGGGCCTCGGCTCCCAGGCCCAGAGTTTGGGACAGGGCCAGGTGGGCTCAGAGCAGGCCAGGCCTTGGCAGATGCTTGTGTGCTGAAGGCAGGGTAGTGCTGCCTGGCTGCCTCCCTGACCTCCCGGGGCATCTCCTTTGTGTGGCAGTACTGTCCCCCATGCCGAGCCCCTTGGGATCCAGTTTCTGTGGAGGCCGGCTTGCAAAACCCGGGGTATTGTCCTGTAACAGCAGGCTCTGGGGTGGGTTCAATGAAAATCCAGCCCTGCATGGATTCTAACCTGAAAAGAATTATGTTACATCAATAGATGGTGCCCACAATGTGCCAGCATCCAGGGCTCTTAATTGACTCGGGCTTAATTAATGATTGGGAGAACATCCACGGACAGCCCGAGGCTCCAAAGGGAGGGGCTGGGGATAGATTAATAACATAAAGGACTGGATGGAGACACTCCGTTCAACTGCTGCTAGACCGTGTGTGGAGCTGGCTTTGGCGTGTGACAGTACAAAGTGGGATGGGAAAATATTTGATGAGAAAATCCCTCACCTTACGCCGAGAGGACCTGCTCCTTCCCTGCTGCTCAAATCAGAAGTTACAGCTTGAGACGCATCTGCGCCTGCCTTCTCATCACGTTTAGTGAAGACACCCGCTCTAAGAATCCTAGGACAAAGTGACCCCAGGACTGGACCCGTCTTATCCTTCATAGTTTGGAGACTCGTTAGTTTTTGTTCCCAAGGAATTCTGCACATTTCCTTGGAGTCCTTTCTGTGGTTTCTAAGATAATTTAATGCAAGTTCTGTGAACATGTCTTTGGAATTTTATTAGCATGCCATGAGGGTTAGTTAAGAATTCCATGGAAGCTGGGGGACTCTTCCAAGTAAGAATTCCATGCTGTTTCTGTGAGAATTCACTAAGGATCACATGGCAACTCTGAGAGGTTTTCATGAAAATTCATTGAGAACTCCATAGGTCTTCTATGAACATTCCCTCAGACTTGTGGAAAAATTCTACGAGAAGGAGGCACAGATGACATGAACATTCTAGGAGCAACCGAAGGAAGTGTAGCAGGACTTACGGGAGGGCTTATAAAAGATTCCATGAGGCTGCTTTGCAAAAATTCCATCCAAATGTTTCAAGAATTCCGTAGGAGTTCTTTGGAAGCGTGTCAGAACCTTAAGCACATCCACGGCAGAATTTTCTGCAGGAGTCGCCACTGCCTTAGCGCTACGTCCACATGTGTCAGAACCCCAGCTCCAAATCACTGATCAGGGAGGCTCCCTTGAAAGAGACTCCTACTTTCTTTTTCTTTCTTAGTTTCATTTTTAAAATTTCTTTTACTAAAATGAAAATCAGTTTGTTAGAAACACACTCACTCTGGATACCTGCTGAGGGTTAGAACACAACGAATAACTGACTATGGAAACATACCACAAGGAAATGGAAGAGTTAGGACCACTCTGAAGAGGAAAGAGTCTTCAAATCTTTCCCTGTGAATCCTGTGAAGAATGTGTGCTGATTGACAATATTTCTCACATGGTCTGGTGTCGGAGGCAAGAACATGGGAGTGGCGGCCAGGAGTCCCTGGTTCTAGTTCCAGGTCTGCCATTAACTCATTGTATAAGCTTGGGCCAGTCTCTGGGTCTCAATTTCCCCTTTTGTAAAATGAGAATTTTTTTTTTCAAGGGCCAAATGTCCCATGTTTATTTACATATGAAATGTGTTTCATACAGTTATGATGGATGGAGTGCTTAACACCCGACAGCAGCAAGACCTTTCGAGGAACTGAACGTTGACTACAGTATATCATGCAAGTATCTATATATACACAAACGAATTCCTTTTCTTAAAAAAAAAAAAGTACAAAACATATTCAGGGATAAATACAAGGTATAAAATGCAAAAGAAAACACAAAACAAAACCAAAAAATAGAACTCTCTCAGAGAACTATAAACAGAAGGGACAGAAGAGTACCTCTGCTGCATTTTAATAAAGCAGAATTACCAGCATTAAATGTACTCTTGAAATGGCTGAACTAAACCCGGGTGGCTCAGTGCTTAAGGTAACGGCCCATTGCAATACACAGGCGGCGGCATTGATAAGTCGGTGGTTGAAGTTGTGCATCCCGACTCTAAGTACCAGAACGTTTGGCAGTAGCACTCAGAACAGGAAACGCCAACTCTTTTGACAGCAAAGGGTTAAGTCAACTGATTTTTTTCTGTCACGAGCCAGAGAAATGCTTGATATTCTTAGGTGTGTTTCTGTAATAGTTAATAAATTACATGACAAAAACCTGACTATAGAAATCTATTGGTCTAACTACATATTTGTAACTTTTATAGCAGTCCAGCCCTTTGATTATTTTCCCTCCCTGTGCTCTTAAAGCCAGCCTTGCAGACCTGCCCAGAAAACCAGTCCCATTTTTTTCTTTTGAATAGTTTTCCCCATTCCTCAAAATGGAATTGAGGAAATCAGCATTCCTTATTAGATTCCTGGCTTCAGTTTTTATCCACGGCTGGGAAAGGAGTGACCTGCAAGGCTGCTTTAAACACCCTTCGGCGTGGCCTGAAGACAAAGGCACACCCACACTAGAGTGCAGTTGTGTCAAATGTGAACTCACTCCCTCAGGGCAGGCACATCGAGGAAGTGCTAAGACACTTAAAAGTTCCTAGTGTTTTTGAGACCCACAGTTACTTACAATTTATGTAGTGAATTCTAAAAATTAAAAACACTAAAAAAGGCATTATTTTAGCCTGTAATTTGTTAACCCATTAAAAATCCAAACATACAAAATGGTTTATTTGAATTCAGGAACCGCCCCTGTTACTAAGAACTCTGTTTTAAAGAAACGGTACAAAAAGAAAAATTCTAACCCAGAACAACTCAGATGGTTTTCCACTAAATACTGACGCAAACATGTAACAAAGAGTATAAAAAGTTATTCATTTAAATATATACAAACTCTTTTAAACTCAAATACTGTTTTAATACTTATCGAGGATATATACAACGAGCTGAAGGAAGGTGCGTTGAAAGAGAATATATTGCAACATACACTGTTAACTCTATTATACTGCAAACTTTTTGTAACAAAAATGTCTTTTTTATTCCAATGTGGACAGGGATTTTCCCCATGGAGCATCTGTGGCTATTTCTCGGCTGAGCTCATCCTTTTGGATTTGATGAAGGCCATGCCGTGTGTCCGCATGTGAGTGTTTAAGGCAGCTTCAGTTTCAACAGTTTTTGCGCACACTTTGCACTTTCTGTCTGACACGGCACCATCGGGGGATTCATCCTCGTGGCTGGGTTTGTTCTCCCGTTGGTTATCATCCCCAGCCCCATTTTGCTTGGACACTGGCTGAGGTTCCCTTAACGTATGTACGATGAAGAGGTGCCTGGACAGAGAGATGTGAGATGTGTAGCAGAGACCACACTCCCAGCACTGGTAGGAGGAACCATCCGATTTGTGCTGAGGGATGTGTTCGTGGAACTGCAGCAGGTTTTCGGTGGAGGAGCCACACACGGCACACTTGTGGACCTTAAAAACATTGATTTTCAGCTTTTTCAGTGGTTGAGTGATGGCTCCTCTGGGAGGCCTGAACTCCAGAACCGGTTTTTTCAGCTTCCACTTGGGACTGGGGACCTTGGTGTCTTCTTTTATTTCTGCTTCCTCTTCATTGGTGCTGTCTCATTTCTTTCAGGTCAGGGTCCTTGATGCCGTGCATCAGCTGGACGTGCTTCTTCAGCATCAACCGGGTAAAGGTACGTCTGGAGTCTGGGCAGTGTGAGCAGGCGTACACTTTCCTGATGCCTTTGTGCTTGATCCGGTTGTGCCGGCACAGGCTGTAGGACGAGCTGAAAGGCTTGTCACGCTGGCAGCAGGGGTGTTTCTTCACTTGCTTCCCGTGCTCCTTCCTCACGTGGGATATGTACACATCTCTCTGCATGAACAGGCGGTCACACTCCCAACACGTCCACCCAGGACTGGCCACTTTCTTCGTTTCCATTGATTTTTTCACAAGAGATGGAGATTTCTTTTCCAATTTCTCTTTCTCAGTCATGGATTTGGTGTCCTCTTTGTTCTGATTTGCTGAATTTTGAGTTGCAGGCTTAATGCTCAAAGGCAGGTTTAACCCCAAATTTGGAGGTCCTTCAATACTTTTCAATGTGCCATGCATAGACTTGATATGGTCCATCATAAGTTGCTTCTGTGCATATAAAAGAGAACAGTCTGGACACTTGAAAACAGATGCCTTCTGGTTTTCAATGTATTGGTCAAAGTGGTGATACAGCAGGGTTTGCAGGGTGAACACAGTGTTGCACATGGAACACTTATATATTATTTTTGGTTCTCCTATCTTGATGCCAGGATGCTGAAGGTAGGCATGGGAACGTGTGCTTGGGGCAGACTTAAACGCCACTGGACAAATAAGACACTTGTAGAAGACTTCACAGTGAGAACCTTGAATGTGAGATTTCAGAGCAGCCACATCAGAGTACACAACATTGCAATGCACACATTGAAAACCAACTCTTCTTGTGTAGTTCAGACAGTTCTTGGTGACATGGGTCTGGAAATGCACAGACCTGCAGAAGGCACCTGCACTCAGGGCAGGTGTAGGGAGATTTGTGCTGATGGATTCTCTGGTGTGATGTGTAACTGCACCGGTTAGGAAGCAGCATCTGGCAGATGGTGCAAGTCTTTTGTCCACTCGGATCTGCAGCCTGCTGGAAATGTGTAGCCAGTGATGTCTCGTCCTAGAAGACTTCATTACACTCCAAACATTGTAGACTATGTCTACACAGTTTGGAAGTGTCTTCATCTAGGGGCATGGCTGGGGTGATGGAAGTGCTTGAAGGAGCCGATATGACTGTCCCAGTTATGCCAGACTGAATTTTTGTGAGAGTGTGTGTGCCGGCTCCCACAGGGCTCTGAAGAGTGGAAGTTGAAGTGGAAGTATTGCTTGATGGAGAAACTATCATTTGATCTGCTGGGACTGGCTTTAAAATTAAGTGGGAGCATTGCATTACCACCCCTTTCTCCTTATGCCCACGGGCATGGGAAAGGAGGCTGCATTTGTTGTAAAAAACGAGGTTCTTTGTACAGTGGTTGCACGTTACTTCGATGCGCATGCTCCGTCTGTCGGAGTGCTGAGTCAGACTCTTTTCAAGTGCAAAGGAGTCCCCACACTCCAAGCACTTGTACCCAGGCATCAGTAATGTGATCCCTGCGTTGGCGGGAGGACTGAGGTTTGGGATGTAAACAGGGACTGGATTGACACTGCTCAGCACCTTGTTGAAAGCTTCCACCACAGAACTCTGCAAGGACGACATCATCTGGACTTGAGACACATTTTTGGGGGGTTGAGAGGCTGCTGCATTGATTATTGCCTGCTTTATTTGTTGCTGAGGTTTGGTTAGCACTTGATGGAATTCAGAGGTGGCCTGGGCACCCTGAGGCAAAAGGTTAAGGTTGGCAAGGTGCACAGTCTTTGGCACGAGTTTGGCGTTGGCCAGGCTGGATGCCAGCACCATGACAGTTTACTGCTGGATGGTATTGGTAGCTTTAATGATGGCACTGCTGGTGCTCAGGACAGAGGCAGCAGATATGACCCTGAGTTTCACCGTGGTGGTGTTAGCGAGCTTCAAATTAATGACTTGGGATCCTGCCGTCTTCACAGTGGACACTGGGAGGAAAACAGTAGCCACAGGCTTGATTGTGACCTGTTTAGGGGTGAGCTCTGCAGGGGAAACTGACCATGTGGTCATGACCACGGACTGGAGAGGCGCCCGGGGGGGAGAGGAAAGGACAGCTTCTGATGCTAGAGACGAAAGAATGGATGTCACAGAGGCTATCAGGGATGCTGTCTGCTCGGAAGGTTTCTTCCCAGAGTCATGATCCACTTCTGGCAATAACCTGGTCACTGTTCTCTTGATTTCCCCAGAAGATGTCTTAATGGTTTTTATGCGGACTTTGGGAATTGCTGGTGTGGACCCTGCAGGAGAGGACGGGGAGCCCTTGCTGTTGTTCTCACTTGAGATGCTTCTGGGACTATCCGGTTGCTTTAGGGGTGGTTTTTTTTTTTGTTTTTGTTTTTGTTTTTGTTTTTTTTGGTCCCCTCGATGAGATTCTGGGATTCAGGAGACTTGTCAGTTGCTCTCCGACTGTCGTTTGCTTCTTTTGGTAACAGGGAGGATTCCCTCGAATTGGCCACTGGTTCTTTGCAGGAGTCTGAAGCCGCCTTTATAGCGCTGAGAGCTGCGATGGCAGCGATGCAGGACGAGAGCTTGGAGGATGACTTTGTCTTCATGGCGCAACGCCAGAGAGGCCGGTGTCATTCTTATTGGAGCTCACTTTCCCATCCAGGACTCTGTTTTCCAGCATTCTTTCAATTTATCCTCTGCTTTTCTGACTTTAAAAGGTTCATAAACACTCAGGTTTATAGAATTGGCTTCTGCTTCTCTCTTAACAACTTTGTTTTCCTCCATATTGCCTGATGTAGAGAGTCCCGTTTTGCTGGAGTTTTCCCTTCCGAGTGCCTTCAGCTTATCGTAGCCCTGCCGGGGAGCTGACTCCGTCAACAGGTTGGACCTGCAGCTTAGCATGTCCTCCTTGTCAGGGGGTCATCCACCTCCGTCTTCTCATCGTCATCAAACTCTTCAGCACTGGAGATCGGGCTAAACTGACTGAACGTTGAGTCTTTCAGAGTCACCTCAGGGGCAGGCACGTCTCCTTTCAAGGACTTCACTCCATCTTTACTGTAACTGTCGAGGGAGGACGCTATGAGAAATCCATTATGTAGGCCATTGCCGGTGGGGTTATGGCCATCTTTCTCCCTGCCCTCGACGAAGTGGATGTTCCCAACGTTCTTGATGATAACACTGACACCCACGTCAGAAGATGATGGTGCTGGGCATCATCCTCTCCCTGGGCGTTCTGCTTCGTGCGGTTTTTCATGGTCATTGTGTCCAGACTCAGTAGCTGCTTTAGGATCGACTATATCTGGGATGTCAAATGCTGCCAGGAGGTCATCAAAGTCTGGGGTCTTCATATCCCCCATGGTCATGAATTTGAGCAGATGTTCTCGTGAACCTTGACCTTTTGGAAAGACTTTAGACCAATGTTCAGTTACTGTCACACGGCTGCGTTCTCAACAAATAGGAAAGGGTTAAAAGCAGCCCCAGTCAACAGGCCTTTTGGCCTTCATAATAGTCAGAAGCATCCCCAACACTCTTTAGTAGCGTCTGAAAGAAAAACCACAAAACAGAACATACCCCCCTTCCCGGGGTTGGCCTTCGCGGCGGTCAAGCCCGGGCGTCTGGGCCGCAGCTCCTATGACCTTTGTTCAGTGCAGCGCCGCTGGTGGCTGCTGCTGTGGCTGCTGCTGCTGTCGTCGGAGCGGCGGCGTCGGCGGGGGTGGCTTCCATGTTACCGGCGTGTCATCTGCGTTCCTGCTGCCGGAGTCTGTGTGTGCGTGTGCGGTGGAGCGGCCTCGCCGAGCGCCTGGCCCGGGCACCGCGCCTCCCGTGGCACCGCGCTCTAGGCCAACGGCTGGGGGTGCGGGCCCGGGCGGCGGCGGCGGCCGTAAAATGAGAATTTTTAGACTGGGAAATCCCCATGGACTCTGCCAATCCTGACAGTCTGTGGTTCTGCAAAGTAATAATGATGGTGCTGGTAATGGTGATAATGGTGGTGATGGTGATGTTGGTACTGATTGTGTTGGTGGTGATGGTGGCGATAATACTGGTTGTAATGGTGGTGATGGTAATGATGGTGACAGTGATGGTAGTGATGATGACGGTGGTGATGGTGGTGGTGGTGATGGTGGTAGTAACAGTGGGTTATGGTGATGACTGATGTTGCTGGTGGTAGTGATAGTGATGGTGGTGATGGTGGTAATGACGGGGGTGATGGTGGTGATGGTGGTGACGGTGATGATGGTGGTAGGAATGGTGGTGGTGATAGTGATGGAGATGATAGTAGTGGAGGTGGTGGTGATTGTAGTGATGTTGATGATGGTGGTGGAGGCTGTGGTACATGATGGTGGTGGGGGTGGGGATGATGGTGGAGGTGATGGTGGTGGTGATGGTGATGATGGTGATGGTGGTGGTGATGATGGTGAGGGTGATGATGGTGGTGATGGTGATGGTAGTGATAGTGATAATGGTGATGGTGATGATGGTGGTGATGGTGATGGTAGTGATAGTGATAATGGTGATGGTGATGATGGTGGTGATGGTGATGGTGGTGGTTATGATGGTGATAATGTTTGTGGTGATGGTGGTGGTAGTAATGATGATGATGATGATGATGGAGGTGGTGGTGGTAACAACAGTAATTACCATCCCTGAGCATTTATACTACTGCTGTGCTAAGCACCTTCCATTCTCTTCTTAAACTCCCATATTCAATCATTTGAGATAAGAACTATATTTATCTCTCCTAGTTTATAGAAGAGGAGATTGAAGCCCCCAGAAATTTGAGGTCACATGGCTGATAACCAGCAGATTTAGCATCTAATCCGTGATTGTCCTACTTCCCACTTCTCTTAGGCACCACTCCACACTGTTTCTTCTACCATTTGCTGCTCTAATCTTTTGACTTTCAAGGAAGTTCTCCAATGTATCATGCAAAGTACCTGTGACAGCAAAAGCCTCAGGCTGCCTGATTTGTTCACGTTTTGTAAACACCTACTTTCATCCCTCATTCCTGCTCCATCATGATCTGCCCTTTTGTTTGCTCATCCCTTATCCAAGATTCCAATCATGTACCTCTTCTCCCATGTGGTCTATCCTGCACACACCAGGTGAATTTCTTGCAAATGATGTTTACCATCACAAAATTCTTATGCTCAGGAATTTTTAGTGGATTCTCCTAGTGTGAAGGACTAAATAAACTAAGTTAAACTTTTGAAAGTCCCTTAGGGCATCCTTCTAGGACCTCTAATATCACAGTGTCTGTGATAGCTCCTTAATGCTCTGGGCTAAATTCCATCTCTGTGACTTTGTTTATGCACATACTGCCTGGAATGCCTTCCTCCTCCCTCTCCATCCTGCTTCTTCCAAAAATGAGACTTACTAGACTACTTTAATCTGCAATCTAGAACATTCACACATTCTTCTTCATGGAGTAGCACGACGGGCTACAATGCATATTATTTGGACAGCTCTTCTCACACTGAATGGACAGGGCAAATCACTAAAAGTGAGGACCACATTGTGTCAGAGCCATGCAGATGTGGCCCTGCTGCTAACCAGCTACAGGATCTTGGGCAAGTGACTTTACCTCTCCCAGTGAGTTTCCTCATCTATTACAAAATGAAAAGGAAATAATACAATCTTAGTGGGCAGAGGTATTGTGAAAAATGAAATGAGAGAACAGAAAGATCTTCCTGATAAGCTTTAGAAGTTGTAAAGACAATCAGGAATGTCAGGCATGGAGCACACTGCCTGGACTGGAAAAGGTGCTTGGGAATGTGAGTTGATTGTCCTCTCCTACACATCCTCAAGCACACAAGCACACTGCGGGGCACATGGTGCTGTAATCATCATTTAGAACACCTGTGCTCCAGGCATTGCGCCAAATCTTGGCATCAAGAGCACTTTTAATCTTTTTTCTCTCCTTTAATTGTTCTGATTTTTTTCTGCCAATATCCCCGTATGACAGCAGGGGATACTGAGGCTTACAGACAAGATTCAAAGCTGGGTTGGCTCATCTGAATCTTAGCACCTTGGCTTTGCTGCCCTTCAGCAGCACACACTAAATACCCATGTGCTTCTTTTCTTTTCTTTCCTTTTTTCTTTTCTTTTCTTTTTTTTTTTTTTTTTTTTTGACAAGGTCTCACTCTGTCACCCAGGCTGGAGTGAAGTGGCAAGATCATGGCTTATTGCAACCTCGACCTCCCAGGCTCATGTGATCTTCCCACATCAGCCTCCTGAATAGCTGGGACGACAGGCACGTGTCACAACAGGGATAATTTTATTTTATTTTTTGTAGTGATAGGATTTTGCTATGTTGCCCATGCTGGTCTCAAACTCCTGGACTCAAGTGATCCGCCTGCCTTGGCCTCCCAAAGTGCTGGGGTTACAAGCGTGAGCCACTGCACCTGGCCGCCATGTGCTTCTTGACCAAGCAAACTTCCTGGTTCCTCAGTCCCGGAGTGCCTCCATGCACACAAATGGACCACAGCCTGCTCCTCAGGGAGAGTTTGTGGTTTGTGCTTGTGTGGGAAATGGTTTCTAATCAACAACAATAGAGGAGGCTGACCTACAGGGCAAATTTAAATGCCCCTTGTTATGGAGGGGATGGAAATTTCCCCATGGTTTTACAGGGAGTGGGTAAATCAACAGCAAGGCCCTTGGAATAATCATCTCAACGCTAAGGAGAAAGTCAAGGTTGATAAGGAGCTTAGGCCTTTGATTCTGATGGAAAAATGGGTTCAGAGAGAAGGAGTGATTTGCTAAAGCTAATGGCAGGGCTTGGGGGGATTCTGCAGCCTGATTCCCTGTTCACTGCACATCTCGACCCACCTCTCCTGTGTCCCACTCCCTAGAGGCCTGTCTCTCTGCCAGGACTAACCTGGCCATCTTCTCCATGTTCTAATGGCGATGGGTGATAGTGTGACATTTTACACTTCCCAGCTATCATTTTCTGTCACTTTTATTTATAACATCTTCACCATGTTTCTGGCCTTATGCTCGTCTCCATGAAAATTATTGAGTAATGAAGGAGTTGAACCATGAAGGAGACAAAATCATTGCTCTCTCTAAGAGTTGTAGTGACACATGGCCAACTTAAAGGAGTATAAAAATCAAACAAATAGGACTCATTTTTCTCTGACATAAGAATTCTGGAAATAACTGGTCCAGAATCCAGGGCTCCTTAGGACCCAGGACTCCTCAACTCATTGGTGCCACCATCCATAGCCTGCAGTTCCTGTACTCTTGGTCACAGGGCAGACGTCCTCCACCCCCACCATCATAATGTCTTTCTGAGCAGGAAGAAGGGATAAATGTGAGGGGCAAAAAAGCATATGCCAGTTGGTTCATCCCTGTTTAAGGTCTTTGCTAGAAAGATCTTCCCCATACATCCCATTGGCTACTGCAAACTGCAAGAGAGGATGAGAATTAAGTTTGTATTTGAGTTGGTAGACTGCAGCCTCCAAGTAAAACTGTAGTGCTCTTAAAAAGCAAGAAGGGAAGCGGTTACTGAATAGACTACCAGCTGTCTCTGCCACAGTGGAGTCAAAGACTTCCTAAAATTGTATGCAAAATGAGGAATATATACATGTGATTTTCAGGGAAGAGAGTCTATAACATTCCTTACATTTTCTATGGGATCCATTGGGTTGAGTACCTCTGGTCCAAATAAAGACCTGTGCAGCAACAATTCGAATAGCTTAACATTGGTTCTTCATGCCCACACCCAGTCAATTTCCTCAGCATTATCAGCATGGGAGGCATTAGGAAAACAATGCAAAGCTCCAGGGCAAGGATTCTGCTTTACCAGCCCAGAGCTTCCATATCACAGCTGCATGACCATGGGAAATCCCATAACCCTTTTGAACCTCAGTTTCTCAGTCTATTAAAAGGGAGGACAAACCTACCTCAAAAACTTGTAAGAGGATATTTCTGCTTCTTGCATAGAAGTAGGAACAGGAACCAGATTTATTCTCCCTCCTGAAACAAATGAAAACCAAGACAAAACATGTGAAAACTGGTTTTCAGATGTTGGCCATCAGGCAGCACAGAACCAAAATCCTTGAGAAAGAGAAAACAAACAAGGCTACAATTGCCCAGCCTATTGCTGGAAATGGAGACCATTTCCTGAGATCAGTGCAAGGAGGCCATCTTAGTAAGTTTTATCCTGCAACAACAGAATACCTGAGACTGAGTAGTTTATAAACAACAGAGATTTATTTCTTACAGTTCTGGGGGCTGAGAAGTCCAAGATTAGGTGGCCTCCATCTGGCGACAGTCTTTGTGCTGGATCATCCCACAGTGGATGGCAGGAGGGCAAGGGAGGGTGAAAGAGGGCAAGAAATCAAACTCTCAGCCTCAAGCTCTTTTATAATCAGCACTAATCCATTCTGAAGAATGGAGCCCTCACAACCCAAACACCTCCCATTAGGCCCCATCTTCCAACACTGTTGCACTGAGGATTCGATTTCCAGCACATGTGTTCTGGGCAACACATTCCAACTACAGGAGAGGTCGAACCCAGGCAGCATTTGACCATCTCCACAAGCTGAGGCGGTGGAAGTGGGAGTACAGGGAGTATGAGATGGCTGAAATTCACGCAGAGCACCAGAGGTGGAAATAACACAGAAAGGGCTGCACAGGGTCCCTCCTGAGTCTTCATCTGATCCTGTGAGTACTTATCAGCACTTGCATGAAAGGAAGCTACCCTCCTCCAAAGAATTAGAGAAAAAATCCCTAGAGCGCAAACAGGCCAGGAATATAGCGTTTTCACCAGCCACAGTGGATAAGCCTCATAGTTTGAAGAATGTCAGAGTGCTCCAGAAGACATTTAGGGTCTTAAAAGTGGGCAAAATTAGCCCTAGACTAAAGGCTGCCTTGATAGCATCTAACAAAGATTAAAAACAAACCTTGAAAGGAACAAATGGCTCCCAAGTTATTTAACCGTGTTGCAGGAAAAAAATCTCAAGAATACTTACAGAATATAAAAATGTCTAGCACACAAGAAAATAAATATCATAATATATGGTATAAAAGAAGCAATGGCATGCAGAGAAACAGTAAAATAAAATGTATGATGAAAGCATCAGTCAATAGAAACAGAACAAAAAATAACACAGGTGATAGCATTAAGAGACAAGGACCCTAAAACAGTTATTACAACTACATAACTATGTCTAAGAAAGTAGAGAAAAAATTGAGCATGTTGAGATATAGAAGTTATAAAATAATCAAACTTCTAGAAATGAAAATTACAATGCTTGAGATTTTTAAAAAATAAAACAAAACACTTTGTGAGATTAACAGCAGATTAGAAACTGCAGAGAGAAAAGATAAGTGAACTTGAAGACCTAGTAATAGAAACTATTCAAAAAGGAAATACAGAAAAGAAAAAAACTGAAAAAATTGAACAGAGCATCATTGAGCTGTGTACAGATTCTAGTTTGCTAACAAATGTGTATTGTAGTCCACAAAAGAGAAGAGAGAAAGGGAGAATAGAAACAATATTGGAAGAATTAAGAGCTAAAAACATTTCTAAATTTGATGAAAACTTTAACCCAGAGAGCCAGTGAACCCACTACAAAAAAAAAAAAAAAAAAAAGAAGAAAACATTAGCAAGGTACGTCATAATTAAATTGCTCAAAAACAATGATAAGGAGAAAATCTCAAAAGTACCCTGTTAAAAAAAAAAAAAAGACATTACATATAGAAAAACAATGATAGCAATAGCTGCAGATCTCTCATTGGAATCAATGTAAGCCAGAAAGAAGTGGAGCAAAATATTTAAAGAACTGAAAGAAAAAAAAAAAAAACTGTGGATAAAAATCTTATGCCCAGCAAAAGTTCTTTCTAAAGAAAGGGGAAATAAAAAGAGAGGGGTGAAAAGGACATACAAACATGAAAAGCAGCAGAGCAATATTACAAGAAGTATTAAAGGAAATTATTCAGCCAAAGTAACATGAGACGGGATGAAAACCTGGATATACACAAAGAAAAAACGAACAGCAGAAATGGTAAATATGTTGGTAATATAAGGGGTTTCTCTTCTAAATTTCTGACCACTTTGAAATGTAATTGGCAGTTTATATTTTAAAATAACAACCATGTGGTTTATAACCTGTAGAGGCTGAATATGTAACAATAGCAGCAAAAAGGCTAAGAGGTGGTTCGTTCTTAAACTATAATGTGAAGTGGTGTAATATTACTTGAAGGTAAACCGTGATAGGTTAAAAATGTATACTATCAACATTAACGCATCACTAGAGAAACAAAACATTCAACTTTTGCCGAAGTGCCAAGGCAATTCAGTAAGGAAAAGATAATCTATCAACAAATGATGCTGTAACAATTGGATAGCCATATGCAAGAAAATGAACCCCGACATTTACCCAAGAGCATGTGCAAACACTAACCGAAACTATATCATAAATCTAAAGTGTAAGAGCTAAAACTATAAAACTTCAAGAGGAAAGCATAGAAGAAAATCATAGTGATCTTTGATTTGTTAAGATTTCTTAAATAGGACCCAGAAATTTCCTACTATAAAAGAAAAGCATCGAATTGTATTTAATCAAAATATAAAGCTTTTGCTTTTCAAAAGACACTCAAATGAAAAGGCAAGCCACAAACTTGGCAGTTTTTTTTATGAAACATATATCCAGAAAAGGACTCATATCTAGAATATATAAATAATTATCATATCTCTGTAAGAAAAACAAACTAATTTTTAAATGGACAAAAGACTTAAATAAGATATGTGGATAGCAAATACTGACATTAAAGATGCCCAACATCATTAATCATTAGGGAATTAAAACTACAAGGAGATGGGGCGAGGAGGCTCATACCTGTAATCCTTGTGCTTCGGGATGCTGGAGCCAGAGGATCACTTGAGGCCAGGAGTTTGAGACCAGCCTGGGCAACATAGTGAGATTGTGTCTTTAATTTTTTTTTAATTAGTTGAACATGGTGATTAGCGCCTGTAATCTGAGCTACTTCAGAGGTTGAGGTGGGAGAATCACTTAAGACCAGGAGTTAGAGGCTGCAGTGAACTCAGATGGAGCCAGTGCCCTCCAGTGTGGTTGACAGAGTGTGACCCTGTCTCAAATAAAATAAAATAAAAAATAAAACTATAAGGAGATACCACTACACACACACGCTAAAATGAAAAAGACCGATTAACCAAGTATCAGAAAAAATGTAGAACAGATAGAGCTGTCATAGACTGCTGGTAGGAACATGAAAAGGTGCAGTCTCTTTGGAAAGCAGTTTGGGAATTTCTCAAAAAGTTACACTCACACCCCCAAATGACCCACCATTCTACTACTAGGTGTTTAGCCAACAGAGATGAAAGCACACAGAACTGCACACAAATGTTGGGAACACGTTGAGCCACTTTATTTGCAATAGCCCCAAACTAGAAACTATCCAAATATCCATCAGCAGGTGAATAGTAAACTGACTGTGGTATATCTACACAGCAGAATGCTACCCAGCAAAAAAGCAATGAGCGGTAGTACACGTGCATCGTGGACAGGTATCAAATTAATTATGTGGAGTGGAAGAAGACAGACCAAAAATGTACATAATGTAATGGTTCCATTTACATAAAATTCTAGAAAATCTGTAATAACAAATAGAAGATTGAGTGGCTCTCTGGAGTACCCAGCAGGGAAAGCAGGAAGGGATTATAAAGACGCCCCAGGAAACTTTGAGGGATGATAACTTCTAAGTGAACTAACTTCGTTGTGATGACTGGTTGATTTGAGTTCGTATGCATCTGCTAACATGTTATCAAGTTGTACACTTAAAATATATGCAGTTTATTGTATGTCAATTACATCTCAACAAAGCTGGGATTTTTTTTTAAAGGTAGAAAGAGAAACTGAAATACTAGACAAGAAGGAGGTAACAGCATGAGTTATGCATTCTAGACGTAACATTCTTCTAAGGAAGATGAAAATGGTTCAAAAATAAAATGAGTTCCTAAGAAGAGAGCCAATAAGATTAGACATGTAAATGCTTTTCCTGTGGCAAGCTTTGCTCTTAGAGGTATTCCTGAGCTCACTCATTGCATGTTCTCAACAACCTCCTGGGGGAGCGACTGTACTGTCCTCATTTTATCGACAAGGACACAGGCCCAAAGAAGTGAAGGAACTTGCCCAAGGTCACACAGCTAGAAAGAGGTTGAGTCCGGAAGATGAACCCAAGCAATTTGGCTGAGTGGCCTGGGCTCCTGTTCCTGCCACTCCCTTCTGTCCCTTGTGCCTTGTCCAGGGAGCTGAAAACAGCTGCAGTTCTATTCACAGCCCTAACGCCACAGCTGGGGTCTCTGGGAAGCTCTGTGGTTTTGGCCCCCTATGAGAGCTGCAGTACCTGTTCCTTCTTTCTCTTCCCCAGCCTCCTCCCATTCCCATGGCACCCCTTTGGAACATCTTAGAGTTTCAGAACTTCCCAGGACCTTCAAGAGCAGTTTCATGCCACCATGCCTGCTTGCAACAGATGCCCTGTTTTGCCAGCCAAGCCAGCACCTCACCTCAGGCTCTGCTCATCTGTGAAGTCTTGACTGACTCAAGTCCCCATCCCCAAGCAGAATTGGCCCTGTCCTCCTCTGCTCCCATTCTATGCCTCGTAGAGACTCTGAACCTGGCAGCAGTTCAAGGGCAGGAAAGCCTGGCTGTGGAGGATGCCAGATTCTGGGAAAGGCACCAAAAAGTCATAGTAAATAATGTGGGACAGGGGAGGCTGATCAGAGCTTAGCTTGCAAATAAAATTTAAAATTGTGAAACAGGCCAGGCATGGTGGCTTGCACCTGTAATCCTCACACTTTGGGAGGCCGAGTCGGGGAGATCATTTGAGGTCAGCAGTTTGAGACCAACTTGACCAACATGGTAAAACCCCATCTCTACTAAAACTGCAAAAAAAAAAAAATTAGTTGGGCATAGTGGCAGGCAGGCACCTCTAGTCCTAGCTACTCAGGAGGCTGAGGCAGAATTGCTTGAACTTGGGAGGCAGAGGCTGCAGTGAGTTGAGATCACGCCACTGGGTGACAGAGCGAGACTCTGTCTCAATAAATAGATAGATAAATAAATAAATAAAATAACATTGTGAAACAGTTTATTTTACGTTTCACAACGTTTAGTCCTATGATACCAATGGACTGGCTCCTGGGACCGGTCAAGATGAGATGAGAGTTGGTCCTTCTGGAGATCCTGACAAATTGTACGACACCAGGATGCGTCAAGTCAAGGGCATCATTTTTTACAGCATTCGAGGAGTTCATCAATGCTCCCAGGAGCTTCTCTCAAGTTTGGATACGCAAATCCCTCCTCTTGAAGTGCCTGTGCTGTCCTGATTGAGTGGATCTGCTCTTCATCAAATGTTCTCGGAGTTAATCCCACCAGATCCTCATGTGTCTCCAGTTCCGCTTGTGGCAGAAGAAATTCTTGAAAAACACTGTGGCAGGTAGAATAATGGTCTCAAAGATGTCCACATCATAATTCTTGGAGTCTATGAACATGTCACCTTACCTGATAAAGGGGACTTTGTGGATGTGATGACGTTAAAGACCTTGAGATGGGGGAACTCTCCTGGACAGTCTGGGTGGGCCCAAAGTCATCACAAGGGTCCTCATAAGAGGGAAGCAAGAGGGTCAAAGTCACAAAAAGCATACGTGATGAAGGAACCACAGGTTGGAGTGATGCATTTTGAGGATGGAAGAAAGGGCCATGACCCCATGGAACACAGGAGGCCCCTAGAAGAAGGAAAAGGCGAGGAAATGAAATCTCCCCTAGGAAGAACACTGTCTTTCCCATACCTTCATTTTAGCCTCAGGGAGACCCATTTCTGATTTCTGACCTCCGGAACTGTAAGGTAATAGCTTTGTGTTCTTCTTCTTCTTCTTTTTTTTTTTTTTTTTGAGACAGAGTTTCGCTCTTTTTGCCCAGGCTGGAGTGCAATGGTGCGATCTCGGCTCACCGCAACCTCCGCCTCCCAGGTTCAAGCGAATCTCCTGCCTCAGCCTCCCGAATAGCTGGGATTACCGGCATGTGCCACCACCCCGGCTAATTTTGTATTTTTAGTAGAGACGGGGTTTCTCCATGTTGGTCAGGCTGGTCTTGAACTCCCGACCTCAGGTGATCCACCTGCCTCGGCCTCCCAAAGTGCTGGAATTACAAGCGTGAGCCACCACGCCCGGCGTTGTGTTCTTCAAGTCACTAAGTTTGTGTTCATTTGTCACAGCAGCAGTAGGAATCAAATGCAACCATTTTTATTCACTTTGAGGAAATTGTGTATCTTTGCAAACTTTGAAATTTGTTTTGCAGTCATAGTGGGAGCTGGATGCATGGTTGATGTTCTGTGTCTGCCCCTCCAATCATCCCACCCAGGCCCTCACTCTCCTATAAATGTCACACAGCCAAGTCCTCTCTGGGAACTGCCATCTGCAGAAGACAGCAGCCTCACCCAAGGTTATACCCGCTCCACTGGGGCAGCCTGCATTGAATGAACAGTCAATCTCAGGGGACAGAGCCTGGCCTTGATTTGGACAGTTTCAGCTCATCCCAGCTTCAGAGCTCCACGTGGTGCTCAGTGGTGGCTGCATCACAGTTCAGCTTCTCCCCTGTCCATGTTGCTCCTCTCTCTCCCTCCTGGGCATTGCTGCCCAGAGCACTCTCCAGGAATTTTCTGCATGCCCATCAGCTCTTAGACATGTTTCTTGGGATACTCCATGTAAGACAGCAAACATTTAGATTGTGTTGCTTACAGTCAGAGGAGTCAGATGGCCTCAGACTGGTCTGCCTTGAGCAGAGACGCGGTTTGTGGTTTTCACAAGATGATTGGTAGAGGTGAGCAGAAAAGGCCGTTTGCTGGGGATGACAGTATATGTAGTCCATTCACTTGTGAGTCTCTTCCTGTTACAAAGACCTGTGTTTTTTTCCTTTGCTGCACAGTACCTGCCAGGACTTGGATAATGAACCCACATGTAAAGGGACTGTGTAGACTTGTCTTTCTGTGTCTGCACATCCCCTCCAGACAAGCCCAGCCCAATAGCCTGCTGAATACCACTAAGTGATCCTCATCAATGCCAAATAAACCAGAGAATCATCATGATGAACCCTGACCCCTCACCCCAAATCATGACATAGAGTAAAATGTTTTGCGCCGCTAAGTTTGAGGCTGTTTGTTACGCAGCAGTGGATACCTGGAACAGTCATTTGGACTGACCTTTGGACAGTCATTTGGAGAAGTGACATCATATTAAATGATTAGCAAGTACCACTGCAGGAACTAGTGGGGGTGGAGGGAGCACCTCCAGATTGGAAGGGCAAAAAGAAAAAGTTTTGAGACTGTACTAAGTGCCAAGCCTCAGGCAAGAGCTTCCACCTCTGCTATCTCCAAGAGTCTTACAGTCCTTGGCTGAGGTGGGAAGGCCTCTCCCCATTCTACAGAGAGGCAGATGAATGCCTGGAGAAAGGTAAGGTGACTTGCTCAAAGTCACACCACTAGTTCCTTGCATTCAACTATTTACCAATTAATTAATTAATTCAACAAGTATCTCGTGTCTGCTATAAGGCAAGCTCCATGCGAGTTCCTGGGGAAGCATCATGAAAAAAAGAAAGGGTAGAGTTGGTAACAGGAATTGGGAGTGCACGCGGGAGAGAGGGCTGCAGATGCAAGTTGTGTGGTCAGAGTGAACTTCTCCAGGAGGGAACACTTAAGCCAGTATGGAAGAGGGTAACGGTGGGAACTTGCGGTCTAAGGAAGCTTCCTCCACAGCTCTGGGGCTCAGGTCTACAGCCTGCAGGGCATAGACACTCCTGAGCTTTCCAGTATAGAAACCTGCACCGCCTTCAACTGTGCTGGGCACTGCCTGGGCCCTCCATTGGAGGCAGGGCGGAGCAGGCAACGTGGCACCAGATAATGATGCCTCTGTGTCGCCCACACTGGCCACACCAGCTGCAAGAGCCATCCGGTGGCTCCAAGTTAATTGCTCCAGAGCACAAGGGGCTGTATAATTTGGATCAAAGGGCCCCTCTCTTGAAGTCTTAATTGTGGCACTTCACGCTGCCCTGGGGCGAGCTGAGCCACAGCAGCACTGCCTCTGGGGTGGTGCCTCTGGTCTCAGCTTTGCCACTTACCACTGTGTGTTGTCAACATTTCCTGGCCTCAGTTTCTTTGCCTATAAAATGGAAGTGAAAAACTCCTCCTTCCCACTACCCCCTACCATAGGAGAGGATGAAGTCAGGAAGTTGGTATGCAAATAATGCCATAAATACCTCTTGAATCCTAAGTCCTACTTACACTGGACAAATTGCTGTTCTTTGAACTCACTCTAGTTATTGATCCATCCATCCATTCATTCAGCATTGCCTGTGTGCCCGTTTTGTGCCAGGCATGGGTTCTGGGGTTACAGAGGTGACTAAGACACCGTCACTGACCTCTACGAACTGACTGTCTGGAGAGGAGACAGGCAAGGGTTGAGCAGGGAACCACAATCCTGCTGGGGAAGGGGTCTTTGGGCTGGGCTTTGAAGCTTGCACAGGAGTCTGCCCCTTTATGGGAGGACATCCAAGCACAGGAAACTGCACGTGCAGAGAGGCAAGGCGTGATGCAGTGTGTCAGTGGGGAATACTCACTGGACAGTGGAGGCAAGGGCTTTACAGGCCAGCAGGGGAGTCTGGACTTGAGAGCCATAGAAGGGTTTTAAGCAAGGGAGAGAGATGATCGGCTTTATCTAGGGGGAGGGATCTCTGGTAGCAATGTACAGGCCAAAGAGTAAGAGGCTGGGGACAAAGAGATCAGAAAGGAGGCAGTTGCAATGACTTAAATGAGACTTCATTCCTACACTCCATGAATACTTTTTGAACACCTACTGTAAGCCAAGCACTGCACGGGCTCTGGGAAAATGGGAGACAGTGCTTTCACTCTAATGAGGAAGAAGACAGTAAACATAAATATGTCAGGAAGTGTCAGATGCTGACAAGAGCTCCAGAGAAAACTCAAGCAGACGTGAAAGAGTCTATGGGGTAGGCAGGCCCTTAGCATCCCTGCTCCGTGCCTTCTGCTTCCTCTTCCTGGACTTCAGGGGCTGGAAAGCTAAAAACTACATTTCCCAGACTTCCTTGCAGTTCTGGATCCAAGACAAATTCGGTTCCACCAAATAGATGCATCTGGAGCCCTGGAAAGCACAAACAGGGCGAGGTCTTCTTTCCAGCGCTTCGGGCTCCTTTTTGTTGGCAGCCAGGGCACATTTCTGCCGCAGTCGACGTTCCAGTGGAGTGTGCTTCCTGCAGGTTCCTAGAGGGTGAGGGGCAGTTTTAGCAGTGGTTGCAACCTCCTGATTTCCTCTCCCTGATCCCTGATTATAGCCATAGCTATGGTCCTTTTCTGTTGAGATCTAACCTCCTATATAAAGGGTGCAAAAATGGATTCTTGATTGGTTTTTGACATGTATACATAAATCCAAGTAACCACTCCATCGTCTAGCTATAAAGCATCTCCATCTGCCCAGTGCCCTGGGCCCCCAAGCTCCACAGTGGAAGTGGTGACCTTCTGGTTTCCCATCTTACCATGGTGGAAACCTTAGTAGCCACCCTGGCCAGTCACTCCCAGGAGGTTCAGCCTCCAGCTCCTCCTGAGCCTTCCCAAGAGGTTTGCAAGCACCTCATCCCCTGTTAAGTCTCTGAGAAAACAGAAGGGGCCTTGGGAGTTGGTGTTGCCGGATGTAGCACACAGAGGTTTGGACCGATGCCTCCTAATAAGTTGTGTGCTTCTGGGTCGGCAGGAGGTAGAGAGGGGATGGGGCATTTGGTGGTGCACAGAACAGAGGAGGTAGAACCATGACTGCTCCCTGTGCAGTTTCTTTGGCCAGAAATGCCCTCGCCACTACTGCCTTGTGGGTAGGTGAGTGGGTGCCACCTTCAAAGCTCAGATGCCACCCCTTCCAGAGGCCCCTCTGACCCACCACGTAGATAGATCAGCACCTCTGCACCTGTGAATCTGGGCCAAGCAGTGCTTTGTTGTATTTAAATGTAATTGTGCATTGTACACATCTTTAGGACAGTGCGTCCTGGCAGGGACAAAGGGCAGGGATGCTCTTCTTCCTTTGTGCTCCATTGATCACCACCGTACCTGGAGTATCAGTCATCTCAGCTTGACCGTGAGTTACAGGTTCTCAGGGACTTCATATCTTAGTTATCTGGGTCCCTGCGGACCAGCACAGGTCTCATCCTTCTCCATTGCCAGAGAGAATATCAGGAGCCATGTGGCCCAGGCAGGGGGCAGCCTCTGCTACCCAGAGCCATAGGCACTGCAGGGAAGCAGAGTGAGGAGCAGGACCTCAGGTGATCCACGTGGCCGGTGCTGCTGCCCAGGGCTGTCTTCTACATGCTCCAGGCTTTCTTGTGCGTGGCCCAGGTGTGGGGTTTCAGGAGGGCTAGGGCTGGGCTGGCAATGGCTTTGCCATGCTGTGGGTGCTCACTGACAGTGAGTGTTTAGCTTTATGTTCCTGGGGAGTCAGATGGCCTCAGTTCAAATCCCAGCTCTGCTACCTGCCAGCTTCAGGGCCTCATGTGAGTCTCTCAACCTTCTGTGTCTCCGTTTTCTCATTTCTGAAAGTTGGGACAGCTTCTCATAGGGTTTGCCACAGGTCTGGTTCTTTGGGAAACAGATTCTGTGATTCATGCGCCCAAGATTTTAGTGGTGCATCTGAAGGAACAAGGAAAGCAGGGCTCAACAGCATGCCAGAGGTGACAAGAGTCAGGAGGGGCCGCTCTGCAGATGGAGCACATCCAGCCTCTTGGGGTTGACTTGGGGCCACTCCTCCTTCCTGCCTTGGCCAAGAGGGCTCGTTAGTTGAAGTCAAATATGGCAGGGGACTCAGGAGCGAGCCTTTGCCACCAACGCTTTCTGCAACACAGAGCTGTGTCCCTCCTGAACCGTGTCATCTGCCATAGCCTTGCTGTGAGAATCCAGTTACTGTTTCTCTGTGTTGGTGAGGCCAGCAGTCACAGCTCTTCTGGTGAGAAATGTTACTATATTTGTGGGGAGCGGCATTCGGGACAGCTCGTGCAAACACAGGCTAACCAGCCCTACAGGTGAGGGAGGGGCAGGAGGCAGAGATCATGGGTGAAAACAATCTGTTCCCAAATTCTGGATGGGCCCTAATTGCAAACGAAGAGCCCGTCAGTGTGGTGGGTCCCAGGAGGCAATGCCAGGGAGAGAGCTGGTGACTGGAGTTGTCTTGGTTCTGTCCATGTTTCCCAAATAAATAAGTTGTGCACCATGCAAATTCCCACTTAAAAACAAAAAACAAACAAACAAACAAAACTTGATTTTCCTGTGGAACATAAACTATAGCTTAGCATTTCTTGGCAGTCAGTGGTTTCCAGAATCTCATGCAGGTTAAAAATAAAAATGCAAAGCATTGTGATAATCCCTTCTGTTCTCGTGGCTCTTTCCACTTTGTCAAGTATTTTCCCAGTCATCTCGCCCCACAGACCCCACCACAATCTTTCCAGGCTGGAGGTTTTATTCCTAATGATAGATGAGAAAACTGAGGCACCCAAGGCCACAGAAAGGGAAGTGAGATCCCCAGACTTAGGCCAGACCTGCTTGGCTCCACATGGAGGCCTTCTTCTCGGCCACTTGTCTTCTTGTTAATGTGTTAGGTGAGATCAGGAAAAATACTAACTATCACATCACGAATGTGTTCAAAGCCAACTGGTGTTCCCAGTAGGGTTGGAATTGATGTCCTCGTCCTTCCAGTCTAAACCTGGGAGACATTTTCCTGTCTATGTCTTACTTGGTGTTACCAGTCAGGGTCCAATGGGAAAGAGTATTTTCAAGTGTTTAATAATGAGACTGTTTATAAGGGCTGGGCAGTATTTGCAAGGGGATGAGTGTGGAGCTCATCCTAAGCTACAGCCCCATTTTGGGGCCAGGGTCCAAGAACTCAGGAGACAGAGTCACTATCCTGGAGGAGGGAGAGAAGGGGCCTGTGAGCTCAGTGCGGGAGACTGGGTCCTCTTCCCACTGACCAAGACTGTATGACCTGCAAGATTGGACCAAGGTCACGGGCTCATGGACTGCTGGGCTCAGGGCAGCTGGGTGATGAACAAATGAAGGGCTTACCAGGATTCAGGTCTCCAGAAATGGCAGCTTAGAGAAAGATCTCTCCTCCAGGTGGAATCCAGCACAGAATGTTACCTGGGGCCTGTGGCCATCACTCCCAGGCATTCGTGGGGGCCCTGGTCTGATCACCTCCTTGCAGAGCTGTTAGCCTATCTCACAGTCTGCCCCGCCACTTTCTAGCTATAGCGGTATCACCATACACCTGTTACTCCACGACTTTAAGCCCCAGGTTCTAATCTATAGCAACAGACTGGGTGCCTGGGGTTGTTAATTTGTGAATGCAAGATGAACCCAGAGTGTGCTCATAAAGTAATCTTCTGAGGAAGAAATGCCATGAAGGGAAATGGTGGCATGATGTCATGGAGCTGAGCCACACACAGATACAATATCACATAATTCCTGTTGCCTCTTCCAGGAAGTCTCCCCAGACTGGTGCCACCCTCCGTCTGGAATGAGAATCTCCTTTGGGCTCCCACTTTCCTCGTGCCTCTATCATAACATGTATGAGTCCACACCTCTGGGCTCCTTGTTGGCCATTCCTCGAGACTGTGAGCTCTTTGAGAACAGGAACCTTGTCCTTTTCTCCCCTATAACCTCAGATCTAGCATATTTCCTGGCACATAGGAGGTGCTATAGACAATGTTTGTATGCTCTCAACATTCATCTGTTGAAATCTTGTCTCCATTGTGATGGTATTAGGAGACGGGGTCTTTGGGATTGGGTCATAAGGGTGGAACCCATATGAATGGGATTAGTGCCCTTATTAAAGAGAACCCAGAGAACTCCCTCCCTTTTCTGCCATGTGAGGTTACAGCAAGAAGAACGGCCATCTATGAGCCAGGAAGTGGGCCCTCACCAGACACCAAACCTGCAGGCACCTTGATCTTGGACTTCCCAGGCCCCTGAACTGTAAAAAATAAATTTTTATTGCATAAGCTGCTCATGTTATGGTATTTTGTTACAGCAGACCAAACTGACCAAGACAGAAGGCCTATCCCTCGTCAAATAATTGTTGAATGAATGAATGAATAAATGAATGAATGAACGAATGTATCCTTCAATAATGCTGTGAGGCAGATGGAATAGACAGTATTGACCCATCTTATAGAAAGGGAAACAGATTCTGAGAGTAGAAGTGACTCACCCAAGGACACAGTTGCAAGTCTGTGGTTGACCTTGCATTAGAAAGTTTCAAGGGTTTTGTAAGATGATAAATCCTGGTCTTGTCTTATGTCTAGCTGTCTTCTAAGAGCACAGCCCTGACCCTAGAGAATTCCTTCTGTTCTGCAAAAAGCCAGTGGAGGCCCAGGGGCCTGAAATAGGCCAGGGGAGCAAGAAAGGGCTGTTTCTCACTCAGAAAATAATGGCACCCAAATCCCTGTTCACCTTATTTAATGCTCCAAATTTTCTAAGAGGCCTAATTGAACATTCCTCCGTGGAACCCTCTGGGTGGAACAATTAACCGGCCTCTTAGTAGCGAGTAGCTCCCTGGGCAGGCCCCAGATTTATGTCTCCTGGGGAGGCAGCCTATTAGCTGTGGCCATAAATCTCAGGGCCCTGGCTGGCAAGGTGGATTTTAATAAAATCATAGGGGACGGAGCCAGGCTGGGGCAGTAGATTTCCGGGGGGAGAGCCAACATTTGCCTGTAATTAATCGGGACGCCTTTGAGCTCTGGGGAAATGCCCAGGATTTTAATGAAAATTCAGGAGCTGGAATCAGTGACCAGTTGGCAGCCACATCAGTGTCCCAGCTGGGACTGGGGATGCAAGGAACCTGGGGGAGCTGGGGCCACCCCTGACAAGGGGTCTTGACATGGGGTGTTATTCAGTGGAACTGGTACAATTATCCTGCTTGTTTAACTATTAGAATACTTTCATACTCGTTGGTAAATTGTTTCCTCAACCCCCTACAGGCCTCCCACTTTCTAGGGACCCTTGCACAGGAATCCCTGGGCCTCCTCATAATCCCGAAACAAAAGGGCAAATACCTGACCCAGCAAGGGGCTTCCTGATCCTTCAGCCTTCTTGGTCAGTGCTCAGGGCCTGAACTTGGCTGTCCTATTAGCCAGGTCTGCACATGTTAAGGTGCCCTAGGCGCTCACCCAGGTGACTTTCTTTTCATCTCTCTTCTCTCTACATTCTCCTGCCCATCTATATCTCCAGTTCGTACCCTCTCTTGAGCTGCAGATTCATATCCTCAACCACTTCCTTGACGTTTCCTCTGGAAATCACGGGCATCACCTCTTCAACACATCCAAAACCAAACAGCTCCTCCCCAAACTTGTTCCTCCCTCCTCCCTGGGCCCTCCATCCTGACCTTAATAAACACCACCATCTTTGCTTCATTTGCTCTTTCAGGCCAAAATCTCGGGGGTATTCTTGGATGCCTCCCTCCATTTCCTCATCCCTCAACAAGTCTTGCCAGTTCTTCCCCCAAAGATCATGTCACCCAGTTCCTTCCTGTTCCTAGCCACCATTGGATGCTGCCTGGGCAACTGCCATCAACTCCTACTTTGTGTCCTTGCTTCCATTCTTGCCTCCCTGTCTTCTCATCCACAAAGTGGACCAGGAGAGCTCAAATGCCGCTCCCAAGAAAGACTTCCCCAAACATGCTAGCATTGCGATAATAAGCGCTGAGGCTTCCAGGTGCTTCACATGCTCTTTGTTCAATGATCTGGACAACACTGTGACAGCATGTGCTATTGTCATCCCCATTTTTCAAATGAGGTACAGAGATGTTAAATAATTTGCTTGAGGCCACCCAAATGACTGGTTTCAAAGGCTGTGCCACTCTCCAAGGAGACCTCACCATCCCAGCCTCTTCCTGCCCCAACTCTTGTCCCAAGTGTCCCCTGTCTGCTGTTTATTTCCCTCTAAACACACCTATCTGTTTGCTCTCTGACCCCCAAAGCCTGTGGTTTCCTGGAGGTGGGATGTTCAGTCTTGTTCACCAGTTCCTGGCACACAGTGGGTGAGCCATAAAGATGTGTTAACTTGAACCCATTTTGTTGTCAGTGGATAGTAGGTGGGAAATGATTTTGGAAACCATGTAGCCCCCACATGGGTCCCAGATTGGCCAAAAGGTTTTTCCTCTTTGGGAAGGGATCAGCTCTCATGCTACATGGAGCAAGTCCCTGGAATCCCACCCTGGGACTGGACATATTCTCTTGTTTCTTCTTATTAGGGGAGGCAGGGGAGCAAGATGCATGCTGTGAAGGGTAATATTGAGGATTTGCTGAGAGGGTAGATCCTGTGTTAAGTATTCACATCACTCAAGGAAAAGGACAGAGGAAGAGAGGGAGGGAGAGAAAAAAAGGAGGGAAGGGAGGGAGGTAAGGAAGAAAGAAAGAACGGAAAGAATGAATGAAGGAAAAGAGAATGAAAGAAGGGAAAGAAGAAGAGAGAGTGAAGAGAGGGAGTCAGAAAAGTTCTTAAGGTGGGAAGCGACCTTAGAAATCATCTAATCATTCCTTCATCCAACTATATTGTCAAAATCGGTGAACCTGAGACCCTGGGGAGTAAGTGACTTGCCCAGTGTCATGTAAGTTCCTGGTTAAACTACGACTACTTTGGAGCCAGCTCTCCTGTCTCAAAGTCCAGGGTACCTTGTACGTAGCAAAGAGTTCTTCTTATACTCAGATAACACTAAAACTCAACGGCTGGCTTTTTTCTCTATCCCTCGAGAGCTGGTTAAGTGTATCTGGATAAACCAGGCTATGTTCTGGGGAAGGTGCTTCAGAGAGGAAGATGAAAACTGTAATCAAGACTAGTCTAAAATCCATATAACATAGGCCACGGCCTGGATGGTGGAACTTCAGGGTCATAGTAGAGCTTTTTACTCTGACTGAAAACGTCTCCATGGTGTTGTATCCTCACAATTCCTTATCCAGGACAAGGCTTTTTATTCCACAAAATTTGATCTGTTTATTTGTAAATGCCCTTGGTAGGCAAAATATACCTGAAAAGTTGCACTGGGCTTAAATGCCTGTTACAAGGTGCCTTCTTGAGAATAGCTCATGATAGAAATAGTAGAGAGTCAGTTGAGAGATGGGGATCACAGGGAAGTAAGCAAAGAGTTCAGGATGAAAAATTAGAGGAGATAAGGCAAATGCCACAATTTCACAATTAAGAAGCTCTTGCTCTAATGTATACACCTAAAAATCAGTCACAAAGAGACAGCACAAAGTAGTTTCTCAACAGAAAAGCCTGAGGTTGAATGTACACCAAGTTTGACGTGAACAAAGAAGCAGTGATCTAAACAATGCCAGGAGGAAAAAAAAATGATTTTTATAAAAGCTTTAATTATCTAGACATTTTAGACAAATAAAATTGCTCATTGTTATTCAAAAGCAAAAACAAAAGAATCAAAACCAATAAATGACTCCTATTTGTTTAATAGCTTTGTTTATGGAGTATATCCAGCAGACCTAAATCCAGTATACAGTGTACAGATTCCAGACTTAAATCTCCAGAGGGCAGAGGAGACATCTCAAGCATCTGCGGTCTTCTGTGCCTGGGAATTGGTGGCACCAGGCAAGTGATTATGGCAAGCAATCATTCCCTGCAGAGAAGAGCTTTTACTACAGTCTAACAGAAAGTTCTCCCAAGAATCTCTTGTTGCTCTCTCACCACTCGTAGTCAACCAAGTAATGGAAGTTCTAGTCAGGGTAGTCAGGCAAGAGAAAGAAAGAAAAGGTATTCAAATAGGAAGAGAGGAATTCAAGTTGTCTCTGTTTGCAGACAGCATGATTTTATACTTAGAAAACCCCATCATCTCAGCCCAAAAACTTCTTGAAATGATAAGCAATTTCGGCAAAGTCTCAGGATACAAAATCAACGTGCAAAAATCTCAAGCATTCCTTTACACCAACAATAGGCACGCAGAGAGCCAAATCATGAGTGAACTCCCATTCAAAATCACTACAAATAGAATAAAATAACTAGGGATGGAGCTAACAAGGGATGTGAAGGACCTCTTCAAGGAGAACTACAAACCACTACTCAAGGAAATAAGAGAGGACACACAAACAAATGGAAAAACATTCCATCCTCATGGATAGGAAGAATCAGTACTGTGAAAATGGCCATACTGCCCAAAGTAATTTATAGATTCAATGCTATTCCCATCAAACTACCATTGACATTCTTCACAGAATTAGAAAAATCTATTTTAAATTTCATATGGAATCAAAGAAGACCTCGTACAGCCAAGACAATCCTAAGCAAAATGGACAAAGCTGGAGGCATCACACTTCCTGACTTCAAACTATACTGTAAGGCTACAGTAACCAAAAGAGCATGGTACTGGTACCAAAACAGACATATAGACCAATGGAGCAGAACAGAAACCTCAAAAATTACTCCACACATCTGCAACCATCTGATCTTCGACAAACCTGACAAAAACATGCAATGGGGAAAGGATTTCCTCAGTAAATGGTGCTGGGAAAAGTGGTTAGCCATGTGCAGAAAACTGAAACTGGACCCCTTCTTTACCCCTTATACAAAAATTAACTCACAATGGATTAAAGACTTAAATGTAAAACCCCAAACCATAAAAACCTAGGCAATACTATTCAGTATTGAACAGACATGGGCAAAGACTTCATGATGAAAATGACAAAAACAATTGCAACAAAAGCCAAAATTGACAAATAGGTTCTAACTAAACTAAAAAGCTTCTGCACAACAAAGGAAACTATCATCAGAGTGGACAGGAAACCTACAGAATGGGAGAAAATTTTTACAATCTACCCATCTGATAAAGGTCTAATATCCAGAATTTACAAGAAACTCAGACAAATTTACAGGAAAAAAACAATCAACCACATCAAAAGTGGGCAAAGGATATGGACAGACACTTCTCAAAGGAAGACATTTACGTGGCCAACAAAGTTGAAAAAAAGCTCAACATCATTGATTATTAGAGAAATGCAAATCAAAACCACAATTGAGATACCATCTCATGCCAGTCAGAATGATGATTATTAAAAAGTCAGGAAATAATAGATGCCAGTGAGGCTGTGGAGAAATAGGAATGCTTTTACACTGTTGCTGGGAATGTAAATTGGTTCAACCATTGTGGAAGACAGTGTGGCAATTTCTCAAGGACCTAGAACCAGAAATACCATTTGAACTAGCAATGTAATTACTGGGTATACTCAAAGGAATATAAATCATTCTTCTATAGACACACGCACACATATGTTTATTACAGCACTATTTACAATAGCAAAGTCATGGAACCAACTCAAATCCCCATCAATGATACACTGGATAAAGAAAATGTTGTACATATACACCATGGAGTCCTATGCAGCCATAAAAAGAATGAGATCATGTCCTTTGCAGGGACATGGATGAAACTGGAAGCCATCATCCTCAGCAAACTAACACAGGAACAGAAAACCAAACACCACATGTTCTCACTCATAAGTGGGAGTTGAACATTGAGAACACCTGGACACAGGGGAACACCACCCACCAGGGCCTATGGAGGGGTGGGGGTGAGGAGAAGGAACTTAGAAGATGGGTCAACAGGTGCAGCAAACCACCATGGCACACATATACCTATGTAACAAACCTGCACGTTCTGCACATGTATCCTGTTCTTGGTTTTTAGAAGAAATAAAGGTGAAAAAAGTATCTTGTTGAGCCCCTGAGCTGCAAGACTGACAATCCCTAGAGATGAGCTGGAAAGATTTGCCTTTCCATCCTTGCTAACCCCCTGACCTCAGTTTCTTCATCTATAAAATGGGAGTAAAGTTCCCCACCTCCAGGCTTACTTGTGAAGATAAAATGGTTGAGGAGTAGAAGATGTTTCATCTATCTGTCTTGGGGGGTACAGAGGTGGAGCACACTGATGTTGGTCTATCTTGCTTGGAAACAGTGGGTCTGAAAGGTAACAGGTCTTTCAACTTGGGGACAGAGAAATGCCTTTTATGTCTGTGTATGGAGTCTAAAGAAGGCATTTAAACCTGAGCAGTTGGGAACATTCAGATACCTCTAAGTGAAAGAATAGCAGGGATTCGGGTGGGATGGCTGGTATGAGTGGACAACCATTTTCAAAGCAATTCTGAACTCCTCCGGGTTCTGAAAGACCCTGCCCACGCTCAGGGACCTGACAGATCATCTAAAGTAGTCAGATACTCTCAGCTCTGCCTCTGAAGAAACTGAGGCCCAAATAGGGTGAGCAGTTTTCCTGAGGCCATCTGGGCAGGCCAAAGTATATTTGTGCAATTGTGTTGCTATAAAGAAATACCTGAGACTGGGTAATTTATAAAGAAAAGAGATTTATTTGGTTCACGGTTCTGCATGCTGTAAATGAAGCATAGTGCCTCAGCATCTGCTTCTGGTGAGGGCCTCAATAAGCTTCCAACCACAGCACAAGATAAAGGGGAGCCAGCGTGTCACATGGCAAGAGAGCGAGCAAGAGAGAGATGCCAGGCTCTTTGAAAGAACCAGCTCTCACATGAACTAATAGAGTGAGAACTCATTACCATGGTCATATGGTTTGACTCTATGTCCCCACCCAAATCTCATCTTGAATTGTAGTTCCCATAATCCCCATGTGTTGTGAGAGGGATCTGGTGGGAGGTAATTGAATCATGGGGTCAGTTACCCTCATGCTGCTCTCATGATAGTGAGTGAGTTCTCATGGGACCTGATGGTTTTATAAGGGCTTTTCCCCCCTTTTGCTTGACACTTCTTACTGCTGCCGTGTGAAGAAGGACATGTTTGCTTCCCCTTCTGCCATGACTCTAAGTTTCCTGAGGCCTCCCTAGCCATGCAAAACTGTGAGTCAATTAAACCTCTTTCCTTTATAAATTACCAAGTCTCAGGTATGTCTTTGTTAGCAGAGTGAGAATAGGCTAATACACATGGGGAAGGCATTTTATGAGGGATCCACCTCCATGACTGAAACACCTCCCACCAGTCCCTGCCTCCAACACTGGGTATTACACTTCAACATGAGATTTGGAGGGAACAAATATCCAAACCATATCACCAAGTATCCTGGAATTGCCAGGGGCATAACCCTGCCATGGGATGTGGTTATAAATCAACTTGATCCCTAGTGTTGCAGTTTAAATGTCACTTCTCAGAGAAAACATCACTGACCTCTCCCAAGGCAACCCTTTCTACTGTCGTCTAGTGATGCCTTGCACACTTTCTGGAGGCTGCTCCATTAAAATCTGCTTTGCCCATGAAACATCAACCTCCTCTCTACTGGTACTCACCTCTGGTCATGGGGACCTTCCAGAGTGTTGCTGCGCATATAACCACAAGTAGAATTGGACCAAGTAGGTTCTTTAATGTATGTTTAGCCCACCCTGGATGTGACACTCTTATCTCTTGGTGTTCCTTCTCTTGAATTCCTGTGGACATGCCTGGCTCCTGCCCATCATTCTGAGAGCTGGACATTGTCTGACTCACCAGTTTCTCCTGAAACCCCTGGCATAGTTTCCTGCATATAGTAGGTGCTCATGGAACAGTGGCTGCAAAATGGTGGGGTGTGAAGGAGACCCAGTTTTACATCTTGACCTCTACAGGTCTCTCAGTCTCCTTCTTCTGCAAAATGGAGAACATATTCCTCAGGAATGTGCATGGATTACATAAGATGTTTTGATAGGGCTTAGCAGAGTGAATGGTACATAGTAAATTCCAGCTGCATCAGTCCTCCCAATGCCCTACTGGGTAATTTGTCATTAAACACAGTGCCCAGTGTCTCCCTGCACCGCCCACATCCCCTCAGCCTCCCTCCTTCTGTGATGACCTCATGGCTCTGCACCCTCCACCCCACCACAGCAATCACTCTCTTTGCCTCCAAAGAGATGGCCATGTTGACTACATCCAGGCCTGTGTTCACGCTGGGACCCTTGCCTATAGTGTTCTCCTCACTCTCCAATCACTGAAGACCTTTGGTGCTTAAATGATGCTGTCTCTAGGAAACCTTGCGTGCCTGCTGCTACAGGTAGATTCAGCCACTCACAACAGTGGAGTGTAGGGGACCTGACCTTCCCCACAGGTAGATCTGGATATTCTCTCATTCACATCCCACTGACCTGTGCCTCCATTGTCTGTGTGTCTGTCTGTTGGGGCCCATGTCTGCTTAATCATTGTGTCTCTAGGTCTCAGCACAAGCTGGGCACATAAGTGGGCCTTGGGTGGTCTTTCAAAGATCTAAAGGACAGAGAGACAAGCCCATGAGTTGGTGTTCCATTTGATACACCCCTAGGTCAAACAGTTTCATTAAAAAGTAGTGACACCTCACCGTCTCCCAAGTTTGCCAACTTAGCTCCCTGCTGGGCTCTCTTTCCTCCTCAAACCCAACAGAAGCCCCCACCCCATCAGCAATGAAGAATCAGGCCTTTACCAGCTGCGGGAGCTGCGTAACAGTAAAGCAGCATAATTATATCTTAATAATTGTTTTGCAGCATAGGATTTATAATTACTAAATGTGTGATAACTGCTCCTTAAATGCCCATGCTCTTTAAAAAACCTAATTTATAATTTAAAAAGCTGACACTTCTTGAAGCGCTTTATTTTATCTTGTCGGGAGTAATGGAAGAGTAAGTTATTGAAAACCTTTATTTTTCATTAGCCTTAAATTCAATGACAATTAATGTGCCCAATTTGATTATAAACTGCACAAATTAAACAATAAAGAGCTGTCTAATGAGAAATTAATTATGAGGAAGGGAAGGGGAGCGGGGCTGGATAAAAGCAATAACTTACGGCCCGTGGCAGCATGTGTCAGGTTTTAAAGGAGATGAAGGGCCCTCTCCTCAATGTGTGTCTTTGCTGATAGGACCCATCACAGATCAGTTGATCCAGAAACCATAACAGGCTAGTAATTGAAACTGCCAAAATCAATAGTGCTGACAGCCTTAATTAAATTAAATATGGCTGTGATGGGCTCCCAGAGCCTGGCGTCGGCGGGCCACTTGACCCTCCGGCTGAGCACGCCTGATGGAGTGCAGCCACCGCGTGATGGATCTGACCCCAGGGGACAGTTGGCGACCAGGCTCCTGCAGACAGAGGCTCCGAAAGGAGTGAGGCACTGCCTGCCCCCTGCTGCCTGGTCAGCCCGGTGGCTGAGGAAGACTCCGACATGGAGCTTCCCCTTCAAAGTGTTGGCTCTGTTCTGTCGAGAGTCAGGAAGTCTGTGTCCTGCGGCACCTAATTTGGGAGTGCAGAGGAACCCCATGCATTAGAGAAGTGGGAGCAGGAGAGGAAAAGACAATGCACCAGTGAATCGCTCCTTGACAAATGTGACTGTTTACCATGCCCTTGGATGAGAAGCATTTGTTTTTCACGACAGCCCTGGTGGGAGAAACTAGTCAGATAGGCCAGCCTCATTTTCCTCTTCTGTAGAATGGGTACATGCGCTGAGAGAGTTGCAGGAGTTGGATACATGAATTGCACAGCCTGGGATGCAGAGCCCTGCATGGGGTAAACAGCCGATGAGTGGATAAGGAGCAAATGAACATGTTGCTGCGACTGCCACTGCCATAGATTGTCATCCCATTTTGCAACAAACAAGCAGGGGCCCGGAGAGGGAATGTGAGTCCTTCAGACTACACACTCAGAACCTCTGACCCAGAGCCAGGGTTCTTTCTTTGTCAATATGATGCCACCCAAGCATGAAGCATGTTTAGTTTTGACAGATACTTTTTTCCCCACGCAGAATCCTGTCCTGTGAGAAAAGCTATGGGGATTTTCAACTCCATTTAACAGATGAGCAAACTGAGCAACTAGGCAACTTGACCAAGATCACTCTGTTGGTGAGTGCCAGAACCAGGGCTACAACCCAGCAATCCACTAGAATGAGGCCCAAAACCGAAGCCAAGGACTGACAGAGGGACCCTAGACCCTTGGCTGGGAGGCCCAGGGAACCACTTGGCACTACTGAGCTGCTGGAATCTGGGACCTAACCTCTTCCCCTAGAAGCCTGATTTTTTTTAAAAAAAGGTCTATTTGCTAAGAAGACAAAGTACAAACCCAATAGCAGCTCTCGAAGTTTTGTTTCTGTGGTTGTTCCTATAATTCTTTTTTTTCTCTGCCAAAAAATCATCAGGTTAATTTTTTAAAAACACATGGAAAGGTCTAGGACACACACTTCCCCCTCCTGCCATTCCTGTGAATTCGGGGATTAATACATGGGGTTGCTTAGATACCTTGGAGCAAGAAACCCCAGCACAAGGTAGTAGAAAGAACTCTGGAGTTTTCACAGAAAGCCTTTGTTGGATTCAAATCCTAACTCCATTGTTTATTAGCTGTGTGACCCTGGATGTATCACCCAACCTCTCTGCTTTCTTTCCCTACATCTGCCCATGGGGACAAGACCTCCCTTCCTCTCGGAACTGATGTGTTATTGAAGCAGTGATGCCCAAGAAGGGCTTTGCAAATGAGAGAATCTGATGTAAATGGCATCTTCTGTGTTCATGATCAGGCACTGGTATTCCACTTGCTTTAGCCACAGGTTGAGTGAAGGAAAAAAAAAATGCACATGATCATGTTCTGAGATATTGTTCTTTCCTTACAGAAAAAGAAATCAACGACTACAAAAAAACTGGCCTCATAAACATTGGTTTTCACCATAGGAAGCTGAACAAATAAATATCTTCACAGTTTGTTCGACTGTCGGCAGGCTTGAGCTGACTTCTTAAATGACATAAAATAGGCGGCTCGAGTTCCCCAATGTTTATGTCAGCACTAACAAACTGTCCCTTCATTACAGGCCTGCCGGAGATCAGAGGCCCAGATTATTGAAGGAGACGCCTTTGAGATGCCCAAGCGGTTGCTGTGACAACTCTGCTGGAGGGCGGGAGGCGGCGAGGGCAGGCGGCTGACTGTTGGCTGTGGACAGGCTCCAGGCGTGCCAGGCCAGAGTGGGGATAATCCCACCCCAGGCTGCTTAGCTGAGGGTTCTCTGCACATTAAGCACCTTAACTCGCTGCCCTGCTGCACCCCAGCCACGGAGGCCTTGGTGAAGGTGGAATCTTAGAGAACAGCTGGGAAGCCAACAGGTCAAGCAGTTTGATGACTGTTTCCTTAAAGCTGATGAAAAAGCAATGTGGATAATATTTCCTAACAATAATGGCCAGCAGTTAGTGTTCACTGCCAGGCCCCTGCACAGTACCAAGAGCTCAGGTTTTACATCAGCACGACGTATGTGGAATCCCTGGCCAGCTCTGTGACCTTGAGCAAAGTCACTCAACCTCTTTGAATCTCAGGCGCTAGTGTTGAGCATGGACACAATAATACCTTCCACCTTGTAGGTTTGCCATGCAGCCCTGGAGCACTCCTGTGCCAAGCCCCATAGAAAGCTCAAGCATGGGGGCTCCGGGACTGCACTATTGGGGTTCAAACTCCAGCTCTGTCACTCTTGGGCTGTATGACCTTGAGCCAGTCACCTAATCTCTTGAGCCTCAGTTTCCTCATCTGCAAAATAGAGATACCAGCACCTGATATGGTTTGGCTGTGTGTCTCCACCCCAACCTCATGTGGAATTGTAATTCCCAATGTTGGAGGAGGCGCCCAGTGGGAGGTGATTGAATCATAGAGGCAGACTTCCCTTTTGCTGTTCTTGTCGTAATAAGTGAGTTATCATGAGATCTGCTTGTTTAAGTGTGTAGCACTTCCCCCTCTGCTCTCTCTCCTGCTCCACCTTGTGAAGATGTACCTGCATCCTCTTCACCTTCCATCATGATTGTAAGTTTCCTGAGGCTTCCCCAGCCATGCTTCCTACACAGCATGTAGAACTGTTAGTCAATTCAATCTCTTTTCTTCATAAATCACTCAGTCTCAGGTACTTCCTTATGGCAATATGAGAATGGACTAATACAGAAAATTGGTGCTGGAAGTGGGGTGTTGCTATAAAGATACCTGAAAACGTGGAAGCAGCTTTGAAACTGCATAAAGGGGAGAGGTTGGAACAGTGTAGAGGGCTCAGAAGAAGAAAAGAAGGTGAGGGAAAGTTTGGAACTTCCTAGAGACTTGTTAAATTGTTGTGACCAAAATGCTGATAGTAATATGGAGAGTGAAGTCCAGACTGAGGTGGTCTCAGATAGAGACAAGGAACTTATTGGGAACTGGAGCAAAGGTCACTTTTGTTATGTGCTAGCAAAGAGGTTGAAGGCATTGTGGCCTTGCCCTAGAGATCTGTGGAACTTTGAACTTGAGCGAGATGACTTGGGGAATATGGCAGAAAGAATTTCTAAGCAGCAAAGTGTTCAAGACATGGCCTGGTTGCTTCTAACAGTGTATGGTCATATGTGTGAGCAAAGAGATAATCTGAAACTGGAAACTATACTTAAAAGGAATACAGAGCATAAAAGTTTAGAAGATTTGCAGCCTGACCATGTGGTATAAAAGAAAAACTCATTTTCTGTTGGAGGAATTCAAGTTGGCTATAGAAATTTTCATAACTAAAGAGGAACTGCATGTTACTAGCCGAGACAGTGGGGAAAATGCCTCGAAGACATTTCAGAGACCTTCATGGCAGCCTCTGTCATCACAGGCCTGGAGGCCCAGGAGGAAAGAATGGTTTTTGCGGGCCTGGTCCACAAAAACCTGTGCAACCTCCTCAGGACACTGCTTCCTGTGTCCAGCCACTCCAGCTCCAGCTGTGGCTAAAAGGGCCCCAGATATATCTCAAGTGGCTGCTCCAGGGGTGTAAGCTGTAAGAAGACTTGGTGTTAAGCCTGCAGGTATACAGAAGGCAAGAGTTGAGGCTTGAGAGTCTCCACCTTAAGATTTCAGAGAAAAAAACGCCATGAGATCCAGGCAGAAGCCTGCTGCAGGGCAGAGCCCTCATGGAGAACATCTACTAGTGCAGTTCAGAGGGAGAAATGTGGGGTTGGAGCCCCCACACAAAGTCCCTACTGGGACACTGCCTAGTGGAGCTGTGAGAAGAGGGCCACTGTCCTCCAGACCCCAGAATGATAGGCCCACTGACAGCTTGCACCATGTGCCTGGAAAAGCCACAGGCACTCAACACCTCCCCATGAGAGCAGCCTTGGGGGATGTGCCCTGTGGAGTCACAGAGGTGGAGATCCCCCAGGCCCTGGGAGCCCACCTCTCACATCAGTGTGACCTGGATGTGAGAGAATGGAGTCAAAAAAAGATTATTTTGGAGGTTTAATATTTAATTACTGCCCTGATGGGAAGTATTAGTATTTAATATTTAATATTTATTTTTATTTAATATTCAATTTCTCCCCTGTTTGAGGCCTATAGTCTCTTTGTTTTGGCTGATTTCTCCCTTTTGGAATGGGTGAATTTACTCAATGCCTGTACCCCCGTTATATTAATATCTTGGAAGTAGCTAACTTGTTTTTTACTTTACAGGCTCATAGGTAGAAGGGACTTGCTTTGTCTCAGAAGAGACTTAGGACTTGAACTTTTGAGTTAATGCTGGAATGAGTTAAGACTTTGGGGGACTGTTGGGAAGGCATGATTGTGTTTTGAAATGTGAGAAGAACATCAGGTTTGGGAGGGGCAAGGATCAGTTTGGCTTTGTGTCCTCACCCAAATCTCATGTCGAATTGTAATCCTCAGCATCGGAAGAAGGGCCCAGTGGAGGTGATTGGGTCATTGAGGTAGACTTGCCCCTTGCTGTTCTTGTGATCATGGGTTTTCGTGACATCTGGTTGTTTAAAAGTGTAGAGCACCTCCCCTTTTGCTCTCTCTCTCCTGCTCCATGATGTGAAGATGTGCCTGCTTCCCCTTTGCCTTCTGCCATGATTTTAAGTTTCCTGAGGCCTCCCCAGCCATGCTTCATGTACGACCTGCAGAACTGTGAGTCAATTACACCTCTTTTCTTTATAAATTACCCAGTCTCAGGTATTTCTTTAGAGCAATGCGAGAATGTACTACTACAGAAAATACACTCAACTCAAATGAAAAGGTAAAGTACTGATGTAGTTAATAAACATTTACCATGATTCGATCTTCTCAGAACTATCAGACAAGGAGGGTTTTGATGCTCAAAATCTATGCATGAAGACTCTGAGGCTCCAGGAGGTTGGGTGCCTGCTCCAGGGCCCACACCTTCTGACTGAATTCTCATCACTGGAATTGACATTCCAGACAGCCTGAGGCCGAAACCTGTGTGCTTTCCACTGTGAGCCACAGTGACTGCTATGGGAAATAATACATCACACACGTGTGTACATGCACACACACACTCTGCTATGTGTCATGAATTGTTGGTGAAACTATGAGTCCACTGGGCACAAATTACAACAGGGATAGATAAAGCACCTTCTTCAAAACAGAGCCTTCCACTGGAGAACTGAGCTAGCTGACCCTGTCAGAACTGGTCCCACGCTGCTCTGGCCCTGTGGCTTCTCTAGACTTGCAGAATGATAGGGGTAGATGTAGTTCACTCCTGCCATCTGGAGCTGTGTGAACTGCAGTAAGGGAATGCAGAATGTCAGGTTAACTCAATCAGGTGGAGGACTATTAACTGAGGTGGGCTTACTGAGGTCATTTGAAAATCTCTCAGCTGACTCATTCACTGATTCATTCATTCATTCATTCATTCATTCAACATTGTTACTGGGTTCCTACTTCTTGTGGTGTTGTGCCAGGACTGGGGATGCAGGCATGTAAAACATAGTTCCTTCTCTCCAGATCAAAACCACAATGAAATATCAACTCACACAAAGGGAAGCCCATCAGACTAACAGCAGATCTCTCGGTAGAAACTCTACAAGCCAGAAGAGAGTGGGGGCCAATATTCAACATTCTTAAAGAAAAGAATTTTCAACCCAGACTTTCATATCCAGCCAAACTAAGTTTCATAAATGAAGGAGAAATAAAATCCTTTACAGACAAGCAAATGCTTAGAGATTTTGTCACCACCAGGCCTGCCCTACAAGAGACCCTGAAGGAAGCACTAAACATGGAAAGGAACAACCGGTACCAGCCATTGCAAAAACATGCCAAAATGTAAAGACCATCGATGCTAGGAAGAAACTGCATCAACTAACGAGCAAAATAACCAGCTAATATTACAATGACAGGATCAAGTTCACACATAACAATATTAACCTTAAATGTAAATGGACTAAATGCTCCAATTAAAAGACACAGACTGGCAAATTGGATAAAGAGTCAAGACCCATCAGTTTGCTGTATTCAGGAGGCCCATCTCACATGCAGAGACACACATAGGCTCAAAACAAAGGGACGGAGGAAGATCTACCAAGCAAATGGAGAACAAAAAAAAGCAGGGATTGCAATCCTAGTCTCTGATAAAACAGACTTTAAACCATCAAAGATCAAAAGAAACAAAGAAGGCCATTACATAATGGTAAAGGGATCAATTCAACGAGAAGAGCTAACTATCCTAAATATATATGCACCCAATACAGGAGCACCCAGATTCATAAAGCAAGTCCTTAGAGACTTACAAAGAGACTTAGAATCCCATACAATAATAATGGGAGACTTCAACACCCCACTGTCAACATTAGACAGATCAACGAGACAGAAAGTTAACAAGGATACCCAGGAATTGAACTCAACTCTGCACCAAGCAGACCTAATAGACATCTACAGAACTCTCTACCCAAATCAACAGAATATACATTCTTCTCAGCAACACATCGCACTTATTCCAAAATTGGCCACATAATTGGAAGTAAAGCACTCCTTAGCAAATGTACAAGAACAGAAATTATAACAAACTGTCTCTCAGACCACAGTGCAATCAAACTAAAACTCAGGACAAAGAAACTCAATCAAAATCGCTCAACTACATGGAAACTGAACAACCTGCTCCTGAATGACTATTGGGTACATAATGAAATGAAGGCAGAAATAAAGATGTTCTTTGAAACCAATGAGAACAAAGATACAACATACCAGAATCTCTGGGACACATTTAAAGCAGTGTGTAAAGGGAAATTTATAGCACTAAATGCCCACAAGAGAAAGCTGGAAATATCTAAAATTGACACTCTAACACTACAATTAAAAGAACTAGAGAAGCAAGAGCAAACACATTCAAAAGCTAGCAGAAGGCAAGAAATAACTAAGATCAGAGCAGAACTGAAGGAGATAGAGACACAAAAAACCCTCCAAAAAATCAATGAATCCAGGAGTTGGTTTTTTGAAAAGATCAACAAAATTGATAGACTGCTAGCAAGACTAATAAAGAAGAAAAGAGAGAAGAATCAAATAGATGCAATAAAAAATGATAAAGGGGATATCACCATCAATCCCACAGAAATACAAACTACCCTCAGAGAATACTATAAACACCTCTACACAAATAAACTAGAAAATCCAGAAGAAATGGATAATTTCCTGGACACTTACACTCTTCCAAGACTAAACCAGGAAAAAGTTGAATCCCTGAATAGACCAATAGCAGGCTCTGAAATTGAGGCAATAATTAATAGCCTACCAACCAAAAAAAGTCCAGGACCAGATGGATTCACAGCTGAATTCTATCAGAGGTTCAAGGAGGAGCTGGTACCATTCCTTCTGAAACTATTCCAATCAATAGAAAAAGAGGGGATCCTCCTTAACTCATTTTATGAGGCCAACATCATCCTGATACCAAAACCTGGCAGAGACATAACAAAAAAAAGAGAATTTTAGACCAATATCCCTGATGAACATCGATGCAAAAATCCTCAATAAAATACTGGCAAACTGAATCCAGCAGCACATCAAAAAGCTTATCCACCATGATCAAGTGGGCTTCATCCCTGGGATGCAAGGCTGATTCAACATACACAAATCAATAAACGTAACCCAGCATATAAACAGAACCAAAGACAAAAACCACATGATTATCTTAATAGATGCAGAAAAGACCTTTGACAAAATTCAACAGCCCTTCATGCTAAAAACTCTCAAAAAATTTGGTATTGATGGAATGTATCTCAAAATAATAAGAACTATTTATGACAAACCCACAGACAATATCATACTGAATGGGCAAAAACTGGAAGCATTCCCCTTGAAAACTGGCACAAGACAGGGATGCCCTCTCTTACCACTCCTATTCAACATAGTGTTGGAAATTCTGGCGAGGGCAATCAGGCAAGAGAAAGAAATAAAGGATATTCAGTTAGGAAAAGAAGAAGTCAAGTTGTCCCTGTTTGCAGATGACATGATTGTATATTTAGAAAACCCCATCATCTCAGCCCAAAATCTCCTTAAGCTGATAAGAAACTTCAGCAAACTCTCAGGATACAAAATTAATGTGCAAAAATCACAAGCATTCTTATACACCAGTAACAGACAAACAGAGAGCCAAATCAGGAATGAACTTCCATTCACAACTGCTTCAAAGAGAATAAAATACCTAGGAATCCAACTTACAAGGGATGTAAAGGACCTCTTCAAGGAGAACTACAAACCACTGCTCAACAAAATACAAGAGGACACAAACAAATGGAAGAAAATACCAAGCTCATGGATAGGAAGAATCAATATCATGAAAATGGCCATACTGCCCAAGGTAATTTATAGATTCAATGCCATCCCCATCAAGCTACCAATGACTTTCTTCACAGAATTGGAAAAAACTGCTTTAAAGTTCATGTGGAACCAAAAAAGAGCCCGCATTGCCAAGACAATCCTAAGTCAAAAGAACAAAAATGGAGGCATCACGTTACCTGACTTCAAACTATACTACAAGGCTACAGTAACCAAAACAGCATGGTACTGGTACCAAAACAGAGATATAGACCAATGGAACAGAACAGAGTCCTCAGAAATAATACCACACATCTACAACCATCTGATCTTTGACAAACCTGAGAGAAACAAGAAATGGGGAAAGGATTCCCTATTTAATAAATGGTGCTGGGAAAATTGGCTAGCCATAAGTAGAAAGCTGAAACTGGATCCTTTCCTTACTCCTTATATGAAAATTAATTCAAGATGGATTAGAGACTTAAATGTTAGACCTAATACCATAAAAACCCTAGAAGAAAACCTAGGTAATACCATTCAGGACATAGGCATGGGCAAGGACTTCATGTCTAAAACACCAAAAGCAACGGCAACAAAAGCCAAAATTGACAAATGGGATCTAATTAAACTAAAGAGCTTCTGCACAGCAAAAGAAACTACCATCAGAGTGAACAGGCAACCTACAGAATGGGAGAAAATTTTTGCAATCTACTCATCTGACAAAGGGCTAATATCCAGAACCTACAAAGAACTCAAACAAATTTACAAGAAAAAAACAAGCAACCCCATCGAAAAGTGGGCAAAGGATATGAACAGACATTTCTCAAAAAAAGATATGCATACAGCCAACAGACACATGAAAAAATGCTCATCATCGCTGGCCATCAGAGAAATGCAAATCGAAACCACAATGAGATACCATCTCACACCAGTTAGAATGGCAATCATTAAAAAGTCAGGAAACAACGGGTGCTGGAGAGGATGTGGAAAAATAGGAACACTTTTACACTGTTGGTGGGATTGTAAACTGGTTCAACCATTGTGGAAAACAGTATGGCGATTCCTCAGGGATCTAGAACTAGAAATATCATTTGACCCAGCCATCCCATTACAGGGTATATACCCAAAGGATTATAAATCATGCTGCTATAAAGACACATGCACACGTATGTTTATTGCGGCACTATTCACAATAGCAAAGACTTGGAATCAACCCAAATGTCCATCAGTGACAGACTGGATTAAGAAAATGTGGCACATACACACCATGGAATACTATGCAGCCATAAAAAAGGATGAGTTTGTGTCCTTTGTAGGGACATGGATGCAGCTGGAAACCAGCATTCTCAGCAAACTATCACAAGAACAGAAAACCAAACACTGCATGTTCTCACTCATAGGTGGGAATTGAACAATGAGATCACGTGGACTTGGGAAGGGGAACATCACACACCGGGGCCTATTATGGGGAGGGGGGAGGGGGGAAGGATGGCATTGGGAGTTATACCTGATGTAAATGATGAGTTGATGGGTGCTGATGAGTTGATGGATGCAGCACACCAACATGGCACAAGTATACATATGTAACAAACCTGCATGTTGTGCACATGTACCCTAGAACTTAAAGTATAATAATAATACAATAAAAATTTTAAAAAAAGAAAAAGAAATATCAACTCACACCCATTAGGATGGCCACTATCAAGAAAACAGAAAATAACTGGTGGGGTTGGCGAGGATGTGGATAAATTGGAGTCCTTATGCACCTTGTGCACTGCGCTAGGAATGTAAAATGGTGCAGTCCCTGTGGAAAACAGTGTGGCAGTTCCTCATAAAGTTAAACATTAAGAAAAAGTTAAACAGAAATCCAGAAATCCCACATCTGGCTATACCAAACGAATTTAAAGCAGGGACTCAAACAGATATCTGTACACTCGTGTTCGTGTAACATTATTCACAATAACCAAAGAGTGAAAACAATCTAAGTGTTCACTGACAGATAAATAAATACAATGTAGTACACACACACACACATGAATATTACGCAGTCCTAGAAAGGAAATTCTGACACACACTACTCTATGACATGGGTGAACCTTGAGGACATCATGCTGAGTGAAATAAACCAGACACAAAGCACAAATTTGTGTGATTCCACTTATATGAGGTCCCTAGAGTACTCAAATTCATAGAGACAGAATGTAGAAGGGAGGTTTCCAGGTGCTGGGGTGCAGGCAGAGAAGAGGAGTTAGGGTTTAATGGGGACAGAATTTCAGTTGGAAAAGATGAGAAAGTTCTGGAGATGGATGGTGATGGTGTTGTACGGTAATATGAATGTACTTAGTGCCACTGAATCATACACATAACAATGGTTAAAATGGTAAATTTTATGTATGTATATTTCCCCACAATAAAAAATGTCTGGATAGGAAATAAAATATACAGTGAATAGAAATGCCAATTCTAAATATCAGGGACAGGACAGAGATCAGCTAAGCAACCCATCAGAATTTATTTCATGCCTCTTGTATGGAAAAGCAAGCAGGCTAGCTGGGACCATGAGTGAGGTGATGTATTAGTCTGTTCTCAGGCTGCTTATAATAAAGACATATCTGAGACTGAGTAATTTATAAAGGAAGGAGGTTTAATTGACTCACAGTTCCACATGGCTAGGGAGGTCTCATAATCATGGCAGAAGGTGAATGAGGAGCAAAGTCACGTGTTATATGGTGGCAGGCAAGAGAGAGTGTGTTCAGGGGAACTCCCCTTTATAAAAACCATGAGATCCTGTGAGATTTATTCACTGTCATGAGAACAGCACAGGAAACACCTGCCCCCATGATTCAATTACCTCCTACTAGGTCCCTCCCACAACACGTGGGAATTATGGGGGCTACAATTCAAGATGAGATTTGAGTGGGGACACAGCCAAACCATATCAAGTGGGATACTACCTAGGAATAGAAAAGGAGCTCCATGCCCGCGCTGCTTGGGACTTGATGAAATGCAGTTGCTGGTTCAGTAAGGGGCCCTGGGTCTCTGCATGTCAGCCGGTGATGCTGCAATGCTGCTGCAGCGTGGGGCACACTGGGCATGGCCGGTGCAACTCACTCAGAGGGGCCATGTGAGGGGGGCAGCAGGACAGTGGCTTGGTATGAGATGCCCAGCATTTGAATCCCTGCCTTGCTGTTTGCACTGTTAGTTAGAGTTCTGCAGAGAAACAGAACCAATGGGAGATGATGTCTGTCTTCCTCTCTCTCTCTCTCCGCTCTCTCTCTCTCCGCTCTCTCTCTCTCTATACATCCACTCCTCTACTCACCTACCTATTCCATTTGTCCACCCACACACCCTTCACCTATGTCTGTCTGTCTGTCTGTCTGTATGTATGTATGTATGTATCTATCTATCTATCTGTCTGTCTATCTATCCATCTATCTATCTATCTATCTATCTATCTATCTATCTATCGATCTATTCATCTATTTATCCACCCATCCATCCTCACCTGTCTTTGTATCTATCCATTCATCATACCTATATTTGTCACTCTCTCATCTTTTAATCTACTCATCCATCTATCCATCCATATCTATATTTATATCCCTCTCTCATCTATCTATTGATCCATCTGTCTACTTACCAAAACATTTATCTGCAAGCTGGAAAGACAGAGAGATTTTAAGGAATTGGCTCATGCAATGGTAGGAGCTGGTAAATCTGAAATCTGTAAGACAAGCTGGCAAGCTGAAAACTGAGGAAACAGTTGATGTCATATAGTCTTCAGTAAAAATCTGCAGGCTGGAAATTCGGGCAGGCTTTCTAGGTTGCAGTCTTGAGGAGACTTCTTTCCTTGGGAAACCACAGTCTCGAGTCTCCAGGCCTTCAACAGATTGGATGAGGGCCCACCCCTGTTATGGGAGGTCCTCTGCTTTACTCAAAGTCTGCTAATTCTCAAGGTCAACCTCATCTACAAAATACCTTCATAGCAACATCTGGACCAGTGTCTGCCCAAATAAGTGGGCACCATAGCCTAGAAAAGTTGACTGCTAAAATGAGCCATTGCCTGGCTCACTGCCTGTATGAGGTTGGCAAGCCACTGAGCTTCTCTGGGCCTCAGCACCTGCCTCTATAAAATGGGGATAATGAAGCCAGTGGTATGCAGGGGTTAGCAGGTTTCAAACCAAAAGTGAATTCGCAGTACTGAGCACAGTACTTGGCACGCAGGAAGTAAGAAAGACACTTCCAGGCTCCCAGCCAGGTGTCACGAAGGGTCACGTGTCATGAGTGGTCACATGTCCCCTGTGCTCAAGGACCCCAAGACCATCTGTGAGAATCAGACTCAGGCTGACGAAGGCAGGGCGGTCTTCCCTGGAGCAAGGGCAGAGTGCCTCATCGTCTCTCAGAGACAGATCCTCTGCAGGAAGAAGAAAAAAAAACAATCCCAGACACCAGAAAAAGGAGCTGCCTCTGGCCTGACCACATTTCTTCACCTTAATTGCTGCTGAGGAATAAATCTGTAGGGTGTCAGAGGGCGGCAGACACATCAGGGAGGATGAGGCCAATGCCTTTGAATTCAGCCAACCCTTCAGAGATCAAAATCTAATGCCGTCTCTGCATTGCTCTGCAAGGGAATCTGCCTGTGTTTCTTGAGAAAGCCGTGTTTGTTTATAGATTTGCAATCAAAGTCCGAGGCTCTTTGCCTGGCCTGCCAGGTCCCCCATAACCTAGCCCCTGCCTGCCCCTCCAGCCCATCTCCAACCAGCGCCTCTCCTTGTCTCAGATGGAAGTCTCAGTCACACTGAGCCATTCAGCTTATACTGGCCTCCGTAGTCTCTCCAAACTTCATGTCTTCCTGGAACCTGTGAATCTGACCTTATTTGGAAATAGGGCCTTTGTAGATGTGATTAAGATGAGGTCACCCTGGATTGGAGTGAGCCATAATTCCACATAACTGGTGTCCTCATAAGAAGAGAAGAGATGCAGCCATGGGGAGAGGGCCATGTGGACGATGCGGGCAGAGATGGCAAGGATGCATCTGTAAGCACCACCTGTGTTGTTGCCAACCACCAGAAGCTGGAAGAGACAAGGAAGGCTCCTCCCCTAGAGCCTTCCTAGGGAGCACAGCCCTGCTGACACCTTGATTTGGGGCATCTGGCCTCTCAAACTATGAAGGGGAACATATCTGTTGTCCTAAGGCGCCCAGTGTGTGGTTATTAACTACAGCAGCCACAGGAAGCATGTACACCGTTCATCACGGGCCGGCACAGGTCCCCACCCACCCTGCTGCATACTGGCTAGCCCCTTCCAATCCTCAGGAGAGACATCACCCTCCGGGAAGACCCCTCTGGGCCTCCAGCCTAGAGCACTTCTCTTCGTCTCAACACTGATGACAACCCTGTGGTTGCCTGTACCCCTCTGCCTCCCCACCAGACTACAAGGGTCTCCAGAATGAAGTTCCCACTGCACGCATCCTGGGTGCTCAGCACTGCCTGGCACACAGTAGCGGTCCCCTAAATGTTTGTTCTCTCCCACCATGACCTAGAGTCTACAGGGCAGACTTCTGCACAGTAGCTTTCTAGGGCCTGGGCTCAGTTTTGAGGCCATGACAAAAATGTTTATTTCTGGCATCGGTGGCCTGGAGGTGTAAACACATACCTGGTTGAGACACAGCCATTCCTATCTTGGACTTCAAAATAAACTCATCTCCATAATTGACAGTCCCTGCACATTACAGGCCCTTATTAAGCCTGGCAAGACCTCTGAAGGGCAGGGAAGGTCACCCCAGGGCATGAAGAGGAGGCTCCCCACTTCCTAGGCAGAGTCCTATCCCCTACGGAGGAAATCAGCTCCCCTTGCTTCTCCCTCTCCTCCTCCTCCTCTACCTTCTCTCTTCTCCCTCTCCTCTATCCTCCTCTCCTTCCCTCCTCATTCTTTTTCTCTTCTTATTCTTCTCCTCCTTCTCCCTTTCCTTCTTTCTTCTCTTCTCCTCTTTCTTCTTTTCCTCCTCTACTTCCTCCTCCTTTCCTCCTCTCCTCCTCCTCTCTCCTCTCCTTCCTTTTCTCCCTCCTCCAGCCTCTCCTGGCTTACAGGGGACCACCGTTATCTATTTACTCCCCAGGAGCTGCGCAGGCATCCTCTGCACACCCAAATCAGCCCATCACACAGCCCTGTCAATCCTTCCCTCCCCACCTCTTTTGGAGCTTCCTCCCCTCTCCATCCCCACAGCCCTTCCTGTATCACAAAACAGGGTCCCGCTTGCTCCTGCTGCTTTCTCACTCCTGATCCAGCCTCTTCATTGAGCCACAGGTGTCTCTGTCTAAGAAAACCTCATGCCTTCCCCGACATGATCCCTTCAATGACTTCCCATTGCCTTTGTGTTAAAGATCTGAGTGTTCACTCCCATTTACAAGCCCTTTGGGAAGTGGTTCCTGCCCCTATCTACATCCACCCCTCAAATCCCTAGCCATCTCTAGGTGCCGCCCTCATGTCCTCCTTCCTCTCCATCCAGAATTAGACTGCACAAGGTGCAGGTCTAAACCCCAGGCCTTTAACTGTGCTGTCCCCTCTTCCCTGCATTTTCCCTGTTGATTAAGCCCCTGCTTAGCTTTCCAGACCCAGATCAGATGTCTGCCCTTTCCTGAGTCCCTCTTACCCCAGAATTACGCATCCATCTGTGGCATTCCCAGCCACATGGAAGGCGGATGAGGGGTGCAGATCTTGCTAGCAGAGCGCCCGTGTGGGCCAGCCCCTACAGCTCATTCTAACTGCCAGTCAGACTGCATCTTCCTGGTGTGACAGGGAGAACTTGTGGTGTGGTGACAGTGAGGAGTGGCTGGCTCCAAGACCCCCAGCCTGTCCTGACTCATCAACGCCCTTCCTCATCCTCAAGGGGAATGGGAAAATAGCTGGTTTATCTTTGCATCATCAGAAGCTAGGCTAAGCCTGGAACAAAGTGTGTGAGTAAATATTAATTGGATAACTGAGAAAAATAATCAGGAAGGTAAAGAACAGACAAAAGATGAAAGAGAGTCAGCAGGGAGGATGGAGAAAGGAAAATTGAGGATGAAGCTATACTCAAAGCTCAAAGTATGCCCTAAAGGACCCATGAAGATACCCATTTTAGAGATGTGGAAACTGAGGCCCAGAGAAGTCCCAGTAAATTGCCCCAAAATAGCACGTCTGTTTGAATCTGAAACCCAAACCCATGTCTGTCTAATTCTTTCAGTTATTCGAGGTCATTGTCATGAACCTCTGCCAAGCCGGGTGCCTCTTCTCTCATTCCTGTGCAATTGAATTTTCCAGTGCTGCTTCTTATTTGCAAATACAGTTTTTATTCCTCATTATAGAAGTTGTATGTGCTCATTTTAGAGAACCAGGAAACTAGAGAAGAGGATTTAAAGCAGCATATATCATTTCTATTATTCCCATGACTCTAGGACAATCCCTGTTAAAATTTGAATGGTTTCTAGCCTTTTCTATGTGTTTATATTTGCTGTATACATGGTTAGATTAGGTTTCTAATGCCATTTTAAATTATATTTTTTTCACTTAAGACCACATCCTCAGTATTTCTCTACATCATTAGAAATTCTTTGCAAACAAAGCTTTTTAACTTTTTTATTGAGGACTTACTAAGTGTCAAGTCCTGCTCTAAATGCAGGTTTATTTTCATATTTGCTATATAAATGCACCATCATTTATTTGGCCTTTCCTCTATGGCTAGGCATTTGAGTGGCTTTGATTTTTCACTCTAGCAGTAATTCCACAATAATTTATTTTTGAGACAGGGTCTCACTGTCTCCCAGGCTTGTGATCATGGCTCACTGCAGCCTCAACCTCCTGGGCTTAGGTGATCCTCCCACCTCAGCCTCCCAAGTAGCTGGGACCACAGGCACACACCAACATGCCCGGCTAATTTTTTAAAAATTATTTTTGTAGAGATAGGGTTTCACATGTTGCCCAGGCTGGTCTTGAACTCCTGGGCTCAAGAGATCCTCCCACCTTGGCCTCCCAAATTGCTGGGATTACAGGCATGAACCACCACGCCTGGCCAACAGACTTTTATGGGCAAAAATTTCCACCCATACTTGGATAAACAATTAAGTTTTAAAAGTTAAATATTGCTATGGAGGAACTGTGTCAACCCAAAAAAATTTGTATGTTGAAGGCGTAACCCCCAATGTGACTACATTTGAAAACAGAGCTCTTAGGAGGTCATTAAGGTTAAACAGGTCACAAGGGTGGAGTCCTGATCCTATAGGACTGGTGTCTTTATAAGAAGAGGAAAGGGCCAGGCATGGTGGCTCACGCCTGTAATCCCAGCACTTTGGGAGGCCAAGGCGGGTGGGATCACCAGGTCAGGAGATCGAGATCATCCTGGCTAACATGGTGAAACCCCATCTCTACTAAAAAATACAAAAGTGTGGCAGTGGGCGCCTGTAGTCCCAGCTACTTGGGAGGCGGAGCTTGCAGTGAGCCAAGATCGTGCCACTGCACTCCAGCCTGAGCGACAGAGCAAGACTCTGTCTCAAAAAAAAAAAAAAAGGGAAAAAAGAGGAGAAGAAGATCTAGAGGAGGAAAGGTCATGTGTGCACACAGTGAGAAGGGGGCTGTCTGCCAGCCAGGAAGAGTGCCCCACCAGGAGCCAGCCCTGCTGGCGTTTTGACCTTGGACTTCCGGCCTCCACAATGGTGGAAAAAAAAAAATTTCTGTTGTTTAAACCCCCCAGGCTGTGGAATTTTGTCATGGCAGCCAAAGCAGGCAAAGACCAATACCATGCTCTTGACTTTGGTTATGGTGGAGGTTTCATGGGTGTTTACATTTGTCAAAAAGTGTCAAATTGTACACTTTAAACATAGATATTTTATTGTATTCTACTATATCTCAACGAAGCTGTTTTTAAAAGTTAATATCAGTGCTTAGACTGAACTACACCATATTTTATCCTGATAAGCCCCTCCTACCCATTCCTACCCAGGAATCTATGGGGATCCCTGTCGGATTTCACACTAGCTGCTCCTCATCTGCATGGATGAAGATGGCCGGCTCTTGCCTTCAGCCACAGTGCTCAAGACTGGACTGCCCACAGGCTCTGCCACTCCCCAGCTGGGTGCCCTTAGGCGATTCCTGTCCGTCTCTGAGCCTCAGTATCCTCATCTGTAAAATGGGGGCAATAACTTTTTCCTCTTGGATAACTAGAAGCTGAGACCTGTTAGCCACTTTGGCAGAGAGCTTGGTGTATAAGAAGTGCTTGAAACAGTCTGCTTTTAGTGTATTAATCACAAGGAAATTGGCTCTGTCAAATGCCAAATTGAATACAAGCTGACTAAGCCTTCCACCTTCCCTGAACTCACTATCAGTTTCCTTAGTGAAAACTTAGACCTGTGTTCTCAAAGTGCAGCCATTGCATCAGAATCACTCAGGAGGCTTATTATTTATTTATTTATTTATTTATTTATTTATTTATTTATTTCAATAAGTTTTTGGGGAACAGGTGGTGTTTGATTACATGGATAAGTTCTTTAGCAGTAATTTCTGGATTTGGGGTTTTGAAATAACGGCATTTGCGGCAACCTGGATGGAATTGGAGACCATTATTTTAAGTGAAGTAACTCAGGAATAGAAAACCAAACATCGTATGTTCTCTCTCGTAAATGGGAGCTAAGCTATGAGGATGCAAAGGCATGAGAATGATACAATAGATCTTCGAGACTCTGGGGCAAGGGTGGGAGGGAACTGAGGGATAAAATACTACACATTAGGTACAGTGTATACTGCTTGGATGATGGGTGCACCAAAATCTCAGAAATCACTGCTAATGAACTTATCCATGTAACCAAACACCACCTGTATACATACCTGTATACCACATTTTCTTTATCCACTCATTGATTGATGGGCACTTGGGCTGGTTCCATATTTTTGCAATTGTGCTGCTACAAACATGCCTGTACAAGTGTCTTTTTCATATACTGACTTCTTTTCTTCCGAGTAGATACTTAGGAGTGAGATTGCTGAATCAAATGTTAGATCTACTTCTCGTTCTTGAAGGAACCCAGGGGTCTTATTTAAAATGCAGATTTCCAGTGCTGGAATAGGATTGCTAAAAAAAAATTAAAAATTGCAGGTTAAAGGACTCTGGGCCAGATATACTGAATTAGGCTCTCTAGAATTGGAGCCCTGGAGTGGGCATTATACTACACACCTAGAGAGATTCTAAGACCTACCTCCCTGGGAGGGAGATTTATTAATTACATTAATGAGAATATCACCAGCTTCTGTTTAGAAGCATTTACCTAGCACATTTATCCAACTCAGGAATAGTCCTAAAAATACGGTGTGAATGATCTCAATAAATCCATGTAACATCCATGTGAGGTGGGTCTCATAGTGTCCCTATTTTACTGAATATGAAAATGGGGCCCAGACAGGTTGTTACTTGCTGAAAGTCACATTGCAGAGCTAAGTTTCCAATCTGAGTCTGTCTTGTTTTGAAAGGCAGTGCTGTTAATTACTATTTTATGCATCCATTCATCAGATCAATATTTATTATTTACTAAGTGTCAGGTATTTACTAAGTGTTTGGATTTGAAAAACTGTATTGAACCACAAAAAATTCTCCTATTGTGATTACAGCAATATTGTAGGTTAGTGGTTAATATGCAAAAGTCAATTGCTTTCTTGTATGCCAGCAATGAACAAGTGGAATCTGAAATTAAAAACACAAAATGATTTATGTTTGCACCTTCAAAAATGAAATATCAGATATAAATCTAATAAAACATGCGTAAGATCTACTTAAGAAAAACTACACAACTCTGATGAAAGAAATCAAAGAAAAACTAAATACATGGAGACATTGCATGTTCATAGATAGGAAGATTCCATTTTGTGAAGATGTCAGTTATTTCTAACTTAATGTGTAGATTCAATGCAATCTCAATAGAAACCTCAGCAAGTTCTCTTGTAGCTACTGACAATCTGAAGTTTATATGGAGAGGCATAAGACTCAGAAATAGCCAACACAATATTGAAGGAGAAGAACACAGTTGGAGGATTGACACTATTCAGCTTTAAGACTTGCTGTAAAGCTATAATAATCAAGAAGTTGTGGCATTGACAAAAGAATAAACAAATAGAGCAATGTAACAACATGGAGAGTCCAGAAATAGAGCCACACAAATAGAGTCACTGATCTTTGACTAGGGAGAAAGCCAGTACAAGAAAGATCATCTTTTCAACACATGGTACTAGAACAACCAGACGTCCACAAACAAACAAAAAAAAGAAAAAGATAAAGAAAAATTAACTCAAAATGTGTCACAAACCTAAATGTAAAATACAAAATTTAAAAGTCCTAGAAGATAACTTAGGAGAAAACCTAGATGGCCTTGGGTTTGGTAATGACTTTTTAAATATGACACCAAAGGCATAATCCATGAAGTAAATAATTGAAGATAAATATTTCTTCTCTGCAAATGATAGTCAAGAGAATGAAAACACAAACCACAGACTGGGAGAAAATATTTTTAAAAGATATATCTGATTTAAAAGAAACATTATCAAAAATACAAAGAATCTTAAAACTCAACAATAAGAAAACAAACAACCTGATTAAAAATGGGTCTAGGGCCTTAACAGACATCTCATGAAGAAAATACAGAGATGGCAAATAAGCATATGAAAAGATGGTCCACATCATGTGTCATTAGGGAAATGCAAGTTAAAACAACAAGGAGATAACATTATTCATCTATTAGAATGGCCAAAATTCAGAACACTGAAAAGACCAAATCCTGTATGAGTGTGGAGTAACAGTGTATTAGTCCATTTTCATGCTGCTGATAAAGACATACCTGAGTTGAGGTAATTTACAAGGAAAAACAGGTTTAATGGACTCACAGTTCCACGTGGCTAAGGAGGCCTCACAATTATGGTGTAAGGTGAAAGGCACATCTCATATGGTGGCAGACAAGAGAAGAGAACTTGTGCAGGGAAACTCCCCTTTATAAAACCATCAGATCTCATGAGACTTATTCACTATCACGAGAATAGAATGGAAAAGACCTGTCTCTATGATTCAGTTATCTCCAACTGGGTCCCTCCCACAACACATGAAAATTATGGGAACTAACAATTCAAAATAAGATTTGGGTGGGGACACAGCCACACCATATCAAACAGGAACTCTCATTCATTGGTGATGGAAATGCAAAACGGTACAGCCATTTGCCAACGTAGTTCAGCAGCTTCTTACAAAACTAAACATATCCTAATCACATGATCCAGCAATCATGCTCTTTGGTATTTTCAAGGAGTTGAAAATTTATGTCCATGCAAAACCTGCAAACAGATGTTTATAATAACTTTATTCATAATTGCTGAAACCCGGAAGCAACCATGGTGGCCTTTAATAAGTGAATGGATAAATAAACTCTCTGGAACATCCAGGCAATGAAATATTATTCGGCTTTAGAAAGAAATGAGCTATAAAGCCACAAAAAGACATGGAGAAAACTTATATGCACATTACTAAGTGAAAGAAGCCAGTCTGAAAAGACTCCATATTGTGTGATTCCAACTATGTAACATTCTAGAAAAGGCAAAACTTGGAGACAGTGAAAAGGTAAGTGATTGCCAGGAGTTAGAAGGGAGAGAGAGATGAATAGGCAGAGTATGGAGGATTTTTAGGGCAATAAAAATACTCTGAGACTGGACAAGGTGGCTCATGTCTGTGACCTCAACACTTTGGGAGGCTGAGGTGGGTGGATCGCTAAAGCTCTGGAGTTTGAGACCCACCTGGGCAACATGGTGAAACCCCATCTCTACAAACAATACAAAAACTAGCTGGGTGTGGTGATGCATGCCTGTAGTCCCAGATCCTCAGGAGGCTGAGGTGGAAGGAGGCTTGAGCCTGGGAGGTTGAGGCTGCAGTGAGCTGTAATATTGCCACTGCACTCCAGCCTGGGTAACAGAGTGAGACCCCATCTCAAATAATAAATAAATAAATAAATACAAAGCAAATATTCTGCATGATACTACAATAATGAATACACACCATTATACATTTTCCCAAACTCACAGAATGTACAACAGCAAAAGTGAACTCGAATATAAACTTTGGACTTTGGGTGATAATGATGTGTCAAGGTAGGTTCATGAATTGTGACAAATGTGTCACTCTGGTAGGGATGCTGATAATGGTGGAGACTATGACATGTGCAGGCAAGGGGAATATGGGATAGCCTTACACCTTCCTTTCAATTTTGCTGTGAACCAAAAACTGCTCAAAAAATTTTGTCTTTAATTTTTTAAGTGTATCAGTCACGTAGGATAGGTTATGCTGCTGTAACAAACAACCCCTCAATCTCCATGTTTAAAATAACAAGTTTATTTCTCACTTATGCTGTATGTCCACCATGGATCACCAGGGGGACTCTGCTTACCTCTCAGGCACCAGACTGCTGGAGTAGCCAGCTCTGAAATATTGCAGGTCACCATGACCATGGGAAAGAGTGTTCCGGAGGATCTCACAACAGTTACTTTTTTTTAACAGACAGAATCTGGCTTTGTCACCCAGGCTGGGGTGCAGTGGTGCAATCATAGCTCACTGCAGCCTCAACTTCCTAGGCCCAAGTGATCCTCCCACCTCAGCCTCCCAAGTAGCTGGGACTACAGGTGCATGCCACCACATCTGGCTAATTTTTAAATTTTTTTTAGAGATGAGATTTCACTATGTTGACCAGGCTGGTTTCAAACTCCTTGCCTTAAATGATCATCCTGCCTTGGCCTCCCAAAGTGCTGAGATTGCAGGCGTGAGGTACCATGCCTAGCCACAAACGGCTGTGAAATCTTTTACCTGCAGTGACACAAGTTACTTCTGCTCACAGTCACATAACTGAACCCACTCATGAGGGACAAGGAATGGCTATCCTCCCATTCTCTCTTGGAGGTAGAGAGAATAGCACTGTTGGCTACCACAAAAAGTAAACTGCTGGCAAATGAAGATCATTTGCAATGATGATAACTGCCTTGAAGAAGATAGAGCAGGACTTTTGGGTAACAAGAGATGGAGGAGCCTGGTGCAGAGAGCTCCTTTAGATGGGACAGTCTGAGTAAGTGACATGTGAGCTGTTGGAGCAGTAATTTTAGGTTAAGGGAAGCAAATGACTGCCTTGCTAAACTTTTTCTGGTGGTTTGGAGAACCATCTACACTTACCAGATTCAATTGTTGAGAAACTCCAAAAGATCTTGGCTCTACTCCTCGTTGGGTCAATCTTTTCCTGAGAATCCCTGGAAAAGCCGCTTTCCTTTGCGAATCTCAGTTTTCCTACCTGTGAGGTGGGCACACTGGCCCTGCTAAGAGATCCTAAATTAGCTGCCACAAGGACAGATCCAGCCTGAAGAACCATTGCTCTTGCCATTAGTTGAATTAATGGCCAGCATTTAAAATTGGGGGTTTTTTCTTGAAAAAAAAATTTTTAATGAGCTATTTCTAATAAAACTTCAGGTCTCCAGCTTCTCTGAAAATATCAGCAGAAAGGGTGAGCCCAGGTCAGGACTCCCACCCAGCTGTGACTGCACTGAGTGTTGACTGCCTCCTTCCTCAGTCTCATCCGGGTCAGCAGAGTCCCACATGGCCCAAGTCAACCCATCCCCAGAACAAGTGAGTTTGCCATCCCTGGATCAGAGGGCCTCTGAGGTTCCTGGTAGCTTTAATAATCTTGAGTATCTATAGATTTGCTGTTAGAGCCTAAGAAATTATCTGTGTGTGTGTGTTGTGCACGCACATGAAAGTGTGAGTTGTGTGTTTGTGTGTGCATGTGTGTATTTGAGTGTATGAGTGTGAGTGTGTGTTTGAGTATGTGTGAGTGCCTCAGTGCATGTGAGTGTTTGTGTGTGTGCATGAGCATGTGAGTGAGTAGCATGTACGTGTGGCGTGTGTGCATGTATGCGGGTGTGAATGTACGTGTTAGGGCGTGCATGCGATGGGTGTCTGAGTGGGTATGTGTTTTAGGGAAGAAGGTATCCAATAGAGTTGGAGGTTGCAAACCAAGACTATGGCTGATTGACTCAGAATAAAAACATTCATTTTTGAGACCCAGAGCAGGGGCAAGAAACACTACACCTCTTTTCCTCTAGTTCCTTAATCAAGCCTTTTAGCCCGCGTAAGCTTATCCCCTATCTTGCAAATCATAATCCTGACTCATTAAACCTCAGAACTGAATAGGGAATGGAAGTAGAAGGCATTTCTCTTTGAAAGGACTGAAGTGGTAGCAGGTCTGTCTCAGGGGAGGGGTAAGGACGGAGAAAGAGACAAGTCCCAGCTGATGAAAGAGGCCAGGCTTAGCCACCCTCCCCCCTACAACTGTGTCTCCAGGCAGCTCCTGGAGCAGGAATTAGGCAAACAGGTTTGGATGAGCCTGCCAGCCTCCAGGTCTGCACTGCTTCAGGGCAGCGCTCCTCACTCCAGCCCTCCCCAGAGCCCCTGGGCCTGGTCACCATAAACCGAACAGCTGCTGCTGGAGGAGAGACCCCAGGAGATGCAGAGGGTGGTCGCAGGCCTTGGAGAGCAGCCTAAATCACGTAATCCTCTGACACCAGCCTTGGCATGAGTGCCTCCTTCCTCCTGTACCGGAGAGCTCAAAGACTCAGGCCTGGGGCCCGGAAGTGGGAGTGACAGAGGGCATTGCAGGCTGCCCGTTTGGGGGGCTTCAAGGGACACCCTGCCCTACTCCAGAGAAAGGAAATCAAGCTTCGAACACGGCCACTGACAGAGCTGCCTCGCCCAAATTCCAGGCCTGTGGTTTTCTCCTCCTATTTGTAAGCATTTGGATGAGGTCAGAATTAAAATCAGTTTCCATGGTGAGGAAGGAGGGAGAGACTTAGAAACAGGGACACAGACAGGCACAGAGAGAGAAACAAGAAAAGGGACAGCTGGGAGGGAGGGACAGGGACAGAGAGACAGAGGGAGAAGAGAGAGGAGAGAAAGGCGGAGAGGCTGGTCCGGGGTAGGAGGCTGTGCTCACCTGCACACATCTCCCATGGTTAGTTTTAGCAAATATGTTGACATGACCTGGATGAAAAGATGTCAGGAAGCCATGGAGATCAAGGCTCTGGATCCACCTGTGAGAAAGTGAGCAAGGGAGAAGCTTTTGTTCCCTCATGCCTGCCCCAGCTCCCAGCTGTGTGTGCCCATGAGAGGGGGTGGGGGCAGGAAGAGAGAGAGGAAAATGTGGAGAGCAGAAACAAGGGAACAGAAAGATGGGGGAAAAGGGAACTGAGACCAGACAGAAAAACAGGCAAATGGGCAAAGGGGACTGGAGAGCAAAGCCCTCGAAGATGATGGTGAGGCACGAGCCTCTCCTTCTGGCTTCCTCAGCCAGAAGGAGAGGACTCCCCACCAGCCCCTGGCTGTGCAGCCTGCACCCAGGCCTCAGCACGCCTCGCTGGAAATCGGAAGGTGCCTGTCTGTGCAGTGGGAATGGCAATAGGGATGACGTGAGTGGGGGGTTTGAGGACGCCTCCTCACAAGTCTCAGGAACTTCTCCAGCTCAACCGCTTCCCCATGAAAGCCCCATTTGGGGGCACTCAGCTGTAACCTGAATGAACCCACTGAGCGTTTACAGCCACACTCTGAAGGAGCTTGGTTCAGTTACCCACCAATGTGGATGCGTGACCCAGAGAGGCTGAGAAACTGACCCAGCGTCACACAGCCAACCGGTGTTAGAGCCAAGAGTCAAGCGAAAGCTCCACTCTGAGAAGACAGAGCCCTTTCCCCTGGCCCTACCCCTGCCCCTGCCCCACCCTGTCCTTCTGGAGCCCCTGCCAGGCCAGGGCAGTCCAACGCCAAGGGAGCCATAGCTGTCGAAGGGCTCTGTAGGCTGTGCTGAGCTGCCTTCCCAGACTTCAGAAAGCATCCGGTTGCTTGGGGGTCTTACTAAAATGCACATTCCATTTCAGGGGTGTGGAAGGGGCCCCAGGATTCTAGTCATTCCTAGCCAATTGCCAGGTAAGGCTGATAATGCTGGTTTGGGGACTACAGTTTGAGCAGAGAGGGACCAAGCAATCAGACGAGTGGAGTTATTCAGGTCTAAGCACTGATTTTTCAACTAAACACTAAAGTGTGGAGGGGCCCCCCAAGAAATACCCAGCAGAGCAGGGAGGGGTGGAAATGAGGAGAAAGAGGATCTCAGGATCAGGGGAGGCTGTCAGCTACAGTCACCCCAGGAGCACGCACTGTTGGAACGCAGGCACGTCCGATTTGGGATCCTGGTGCCCCCTTGATGCTGAGTGACCCGGAGGAAGGCAGTTAACCTGTCTGAGCCTCAGCCTTCTCATCTATGTAATGGGGACTCATATACCCTCCTTACAGCATTCCTCAGGGACTAAAACAAAATCTGAATTCATTTCCTAGGGATGACATAACAAAGTATCACACATGGGCAGGCTTCAAACAACACAAATTTAATCTCATAGTTCTGGAGTCCAGAAGTCCAAGACCAAGGTGCTGATGGGGCCGTGATCTCTCTGAAGTCTCGAGGGTGGGATCCGGCCCAGGCCTCTCTCCTGGCCTCAGTGCTGCTACAGTCCTTGGCATCCCACGGCTCGTAGCTGCGACCCTCCAGTCTCTGCCTGTCGTCACATGGCCTTCTCCCTCTACCTCTGGTCCACAGTGGGGACTCAGAAACAGTCGTTCTCTCCCTTCCTCCCCAGGCATCTGATATCAGTTAACTGCACACCTCCCTGGCCCCAGCCCTCCCGAGGGCAGCAGCATGCCCTATCTGTCTCTCTAGGGGAAGGCAGATCTCAGTGAACAGGAATGAACCAAATACAATGTGGAGGCAGCAGACCAACTGCATGAGTCCCCACCAAGGTCCTCCCCTCGGGGTGCGTTTCCTTCATTGAACCCCAGATGCACCTCCGGGAGGGAGGGGGGACTCTGCTGCTCTGTGGGCATCTGGAGCTACAGGCCCCAGCCCCGTGTCTGCAGAACACATACTTCTTTCTGGCTAGGTCTTCCCTGTCAGAAGCACACTCATGGCCTCATCATCTCAGCATAGAGGCAAGGGCCCCGGAGACCCAGTGTGCCTCGCTGTGCCAACTGCTGTACCCACATTATCTCCTCTACTGCTCTCAGCAATGCTCCAAGGCAGTGGATTTCGACCTTGAGTGTGCATGGAAATCCCCAGGAGGGCTCCCTTAGCACAGGCTACTGGCCCCATCCTAGAGTTCTGGATTCAGCAGGTCAGGGGTAGACCCAATGATTTGTGTTCCTCTCAAGTTGGCAGGTGATGCCCATGCTGCTGGCCCAGTAAGGTGGGTGTTATTATCTCATGGTAGAAATAAATGGGGAATAGCAAGTTCAAAGAAGTCAGGCGATTTGCCCAAAGCCACCCAGCTACTAAATGCTGTGTTCACCAATGTGGTCATCTCACTTGGATTATGGACCAGTCCCCAGCTGATCTTCCTGTTGGCCTATGAGGTCCAATACATCATCTAACCACTCCCCACCCCACACCTTCCGTAGTACCTGACATCATCCCCCCATTTCCTGGCCTCTGTTCTCACAGATCACAGAGCCTCTGCCTTGAAGGAGAGGGAACAGACTGACAGTGAACACAGCCACTCCAGTGCCAGGCGAGCAGGGCAGGTGCTACAGACATAGGCACCAGCCAATAGCTCTGAACACACCTGGGAAAGGGACTACTTCCAGATAGGAAAGAGGAGAATCAAGGAGGGCTTCCTGGAGCAGGGTGGATTCCACACAATATTTGCCTCTACTGCAGCACAGTGCCTTCTAGGTCCAGCCTCTTCCCCACCCACTAACCTGGATAGTCTAGCTCGAGTGCCCACTCTTAACCAGTTCTCTCAAGGCCCCCAAGCACAGACAGGAGGGAGGGAGAAATGAAAGGAGGGTAGGCCAAGGTGGGTGGAGCATCTGAGGTCAGAAGTTCAAGACCAGCCTGGCCAACATGGTGAAATCCCATCTCTACTGAAAATACAAAAATTAGCCAGGCGTGGCGGTGGGTGCCTGTAATCCCACCTACTCAGGAGGCTGAGGCATGAGAATTATTGAAACCCAGGAGGCAGAGGTTGCAGTAATCTAACATCGTGCCACTGCACTCTAGCCTGGGTGACAGAGCAGGACTCAGTCTCAAAAAAAAAAAAAGAGGGAGAGGCTGTGTTTCTGGGGTGAGAGCCGCTCAAGGGTGCTGCTGCAGGGCAGAGCTCTGGTGTGCGGTGACTTTGCAGCCACCCTGGGAGCCACTGTTGGTTTGCAGGACTGGTGGAGGTTAAACACAGCCTCAAGTTGGAAAGCCATTCTTCAATTTCTAATAAAAACCCTGAAGTAGGGATGACGCACAATAAATCAACCTCCACGAGTCCCATCTCAGGGTAATCTTTTCAATTATCTGCTTGTGAGGTGCACGGCTCCTGAGATGATCAGAAGTGTGCAGCAGGGATGCCAGCCCTGGCCAGGAGACACCGAGCCCGAACGACGTTTGACTGAGGGGCTCAGCTGCAGAGCCAAGGGGCCAGAGTTAAAAGGTAGCTGAGCGGTGAGGGCAGATCAGACCCCCAAGGAGAGGGCTACCAGGAGTGGAAAGAAGGTTGGGGACCAGGTGACCGTCCTTTGGGTCAGAACAGGGACTGGTGCATCCACAGCATCTCAGAGAGATGTCTTTGAGCACCTGCTAGTTTCCAGGGGCGAGGCACAGAGCAGAGGCAAGGCAAGGCCACCCCTCCCCACCCCCATCGTGGAGCCCGCCTTCCAGCAGGGGAGAGGGACAAAAGACACAGGACAGGGATTGACTGAAAATAGGCCAAGTGAGACACACGGAAGTGGTCCAGGAAGGCCTTTCTGAAGATTGACATTCGAGCTTCTCCAATCAGTGCTACCACTTATGAGCTGGGTGACTTGGAGGAAGTTAGTTAACCTCTCTGAACCCATGTGAGGGCTCCACAAAGGAGAGGAGACATCAGGATGTGGTGAGGGCAGTGAAAGACAAGGGTGTTTCCCAGTTATTTCTTTGCTCACTTCTTGTGCCCAAATCCTCCTTCAAAGAGAGGTCGCTGTCCGCTCTGGCTTCCCCTGTTTCCTGAGTGGAACATAATTTCTCCTTCCTCTGCCGTGTGCTGTTCTCCGAGACAGCCTGCGAGTTCTACTATGCATCACACAGATTTGGGTTCACGCCCCCTCACCTTTACAAGGCTGAGTGAGAACTAGTTTGGACCAAGGTCCCAGTCTGACTTGGCCCTATTGGCCTGGCACAGGATGTGGCTCAGAGACAGACACTCAGCCACGGTCTGCTGCCTGGATGGGTGGGTGGAGAGATGGGTGGATGGTGCATGGGTGAATGAAAGCCAGGACTTGGGAAAATAAGATCAGAATTAAGGACAGGGAAAGAGTAGCTTTGCAGAAGAGTAGCTTTGCAGAAGAGAAAGAATATTTCTTCCTCCATGACAGAAGAAATTTATTCCAAAGAATAGAGGGGGAATGTGAGCAAACACCTTCATTCATCTTTTCCTTTATTTCAACATGCATTTGGGCCATATGCTGAGCTTTAGGCATCTAAAGAGACAGGTTTCATGGCTGAATAGAAAGCCAACAATGGAATAGAATAGACAGTAATTGTGTGCTGTGGTCAACACTACTTTGTGCAGAAAGTTTAGGAGACTCAGAGGAGGAGCCACTGATCTCCCCGCTGATTAGCACAAAGAAGGCTGCAGACAGGGCCCCCCATCACCAGGTGACCCCGCATTCCCAGCGCCTCGGTCCCAGCAGCGAGGTGACTTGGTACTATTTCTTTGCCACCTATGGCAAAGCCTACCCATGCCCGGGCCTCAGCTCTGGAGCTAATGCCTGCCTGGTGTTCCCAGGGAACCACCGTGAGGCAGATGCTTGCAGAGACATGGGATTTTCTCTGGCTTTGCCATTTGATCCACACAGGGTTAGAATGACTCCCCCATCTCAGAGATGAGGCCAGGAAGCTCAGAAGGTGAACTGTTTTACCCACCGTTACCCAGCTGCAGGGTCAAGGGGCCAAATTTTTTATCCAGGACAGGTGATGCTGAACCCCAAGCCCTTCTCACCAGGCTGGGACACTGCACTGCATGGACGGTCCGTCTCCGTTGCTAGGGTAACCTCCCTCCCGGCCCAGCAGCCACCCCTCCTGGAGTGTGATTCTTGCACCTGACAGCGTAATCTTCTGTGACATCTTAATCAGCACCCCGGCAACCGACAGAGCCCGGACCCCGGCATCACACTCAGCGCTCCGGGAGCCAGCAGGGCCTGGAGGGCCCACCTTCCCTTCAGCCTTAACCCTTGCCTGCCCACCCCAACCCCTGGTGGCATGGGGGGATGGTGGTTGGTTTTGAAGTCAAACAGATATTGTTTCAGATTTAAGCTTTACCGTGGCATGTTTCTAAACCTTCTCTTTCCTCGTCTGTACAGTGGGGATAATGATGCCAGTCCGGCTAGTGTACAAAATTGAATGAGGGTGTTGCAAAAGGAGGCGAATGGGCCACATCACCTAAAGGAAATGGGGCACCTGGGAGTTTTCATTGCTATTATTTCACTTGGAGTCAGTGGCTTTCAGAGCTGGGGGCCAGTGGTGCCACAGAGCTCCCTGTGAGTAGAAGGGGAGACACATCTGTCCTGTTGTGGGTTAAATTGTGCGCCCCCATCCCGCCCCGCTCCACCACCACAAAAGATATGTGAAAGTCCTAACCCCTGGGAACAGCGAAGGTGACCTTATTTGGAAATGGAGTCTTTGCCGAAGTAATCACATTCAGATAAGGTCCGATTGGAGTAGGTGGACCCTTCGTCCAATATGACTGCTGTCCTTCAGGAAGACAGAAATGTGGACACAGACACACAGAGGGATGGTGATGTGGAGAGGCACAAGGGAACACCATGAGAGACAGAGTCAGAGACTGGAGTGAGCAGCTACAACCCAGGGAACCCCAAGGAATTGCTGGCCACCACCAAAGCCCAGAGAGGCAGGGCAAGATTCTACCAGGGTCTCAGAGGGAGACGGCCTTGCCAGTCTCTTGATTTCAGACTTCTAGCCCTCAGATTGTGGGAAAACACATTACTGCTATTTTCAGCCATACAATTTGTGGTACTTTGTTAGGACCACGTTAGGAAATGAATATGCATCCGAATAGGACAACTTCTATTCCAAGCCTCGTGTGGTGGGGCCGAAGAGCCCTTGCCCCGGAGTCACACAGACCCTGATGTGCAGTGGGGATCCCACTATGCTCAACAACTTGCCCCATTCTCCCACAGCTATGGGACCATGATGCCCCCCGTCACAGGTCGGGTGGAAAGAGTGAACAAGGGTTGGGCACAGTGGCTCATGCCTGTAATCCCAACACTTTGGAAGGCCAAGATGAGTGGATCACTTGAGGTCAGGAGTTCGAGACCAGCCTGGCCAACATGTGAAACCTCGTCTCTACTAAAAATATAAAAATTGGCCAGGTGTGGTGGCGCAGGCCTGTAGTCCCAGCTACTCAGGAGGCTGAGGCAGGAGAATTGCTTGAACCTGGGAGGCGGGGGTTGTAGTGAGCTGAGATCACGCCACTGCACTCCAGCCTGGGTGACAGAGCGAGACTTCATCTCAAAAAAAAAAAAAAAAAAAAAGAGTGAATGGCATCAAGTCAGTGAGCACTGGCCCTTTTGGCAAGATTGTTAATTCTATGGCATTATCACAAGCACTGATTTTTTTTTTTTTCTTTTTGAAGCGGAGTCTTGCTCTGTGGCCCAGGCTGGAGTGCAGTGGTGCGATCTCAGCTCACTGCAACTTCTGCCTCCCTGGTTCAAGCGATTCTCCTGCCTCAGCCTCCTGAGTAGCTGGGATTACAGGCATGCGCCACCATGCCCAGCTAATTTTTGTATTTTTAGTAGAGATGGGGTATCATCATGTTGCCCAGGCTGGTCTCGAACTCCTGACCTCAGGTGATCTGCCTCCCTTGGCCTCCCGAAGTGCTGGGATTACAGGCAAGAGCCACAGCACCCAGCTACAAGCACTGATTTTTTTGAAGCCCTCATTGGGAGACCCTGAATGCCCTATCTTAGGGTCTTGCATTCAGTAGCAGTAGGCTGAGTGCCTCAAGGGCTCCTCTTTGAAGGCCTCAACCCCACCTAGGCCCCCACCCCACTGGGGCACAGCAGATCCCGGTGGAGCCAGGAGAGGGGGGGCTTTGATGCGCCTTCATTTCCTCCTCTTCCTGCTCCATCTTCCTCCCTCTCTCTCCCTTTCATCCAGGCTCCCTCCCTAGGGGAGACCCAGCCCCTGGCTTGGGATTTCAGAGCAGTTCTGTCCTGCCTTTGATGTCCTTGCACATACGGAGAGGGGGCAATCCCAGGGGCTTTTCCTGCCAGCGAAAAAGGCAACAAAAATGTTTGTTTCCTTTCATTGTACTTTCACAAGCCTGCCTAGTCTTCCCCACAAAGGGGCAGCTTCCTCTTGGAGGAGACTCTTTTAGAGGCTAAAGTCCTCCCTTGTCTTCCAGAAGTTGAATTACCTTGGGTGAGTGACTATTCACCCCCATTATATTCTCCATCTGTCAGATGGAGACTGTGGTGTAAACCCCACGTGACTGGGAGGATTAACCAAGGTAATGTGTGTAAAGAGCCTGCCCCTAGTAGGTGTTTGGAAGCTTCATGGTAGTAATCATTATGCTATTAATTTTCTCCACGTGTCTTACATGCAAGAAGCAAACACCATTCAGGGGGACTCTTGTCATAGACCACAGACTCTTGTGCCTCTGTTTTCTCATCTATTGAATGGGTTCATAGTGCATGGATATCAGGGTCATTGGACACATTCAATGAGATACGAACAGTGCCTCACACTGAGCCAGCGTCACATCTCTGCCTTCTGTTCTCACTGCCTGTCTTTGAATTGTGAAGGCAAAGCCTCAATCTCAGCCCAAATTTGCCTTTGAAGACAGAAACTCCACAACCCTCCCTACCCCCACCACAGGCAAACAGGGACTACCAAGATCACTGCCAGCCCCAGGAGAGTCCCAGGGAGGGTTTGCTGTCGGCACTCAGAGCTCAGAACTGGCACTCCTGCCTGGGAAGTGGGGAGGGGCGTGCTGGGCTTACTTCTGTTTTCTAGAAAGCTTGTAAACAGGAAAATGAGGGCTTGAGCAGGCAGCTGGAACGACTATCATTACAGGGGAGACAGAGTCCATGGAAGCCCATAACGGCCCCCTGACCTCTGACCAAAGGCTGAGTTGGTAGAACTACCAGAAGCAGGGTGGGTTGCCAGAGCCTTGGGGTCACTCATACCCTGCATACCCTGCACCCTCCACCTCCCTGCCTTTGTCCTTTCACCTGCACCTGCTTAGCCCCCTCCACTCAGCTTGGCCAAATCCCGACCCTTCCTCCAGGTCTACATCTACAGGGCTACCCTTAGCTCAGAGTCTTTCTGAGGGAAACTGCCTGGCACCAGTCCCTGTTGAAGGGACCAGCCTATTGGAACCTGCCCTCTCAGATAAGTAAGGTCCAAGGATGTCAGCTGCAAGCTTCTAGTCTCTGAATGAGAACTTAGAGTAGGGCCAAGAGAGCTCTCTTGGGAATGTGAAAGGGCTGCTTAGCTGTGTGACCTCTGGGTTAGTGTGTTAACCTCTCTGGGCCTTGTCTTTCCACTTCCAAAAAGACCTAAACATCTCCTGGCCAGCTCATAGAGTCACTGAAAGGCTCAGATAAAATACAGGATGGGAAGTGGCTTTATCTTCTGGGGTGAATGATAAAAACCTGGAACTAAAGTTGACCCTGCTGCACTAACTCCACTCAAGAGCAGAAACCTTCTGGAAAGTCCACTCACCGTTTTTAGTCAGGAAACAGCAACAACAACAACAGTTCTGCAGGTCTCCTTGGTGCCAGGCACTGCACCAGGCACTTGCCACGCTTTCTCTAGTTTATTCTTCACAACAATATAAGATGCATAGACTTATTAGGCCCATTTTAGAGATGAGAAAACGGAGGCCATCGAGGCCATGAAGTTACAGTAAGTATGTGAGATTTATTCAGTCATTCAAAAATATTTATTGGGCCAGGTGCGGTGGCTCACGCCTGTAATCCCAGCACTTTGAGAGGTCAAGGCGGGGAGCATCGCTTGAGCTCAGGAATTTGAGACCAACCTGGGCAACATAGCGAGACCCAGTCTCTTTTTAAATTTTTTTATTAATTATTTACTATGTGTTGGGCTCTGTGCTGAGTACTGGGGAGATACCCATGAGCAAAACAAAGTATCTGTCCATATGTGGCTGAAGTCCTAATGGGGAGAGACAGATAAACAACTAACCGGAGATGATAATAAAATGTTGATGGCAATGCATACTCTGGAGAAAGTTAAAGCAGGATTTTGGAAACGATTGCCTGGCTGGGGAGAGGGTTGTCTATTATTTCAGTGAAGGTGGTCAGGAAGCATTCTCTGAGGACATACCCTCAGAGCAGAAACCCTGAAGGCAGTGAGGGATCAGTAGGATATGTGGGAATAGCATGTCAGGCAGAGGGAAGAGCCACACGGGTGTCCTGAGGCTGGAGTATGCTTGGCATGTGGGTCTAACTGCAATCCAAGAGTGTGGCTGTTGGATTGAGCCAGACATGGCGGTGGAGACGGCAGGGAATGGGAGATGCGGAGAAGGGAGGACGGCTCCTGTAGAGACCTGAGGCCCAGGACTTTGGAACTGGGAGGAGAAGGAGGCCAAGGACCTACATCCCCAGATGCGCTGTGCTCTGCCCCTGCCTACACTGGACAGGTGCTGGAACCTGACTCAGATCCTGAGTTAGGAGCTGTTCAGTGGCCTGGTGGGATAGAAAGAACACCTGCCTGGGGCCACAAGCCTGGGTGGGGACCCAGTCTCTAGACATTGGTCAATGTCAGTCACTGGATCTCTCTGGCCCCTGGCTTTCTTGCCTGTAGAGCAGCACAGTAGTAACCACATTCCAGGGCTGTTGTGATGGTAAAAATGACTTGCTGGGCACCTGGATTTTCAGATCACTGAGCCCTCAGGCTGAGCCCACATAGCTCCAAGAACCTTAGATGTGTTCACGTTCATTGAATCCTCACCATAATGGGAAACCAAGGCCCAAAGGACGTCAGTAATTTGTCCAAGGCCACAAAGCTGAAAGGGGTGGAGCCAGGATTTAAACCCCCAGAGCAAGCTCAAGAGACTCCTCTGTGTTCTAAAGGTGGTTTTACCCTGCTCTCCTCACACTACCTTTGCCTCCTCTGTGCTCTTGGCTGCTCCACTCACCATCTGAACCACTGCGCCTTACCTGGCAATTGCCCTCCAGGCTGGCTCAGGTTACTGAAGGCCCTAAGGGGTCTGTTTAAACAAGTGTGTCTGAGCAGGAAAGTCAAAGAGACAGGGACCCTCCAGGCACTGAGGGGACCACCCTGGGGACTACGGCCTGAATCTGATAAGGCCAGATCTATTTTCACTTAATTGGACTGTGGCCAAGGGCCCAGCGTTCGATCAGATAGGGGGTCTCCCCAGGGATGGAATCTTCCATCAGGTAGGGTGGTCCTACACCCTGGCTGGGACAGGAGAAGCTAGAGGGGGTTGGGAGAACCCTAGACTGGGGAGAGGCTGTCAGGAGAATAATTCTCTCTCCTCTACCATAAAACCCAGGGAGGGAAAACTGGCCTTCCTGGAAAGACCGGGCCTCTGGATGACAACCTGCCACATCTTCCTAGGGGATGCTTAGCCCACCTTCCATTCCCACAGCCCGTCTCTGGACACCGGTGAGGGAGCAAGCGGCAGTGGGAGGTGCCTTGGGTAGGGGCAGGCTGCCTTGTGGGGACAGCCACTGGTCTTAGAGGCCTCACAAAATGGTTCTGTGTGACACCAAGCATGTTGCCTGACCTTTCTGGGCCTCAGCTTTCTTCTCAGTGGAGGAAGGGGTAGCTAGACCCATCTTCAAGTGCAAAAGAGATTTAGGCCAGGCTCAGGGGCTCCCACCTGTAATCCCAGCACTTAGGGAGGTCAAGGTGGGAGAATCACTGGATCCCAGGAGTCTGTAAGCAGCCTGGGCAACGTAGTGAGACCCAGGCTCTACCAAATACGTTTAAAAATTAGCCAGGTATGGTGGCTCAAGCCTGTGGTTCCAGCTACTCAGGAGGCTGAGGTGTGAGGGTCGCTCGACTCCAAGAGGTTGAGGATGCAGTGAACCAAGACTGTGCCACTGCACTCCAGCCTGGCCAACAGAGTGAAACCCTGTCTGGGAAAAAACAAAGGAAATTTAAACACATGAGAATAAGCCACCGAAGAGGGGTGACTTCAGCTTTCTTTTTAACATGTCTTTCAAGAAATCTGGGACCAACACTCCAATGGATTGTCCCCACCCCTAACCCCCAGGCTCTGCCCTCAGGCCTTACCCACCACCCGGGTGCAGCCTCCCATGTGTATGGGGTGCTCTGGGTTAGAAGCCCAGCCTGGCTGATGAAGGGTTGACTGCCTGGTAGTCAGCCGTTCATCCCCCTCTGAGGTCCCCTCTTTATATCAGGCTTTGTACTGGTCTCAGGGACCCACATGAGCTCGCTCTGGGGAGCCACCCCATGGCCAAGCACAGGGATTGGCGCAGGGGTAGTGGAAGCAGCCTTCCCTGCCTATCATCATCAGGAAGTCCACAGCAGGGAGTCTCGCAAGTGGGACTCATCCCTGAAAATCCCGAGCGCCCAGACGGCTTGTTTTATGCTCGTTTTTGCTCGTGTGAACTGTTTAACTCCAGTTTCTCCTGTGTAACTAGGGATAAAAATAGAGTTGCTGTGAGGATGAAGTAAATTAAGACATGCTGAGAACTCAGAACAATGCTTGGCAACAGTAATTGTTTAATGCATGCCATTATTAACAAGAAAAAAGTCTTTCTCACGCTGGTATTTGGCTCCTTGATTTTCCAGTCTCCTCGGACTCAGATCCTCCTCGCACAGCTTCAAGGAGGAAGACAGAATGGGGCTTAGCAGATCCATGACACGGATGCTGGAACTGGGATCCAGGGATGGTCACTTGCTCAGGTCAGAGGTGGAGGCTGGCACACTCACCCCCTCCGGCAGAGCCCAGTGGGGTGAGGTGGAGGGCAGGGCTTCACAGGGAATCACTGTCCTGCCCCTTCTGCGTGCCTGAGAACCTGTGAACACTCTAGACCTGGGGGACCCAGGAAGTTGGAGCCTCCCTGACCTTCACGGTACAGGGAAAACCAAACTCTGAGACGTTTGCGACCCCCAGGGTCAACCTACCTCATGCAGAGGCTGGAAGGCACGCAACCAGAGGCCCCCCTCCAGCCTGCGATATATGGGAAACCGCACAATGGCGCCCACGGGTTCCAGTCCTGATGGTCCCCATGCACAGCTGCACGGCCAGGACCTCGCCACTTCAACTCCCTGGGTGGCCACTTTCTCATCTGAAAAGTGGGGCGCTCACCTCGGGACTATCATGAGAATTAACTTTGGTGGTGCATGTGAAGCACCTACCACGGAGGAGCACGTAGTCAAAGCGGGTTTTCTCCAGGCGCCCCCAGCTCCAAGAACTGAACCCGGGCTGCACCCTCCTCCCACACCAGGGAGCAGAAGAGATGCTCTCCGAACCTACCGGGCCAGAGTGTGCAGGGTGCCCCACACTTTACAGCCTTTTGCACCCCAGTCCTCACGATTGGACATGGCCCTCTGCGAGGTAGCGAAGGTGCAGGCCACATGGCATAGGTGGCTTCTGCTCAGAGAGGCCGGGAAATGCCCCAGGTATCTTGACCTTTCTGAGGACGAGGAAGGATGAGCACTGAGTTGGTGGTTGGAAAACATGCACTTAGTATCAGTTCTGCCAGTTTCTGGCTCAGATACCTCTGGGAAAATGACTCCTATTTGGGCCTCAGTGTCCCTTTCTACGGAGGATGGGTGTTGCGCCAGATGTCTAGTTTCTTGCAGCCCCGGTGTTTTTTTGGTTTTGTTTTGTTTTGTTTTCCTGGGCTGAAAGGAAGGCCTGAGGAGGAGTGAGCATGAGCATCCCGCCCCTCCCCTCCCCAGTCCCTCAGCTTGGTCTCAGCCGTGTCAGTGACCCTGGCTCAGAAAAGTGCAAGGACCAAAAACAGTCACACAGCATCCCCACCCCACCCGGGGAGGGGGAGGGACTGCCCTATTCTCCATAACAAACCCAGGTTGGGGTGGGGGCTGTGGTGAGCAAGAGGCCGTGCCTGGGGAAAAGAGGCAAGAGAGGAAAGAGCCTTGTCCAGGTCTCACCAAGTCACAGAGACCCTGGGTCATTGGTGCTCCACCTCCCCAACTTTCCCCACTGAAATTCACTATTGGTTTTTTGACTGAAAGGCAAACTCCATGGACTCTCTCCTTCCTCTCTTCATACTCAGTGAGCACTGATTAAGCACTTACTGCATGCGGGAGGCTTCCCAGCCACTGTCTCTTCTGGACCTCTGTTTTCTACCCAGAGAGGCCCTCCGGTAGGGTGAACACCCCTCCATCTCGCTCAAGGACGAGGAAAGCCAGGCCCAAAGATACAGGGCGTAGGCCTGCTGCTGCCTATCCTGGGCCGGCGGAGCTCTGGGCGGTTAGCGCAAGAGAGCGGAGACTCCAGGTGGCCGGGGTTGTGGCTCTTCCAGCCCTAAAGACAGGGAGTCAGCAGCTAAAAGGGAACATGCTGGAGTCCAGCCTGGGTGCCCTGCGCTGTACCAGCTGCCCCTCCAGAAAACAGATGCTGCCTGCTGCCTCCAGCGGCTCCCGAGTGGGCCGACTGGTGGGTTCCCGGTGACCCTTTCCCCCTCCTTAAGATCCTCTGCATTGCCCGGCTTGCACCCTCCAGTTCCGTTCCTCGTGTTCTGGGACAGTGGGGATGAATTACTATACGCTGGCTCCTTCAAGCTCAGCCCGGCCTGCTGCGGCCTGGGCCACTGCTCCTCGGTCCTCAGGGCTGCCCGGGGGAAGGTAGTGCATTGTGCAGCTAGCGGTCCAGACGTGGAAAGGGAGCCGCGGAAAAGCCACCTGCAGGAGTTCCCTCTCCCGCCTGGGCCGACCCGGCGCTGTACTGCTTCTCCCGAAGGTGCGCCGGCTGCTGCAGAAATCGCAGACAGCCTCCAGGAAGAACTTGCTGGACTCACGGCAGCTTCTCAGCGATTTGACAGCAGTGATTCAGACTTAAACTTGGGCGGAGGGGCGGGGGACGCGAGAGAGATTTCCAGAGAAAACAGCTGAGCAGTAGGGAGGGGAAGAGAGACCGAGCCACGCGCCTGGAGAAGCAGTGCAGAGAGCGGAAGAGGCAGAGGCTGCGAGACCTACCCACAGAGACCAAGAGAGGCGCTCGGAGGGGAGACCGCCTTAGGCGCCGACATTCAGAGGCAGACAGACAGACAGACTGACAGACACAGGAAAGGAATGTCGCCGAAAGCCAGGGACAAACCTGAGTCCTAGAAAAATAAGAGACTCCTCCCACCCACCGGGCTGTCCGCGGGCCGCCTCCTCGTGGAGAGGTAGCTCCCGAACCCCGCACGGTCCCGACAGCTGCCCCCGCGAAGGTGGGGCGCGGGGCGGCTTTTCCGGGGGAAACTCTCTCCCTGGACGCCCCTCTTTTCCAGCCTCAGCTCTGGCCTTTCTCGGCATCCCCAGCTTGCCTTCGGTTTCACTCCATATCTGGGTCTCTCAGAGGCGTCGGGCGGTCTTCGGTTCTCTCCGTCGCGGTGTCCACGGCTCTGCGCCTCCCGGGCCGGGGAATCTCTGTCTTCCGGAGTCTCTTGATCATTGCTCCTGCCCGTCCTTGCCCATTTCAAAGACGACAAACAGAGGCTTAGAAAAATTGGCCCTCCACCCTCAGCTGGTTACCTGGCTCGCAGCCCTGGGTCTGTTTTCTTCTCAGAGAGACCTGAGATCCTCGACATTTCCTAAATTCATGGAAAAACTCGACAGTGTTCAGGACTCCCAAAGAAGGTGGTGGGCGGGAGGGGGAGGAGCATAAGAGAAAAGTAGTGAGTACGGCCGAAGACCCATTTCGTGGATTGGGGGGCGGGACGCGGAGGCGGTTCCATAAAAATACTGCGAGCATCACATGTATATATATATATTTTTTAATAGACAGGGTCTTGCTTTGTCACCTAGGCTGGAGCAGTGTGGAGCGATCACGGCTCACTGCAGCCTTAACCTCCCGGGTTTAAGAGATCCTCCCGCTTCAGCCTCCTGAGTAGCCAGGACTACTGGCGCGCACCACCACTCCTGGTCTTTTTTTTTTTTTTTTTTTTTTTTTTTTTTTTTTGGTATAGGCGAGGTCCCTCTATTTTGCCCAGGCTGGGATTGAACTCCCGGGCTCAAGCGATCTTCCCGACTTTCAAAGTACCGGGATTAGAGGCGTAAGCCATTGTCCACACTTGCTATATTTTAATGCATTTCGTCTTTTGAAAGCGCCCCGAGAGAGGCTGCACCCAAGAGTGAAGGGAGTGGATTCCAGGCGTTCAGACCCACCTGCGAACAGATCCCGGTCCCACTACTAACTAGCTGTGTGACCCTGAGCAAGACACTTAACCTCTCTGATTCTGTTCTTTCATCTTGGGGGGTGGGTTGGGGGGAAAGCTGACAATACCTACCTCCAAGAGTACAGAGTAGAGAGGATTAAAAGAGATAAAGTTTGTGAAACCTCTGACAAGGGGCCTGACACCCAACTCAATATGAGGCAGTTCTCTTCCTCGCCTTCCCTCCAACCCCCTGCCGGAACTGAGATGGGGCCCACGGCGGGCTGCGCAGGGCAGAGCTGGAGGGGAGAAGCGCCAGCCTTCCTCCGCCGGGGGTGGGCAGAGCCAGAATGGAAGATGTTTGGTCGACCCTGGAGCCTCGGGGTCTGCCTGACATCTCCGGGCTTAAATAACCGTGCGCCTTTGTTATTCGTCGGCAGCAAAGTGGTTCGTTACGCCTGATTGGTCTAATTGCTTTGAAATGGGATATATTATCTATAATTATAGAGCTCTAGGAGAGCCGGCCGGCCTCTGCTTTCATCTTCCCAAGTGCACCCTCACGTCGCGATCACATTAATTTGGGCCATTTGAAAGCAGGGGAGGTTGGGGCTCTCTTCTGCTGATCCTGGCCCTGCTCACCCCCTTCCAAATTTAAAGACACAAGGGAGCCCGGGCCTGGGACAGAAGAGAAAGCAGAAAGTGGGGGAAGGGCGGGATGGGGGCAGAAGCAGGGAGTGGGGCTTGTCAATTTCGCTCTGGCGCCGGGTGAAATCCACTCCACGCGGACTGTACCACCGCACAAGTTGCACCCACTTTGAGGAGCATTTAGCAAGAAGGAGGAAACATTTTCACAAAGAGTTTGTATTTTGACTTCGCTTTTAAAAGGAGGTACTAAAACTCCTGAAAAGCGCAAGTTCTGCCCACGTCTCCGGAAAGCAGAACGCTGTTTTTCTCCAGGTCTGTGTCCTGGATCTTCAGCCAATAGCTGAAGACTCCCTGTAGTTCTCAGGGCTCGGAGTTTTTCTCTGGAAAGCTGTGAAGTCCTCCCGAAGTTAGTGACTCCCAGACAGTTTGCTGAACCTGACTCCCAGCTCCTCACTTCTAGGCGACAGAGGCCAAAAGACTGGAGATGGCGGGGTCGGGAGGCCCCCTCCCGAGATTGGGAGACCCCATGACGGTGCTTTCTGTCTGCCCGTCAACCCCCACCCCCTCCCCAGGACAAAATACCTCCTCCCTCTCCCCACTCCGTCGCCCTCCTGGCGATTGGTGAATTCCCACCAAAATAAATCGTTCCGGGTAATCGGTTTTCATAGCACATTCATTCTATTAAAGAGGACTGTTTGGGGCTCGCTAATTGCCGGGGGATCCCACTGAGCTGCACATTTTAAAAAATGCACGCGGGATTCCTGGGCCGAGGCCACAAAATGCAGTGGAAAGAGGGGGAGGGGGCATAAACAAAAACCCGATGGAGGCGACAACAAATGCCGAAGTGAGAAGCCAGCCTGCAGGCTCTCCAACCCGTGCAGCAATACCCAGATTGGGACAACCGTCTTTAAGATGGGGTCCTTCTAAAAATTAATCTTTGCACGGAGGTGGTGGATACCTAGCAACACCACCACCCCTGCCTCCATTCCCCCAACACCTGCAAAATTTTAGGAAAACAAACAAACAAAAAAATCCACCTAAACCCACCACCAGTTCAGTTGCCCAGAAAGTAGGCGAAGGATAATCCGTCTTCAAGATCCGAAATGCAGAGGCGCTCTACCAGGGGGCGGGGAGTGCTTTAGGATGCCTGAAAATGAAGGGAGATGGAGCGAGGGGGGAGGGGAGGGAAGTCTAGAGGATGGAAGCCGAGCGCCAGTCCTGGAGCTTTATCTGCTGCGGGCCAGCCCTGCCCTTGCCAGGCATGAATTACTGCCCGGCTTTCTCGGTTGCAGCGGCAGCGCGGAGAAATGCCGGGGGTACAAACGCCTCGAGGTTAGAACTGGCGGCGAGATAACAGGCTCAGCCCCCGGGGCCTGCCAGCTCGCTGAACCCCTGGGCCGGGAAATCGGTAAAGGCCTAGACAAAAAATAACTTAGAGAAGGCTCCCTCTCACTGCCCCTCTAACTCGTGCCTTTCCTCCGCGGGAACAAACAACACCCTGGGAAACAGGCAGACATTTTATTTCTTTTCTCTGACTCCTTTCTCTTGAGACCGCCGGCACCTTTCTCTCTCAATCCAGGGGCAGATCAGTAGGAGAGCCCCGCGCTCTTCTGACACGGAACCGAGTCTGAACCCGCTTCTCTGCAGATGCACTCTCCTTGACTAGCAACGTTTACACGCGGTTAACCCGCCGCGCTGGGCGACAGCAGACACGAACCAAGGCCGAACCTGTAAAAAAGACAAGGTGGCGTTCAGACTCGGCTCGGGAAGGCGAGGGGCTGGCCGCGGATACGGGGCTGCGGGGCCAGGCGATTTGCTCCCTGGAGGCAGGGGCGCGACTTCAAGGGCCCGTGCGCCGGGTGCAGCCTTTGATCAGGCCGCCGCTGGCGCCTTAAAACAACATCCTAGTCTGCCTATTAGGCGCGCTGAGGAATCGTGACAGATTGTTTATCCCCGCAATTAGCGATGCGGCCCTTCTCAGGCCGTCCGCCCCCTCCTCCCCACCGTGGCCAAATCCAGGCCTCTTGCGCTCCTCAACTGCCACCGCCGCAAGTTCCACACTAGCCCCCGCTGCACCCTGCGGCTCCACACTCTGGGTTCGAGCCCCCGCTCAGCTCTAAAGCAGGGGTTCTTAACTGGAGCACTCCATGTGGGTCCAGAGCCCCTGAAGTTGTCTGCACCGTTGCTTGTAATGTGTTTTTGTAGATGTGCATTTTTCTAGGGAAGAAGTTCTTGGCTGTATCAGATTCTTAAATAGACCTGGGAGCAAAACATTTGGAGAAGAAGGGTGAGGGCGGAACTAAGCAAAGACTCGAAAAGGCACACTGCTCGCTTTTTAAATGTTGGCCGCAAAAGCAGATAGGCCTCTGTTTCCTCTCCCCCTTTAACCTGGCCGCAAAGGGAGATTCTCGCTGGGCGCGGAGGGGGTTGTTCTGGAGAGAGTGATTAGAAAGGGAGCAATAGAAGTTTGCCGTTTTGGAATCGCTTGAACCCAGGAGGCGGAGGTTGCAGTGAACTGAGATCGCGCCATTGTACTCCAGCCTGGGCGACAAGAGCAAAACTCCGTCTCAAAAAGAAGAAGAAGGAGGAGAGAAGAAGAAAGGGAATAGGAAGGGGAAGGGGAAGGGGAAGCGGAAGAGGAAGAAGCAGAAGCAGAAGAAGAGGAGGAGGAGGACGAAGTTCGCCATCCTGGTTGGGCTACCAGCAAGGTATTTGCCCCACAGCCTTGCTCAGCCTCAGCGAGCTGAGCTTCAAAATTGGGTCGTAAAGTCTTCTATCCTTGTACCCTCTCGGGCAAACCTCCAGGGGCCCCGGTGCACGGCGCGTCCAGCCGGCCCAACTCGAGCTAGAAGCCCCAAACACTGCCCAGTGCCTGAGTTACAGTCTTGGGTCCGTTAGAAACCTGAGATGCCCGTAAAATTCACAGATGCAGGTATTACCGAACTTCCCCAGGTCTCAACATATCTCGGGGACAGATGGGAGGCTACCAATCGCTCCGGCGTCCGCAGCCCTACCCCTGCGGCCAGACCCCAGACGTCTTCCGGTTAATAAAGTTCCCGCTCTAATTCATTTTCCATAATCTGGACGCCCCTAATCTACAGCTTTTATTGCGCCCGGTTAAAAGTCGAGGGAATTCGCTGTCCCTCCGCGCTCGGATAATTACCCCTAAATGGCCACGGCAGCCCCTTGTGTTTCCTGGAGATTAGAACCCCGCAGTCATCAATGGCAGGGCCGAGTGAGCCGCCAATCACCTCCGCTCACTCCCTGAGAGTCGCTGGCCTGGGCCGCGGGAGGAGAGGCCATAAAGCGACAGGCGCAGAAAATGGCCAAGCGCCGACCCCGCTTCGCACAGATCTTGCATCTCCCCTGACCCCAACTCATTTTTTCCTGTTTGTTACTTTCTTTTTATTAACAGCAAACATTAAATCATGTTTTCTCCGAAATCGGCAAAACAAAAGTTCTCAAGTCCCGCACAAGAGTCCACCGCCAGGAACTGTCCTCTTTTCCCGGCCCCCTCCCCCAAATGTGACTTTCCCCTCCAGAATCAGCGACCCAGAGATAGGGACATGTCATTGTTTCCGCGGACGCGTTGTTTGAGGTCACGTTAAGGTCAGATCGGTGTTTTGTTGATGTTTCTGTTGGTTTTATTTCTATATCAAAAGAATCCGGCAGCTCCTTTCCCTGGCCGGGCGCTATAGGTGTTGTGACCCTCGGGACAGAAGTTCAGAGCGAGGGTGGGGGAGAAATACACATGGTGTATGAAAACCGACTCCAGATTCTAGATAATCTTAGGTATTCTCACATCCTTGGCACCACAGGAAGCTGGCTTCTTCCCGCAAGGTTTACTCTAGCTCTGAGTTAGAGACAAAGGCCCACTTTTACCTCTAGGTAAAGTTTAGAAGATTTCAGAACAGGAAGCAAATGAAGGTTTGATTTTGTTTCGTTTTTTGGAAAGAAGTTAATAGTATGTCTTTCTCCTAGGATAAATAGCCATGCGTATTTTTAAAAATATATAAAAGGAATGTATAAGAAATGACCTCAACTCAAATTATTGTAATAGAAGAAGGGGGGGGGGGGTCAGATAGTGGAGAAGGCACAGGGAAACCCAGCCACAGACTAAAGAGAAAGGTAAAAGAAGCAGTAGAGGAGAGAAACAAGGACGGGGGAGGTGGGAAGAGTAGCGGAAAAGAGGGCTGAGGAGCGGAGGGGAGGAGAGGAGGACAGAAGAGACTGAGCAAGAACAAGGGAAAATCCCCCGGGAACACAGAAAGATAGAGACCCAGGGGGACCCCCGCAGAGAGGGCCTCCTGGGCTTCAGCGCGGAGGAAAGTTCCCCGGGCACCCCCTCTCCTCTCCTGCCCTCCGCCGCCTGGGCCCTGCCCTGCGCGCCCCCAGGCCCAGCGCGCCTCCGGGAGAATCCCCAGAAGCGCGGCCCAATGGATCGCTCCGGGCCCGCCCCCTTGCGCGCTGATTGGCCGCCGCCGCGCTGGCCTCGCCTTATTAGCAAGTTCTCTGGGGAGCCGCGGCAGGGCCAGGAACCGGCGGGTGCTCCCGGGAACTCGGCCTGTGTTGCAGCGGCGGCGGCGGCGACGACCAGGAGCCAGGCCCAGCGCGCCGGAGCTGGCCTGCTGGGGAGGGGCGGGAGGCGCGCGCGGGAGGGTCCGCCCCGCCAGAGCCCCGGGCGCTCCCAGAGGCAGGCAGCGCTCCCAGCCCGCCCCGAGCCCATGCCCGGCGGCTGGCCCGTGCTGCGGCAGGAGGGGGGGCCCGGCTCTGCATGGCCCCGGCTGCTGACATGACTTCTTTGCCACTCGGTGTCAAAGTGGAGGACTCCGCTTTCGGCAAGCCGGCGGGGGGAGGCGCGGGCCAGGCCCCCAGCGCAGCCGCGGCCACGGCTGCCGCCATGGGCGCGGACGAGGAGGGGGCCAAGCCCAAAGTGTCCCCTTCGCTCCTGCCCTTCAGCGTGGAGGCTCTCATGGCCGACCACAGGAAGCCGGGGGCCAAGGAGAGCGCCCTGGCGCCCTCCGAGGGCGCGCAGGCGGCGGGTGGCCCGGCGCAGCCACTGGGCGTCCCGCCGGGGTCGCTGGGCGCCCCGGACGCGCCCTCTTCGCCGCGGCCGCTCGGCCATTTCTCGGTGGGGGGACTCCTGAAGCTGCCAGAAGATGCGCTCGTCAAAGCCGAGAGCCCCGAGAAGCCCGAGAGGACGCCCTGGATGCAGAGCCCCCGCTTCTCCCCGCCGCCGGCCAGTGAGTAGCCAGAACCCAGGCGCCGAGGGAGGGGGCCGGGCGGGGTGTGGGATCCGAGGGCTCCTGCTGGCCTCCGGCGCCTGCGTACCTGCAGCCGGTGCTAGGGAGTCGAGGGCTGCAAGGCCGGGTCTTGCGCCTCCCTCCATTCCCACCCAGGAAGAAGGTTCCAGACCTCCTCGCCTTGGCCCGGAGACGCGGGTGGGAGTTAACGGATAGGACACCGATGTCTGGGCACCCTGTCCTCCTGCCCCCACCAAACGACCCCGGGGGTCCATGATCCCTCATCTGATCCCAAACTCTGTTTCATCGGCTTCACTCCAGCGGATGAATGTGTGTGGTGCGCAGATCTTGCCTGCACCCGGAGTTTCACTTTCTCACAGTAGGAGCTGGCGTCCCCCAGCCCCTCTTCGCTTTCAAGTACCTCTTTGCCTAGAGGTTCCGAAGCTTCTACAGAATTCCACCTCCCCATGCCCTTCGAGTTTGAGGCAGATAGTTGGTGCTTTGGGCGGATGGATGATTCAGGGGTGGGGACACTCAAGTTCCAGTGGAGGGGGCGGGGCACCAAGTCAATTAGGGGAAGGCGCCCTCTTTAATCCTGTCGGAAGCTCACAAATGTCTAGAACTGAGCCATTAAAGTGGACTCCAGGTGCTCAAGGCAGTTCGCTCCAAGGCCTCGCGGCCCCCTGGCTGCTCTGCTCAGAGAACACGCTCGCAGATATTTCAGGAGCACGGGAAATTCCCAAGTTTTCCTCGTTTCCTCCGATTATTTTGCTCCGCATAATAGCAGCCAGAATTCAATGGCGTGATGCTGAGGAATGATTTTTATCTGGGGATTAAACGTCTTTGAAAGGCCAGTCCCTCCCTAAGCCTAATGGCTGGAGAAGGTGGCCCCGCGCTGGGTTGTCGCCGCTGAAGAGAGTGACGTTTCTCTCGGCGCCCGCCCCTCGGGCGGCCCGCCGGAAAGCTAGTTGGGGGCCAAGCGCTTCCCGGACTCCCAGTGGCCTCCAGCGGGGAAGAAGCGGGGTGTTAACACGAGATTTCGTTTGACTCATATCCTGGTGGTCTGAAAGTCCAAAGGATCGTTGTGGGTTTTTCTTTTTTTTCTGTTTGTTTGTGGTGGTTGTTTTTTAAAAGAAGTGTGAAAAAATGTATGCTTAGGCAAAACCTGCGTGGTGAAACATCCTCGATTTGAATTCACTTTCTGCCAGGAAAGCTGCTGCATAAGCAGAGTGTCCTTTCCAACGCTTAGGGCCTTGGGCCCCAAGACCACAAAGTCATAGCGATCCCGGCCGTGTTGGGAATAATTTGTTCCACATTTTATCCGGGGGCAGTCCCCAGCGGACCCCATCCCCGACCTGCACTAGTCCTGCGCTCTAATGCTTCTTCACCGTCCACCCTTGAGGTTTATTTTGAAGTCAAAAGAAAAAGACAGCTGGGCATGTTGGTGTCTGCTGACTATGCCACAGGTTGAGGGGAGAGGCAATCTCAACACTTCCCCCCCTCCCCCCCGCCAACACCGACACACACACACACACACACACACGTTTGAGTGGGGCCAGGGGGCCCTGGCGCCAGGGGTGAACGCAATCCAACAGAGGACTGAGACAATCAAAAGAAAAAGTCCGTTAGAATAAAGCAGCCCCTCGTTCTCCACTCCAGATGACACTTTCTATTTCTAAGAGTGCGGGCTACAGTGCACCCTCCATGATGGTCTGCGCTGCTCCACCTCTGGTCTGCGGGAACTACTCCTAGAATCCCGTAGGAGCAAAGCGTTCCAGGGGATAGTGTAGAATTTGATCTGGATTCTATGCCACAGTAAGGCCTAGCCCCCGCACTGAAGCACTTCGCGGGCACTGATAAATGTTTGGCCAGCATGTAAAACTACATGTGCCCTTGGGCTGGGCGCAGGTCCTCTTTCTGCATGTCTCCTCACCTGTATTAACATCCACCTTTCCTCTGTGTGGCCGTGGGAGGAGGCCGGCCATGAAGGCCTTCCTAAGCCGCCAGGCAGCACACAGGTGATTCCACATCTTCCCAGCTGTTTGGGCCTTAGACGTGGACACCGGGCCTTCAACATTTTTCTCCTGAAATCTTAGTTTCTTCATTTGCAAAAAGTAGACAGGAACTCCTCCCCTGCGGGGGTTGCAATGCGAATTGGAGAAAATATCTTTCAAGTGCCTTGCACAGTGCCCGCCACCGAGGCACTGGGCGGCACTCAATATCTGGTATTGTTTGACTATTATTACTACTCCTTGGGCTGATTATGCTCAAAGCCTCTCTCTTAACCCCTTGCATTTTTCTCTTTCGGCCCTCAGGGCGGCTGAGCCCCCCAGCCTGCACCCTCCGCAAACACAAGACGAACCGTAAGCCGCGGACACCCTTCACCACCGCGCAGCTGCTGGCACTGGAGCGCAAGTTCCGCCAGAAGCAGTACCTGTCCATCGCCGAGCGCGCGGAATTCTCCAGCTCGCTCAGCCTCACTGAGACGCAGGTGAAGATATGGTTCCAGAACCGCCGCGCCAAGGCAAAGAGACTACAAGAGGCAGAGCTGGAGAAGCTGAAGATGGCCGCCAAGCCCATGCTGCCACCGGCTGCCTTCGGCCTCTCCTTCCCTCTTGGCGGCCCCGCAGCTGTAGCGGCCGCGGCGGGTGCCTCGCTCTACGGTGCCTCTGGCCCCTTCCAGCGCGCTGCGCTGCCCGTGGCGCCAGTGGGACTCTACACGGCCCATGTAGGCTACAGCATGTACCACCTGACATAGAGGGTCCCACGGTCGCCCACCTGTGGGCCATCCGATTCCTCCAGCCCTGGTGCTGTACCCCCGACGTGCTCCACTGCTCGGCACCACCAGCTGCCTTCCTTTTAACCCCCACACTGCTCCAGTTTCAGTTCTTTGCTCCCTGAGTTCAGTCTCCGAAGTCTGATCCCTGCCGAAAAGTGACTGGAAGGGTCCCTTAGTACTTTTCTAGAATTTAGATCTACACTCTCAAGTTAAAGATGGGGAAACTGAGGGCAGAGCGGTTAAGAATTTATCCAAGGTCCCCAGCAGAATTGGCAGTTGAACAGAACTAGAGGCCATGTCTCCTGCATAGCTTTTCCCTGTCCTGACACCAGGCAGGAAAAGCGCAGAGAAATTGATGTCTGACGATTTTGGAAATGAGAACAATCTCAAAAAAAAAAAAAAAAAAAAAAAGCAAGCCAGGGAGATGATTCCTAGCTTCTTCCATTGGAAAATTTAAGAGAAGTTTAACAACAAAACATTTGCTCTGGGGGGGCAGGGAATACACAGATGTGTTGCAAAGGTAGGTTGAAGGGACCCCTCTCTTACCAGTACCAGAAACACAATTGTAAATTAAAAAAAAGAAAAAAAACTCTTTCTATTTAACAGTACATTTGTGTGGCTCTCAAACATCCCTTTGGAAGGGATTCTGTGTACTATGTAATATACTGTATATTTGAAATTTTATTATCATTTATATTATAGCTATATTTGTTAAATAAATTAATTTTAAGCTACAAAAATTATTTCTTTACTGATTTAGTCTTTTATTTTAATTTTGCTTCTTGCCGTCTCTTTATGTGTACTGTTGCTTTTCAATTTGATAGTAGTTTTATGCCAGCAACTTTGAAAGGTGATAACAGGGTATGCAGGGATAGAGGGGGGTGTCTTTTTGAACACACAGGACAGATCTGCATTAGCAAAGTCAAGTGGAGAATTGAAGCAATTACCTAGGATAATTAGGCTCAATTTTCCAATTCACTTTAAGCTGAAATCGACACTTGCTCGGCAACCTATAACCAACTCTTGCTTTCTTTCTCTCCTTTTAACCTGTCTGTGAAAACAAAGCAAATCGCCCAAATGGCTTGATGACTGTAGACAGCTAATCCAGACAATTCCCACCTCCGCAAATCTGTTTTTCCCACGGGAGGCCAGCTGGGGGATGGAAGCGATTGTTTTGCCTCTCTAAATTACCCCCAGTGTAGACGCGGTTTGTGGAACTAATTTTGAGCTGCCAGAATATAAGCGCCTTCTCATCCCCTATTCTGGCCGCTAAAAACACAACACAACCTAACAAACTTTACAGAAAACCCAGGGCCACCTTCCACTCTCGCCTGGAAAGTCCTCTGCAGGAGCCCTGTTTCCAAACCCTCACAAACTCGGTTTTTCTTAAGATCAGTCTTCCAGGAGAATATATTTGCACACGCGCCAAGTTTAGCTTTCCGGGGAATTCTGCAAGAACGCTGAATGCAGAAAATTACCCCCTGGTAAATAAAGCCTATTAAGCTCCAGGCACCGCTCTGTTGTCTTTCGTGTTCGGGCTGCCGCAGACCTGCACATTCCTCTCCTCCTTCAACCTCTGTGCCGCCGTGGCCCGCTCCTCCAAACTCCAAGTAGGATAGCGCCGGACTGTCTGCAGTAAGCCGTTAAGAGGGAGGCCAGTAGACTAAAGATGGTTCGAAACCTGGGTACCTGGCGTTGAACTTGGGCAGGGGTGAACAGCTCCACAGATAGAGACCTTAAAAACGGAGTCCCAAGCGCAGCGCGCGATTTCTAGCCCCAGGACCCTGAGGTCGGTCTAGGAATTCCCAGTGAGCCCAGGGATTCGGGAATGCGCCCTGCGCAGGTTCTGCGCGGGCGCCGGGCACATTCCGGGGCATCCTGGGCTTCCGATCCTCCAGTCTCTGCAGCTCGGGCAAAGATTCTGTCTACCCTGGCTGGAGCTGCAATATGAACTTGTTACAACCCCGCTCCTTAAGAAAGAAAACCTTGCTGTGGAGGGCAGTTTCGCTCTTGGGGAGCCCGGGAGCTGTTGCCCTTGGCCTGGGAACCTCTAGAAAAACACTAGAGCCCGGATCTGGGCTTTTTCGCCCCCCGAAGGGGAGCTATCAGACTCAGACTAACAAGCTCTCAGACTCCCACGCCACGCAGCTCTCTAAAGGTGCATTAGGGTTGAAGTGCCTCGCAGCGTTTTTTTTCTTTTTTCTTTTCTCTATAAATTAAGCAACCCTCGAATGACGGCACGCAGGACGCAAGGCTCTGGCAAATCTGGATTCCTTTCTGGAACACGCTAGAGATGTCCTCGTCATGGGGTTAGTATTGAACTTGAAGTCAGAGACCCAATGTGGTTCACTGTGGATCAAGTCCGCCACTTACTGTGAAAGATCGCATCATCTCTCTACACCGCCATTTTCTCGTCTGTGAAATGGGCCTTGGCCTCTTCCTCCTACACCCCAGGATTTGGGGGAAGGGCCGACGAGCCCCCGCGCGGGAGGGCACCCAGGGACTACCGGGTGCATCTGACTTTTCTTGGCTTACTGCGCGTCCGCAGCACTGAAGATTTTCCGCGCATCCGTGAAAGAGAAATGGCAGGGCAGGATCGGGTGTCTCCCCCGGCCCCGGCTCCAGGGCCTCCTGGCTCCTTGGAGTTTGGCAATTTAGGGTAGAGGTAAATTTAGAGCAACATAATTGCGGTAATGAGCAACGGCTCGCGCTCTGCAGACGCGTCGCGGCTCCAGCGAGGCGGTAGCTGCAGGCGACGCGGGCACGCCTCCCCGCCCCCTCCCTGCGCGGCAGACCGGGTGCGAGGGCCCCGCTGCCCTGGGACCCCGGCCCGCGCGCGCCTCCGCCTCTGGCTGCCGGTCTTGGATAGGGACTTCCTTCCACTTCTGGGCCTCTGAATCTCTCCATTTTTGTTTCTGTCCGTCTATCCTGTTCTTTGCCCCTCTTTTGTTTCCGCATTCCCTCTCTGAACAGGATGTGCACACAGAAGGTGCTCGATAATTGTTTGCTGGATCGGGGCGGTGCGCTGGTGTGGGGAGAAAACCCAGAGCCACAGTCAGCCGGGTCCGGCCGGAAATCGCGGCTGCACTCCCGGCACTGCTTCTCATCCATCCCAGTCCTTCGAACTCGGTTCCCTGGTTTATCAACCGAAGGCGGAGTGGGCAGGGGCTTCCTGGGCCTGTTCCTTTACGGACCAATTTCCTTCTCTGGTCAGAAACATGGGATCTACCAGGCGGAGGGGCCGGCCACCTTTCCCGCTGGGAGGTAGTGATGGAGCAGTTTGCACTTACAGCCTACTGTGTGCGGGGAGTTCCCGCTCACGCTGACTCCCAACAAACCTAGGAGATTTTTATAGCGCAGAGGACTGCGGCTCAGAGAGGTGACGTCGTTTTCCCAAGGTTATACAGTTAATAAAGGACATAGCAGGAATTCCAACCCGGATTCCACTCGAGGATCCGGCTTTTGCCGCATTGCCCATCTCCATCTGGTTGAGGGTCAGCTGGTGCCTGAGCAGCAATCCTGCGAGGTGCGCGTCTCGCCGGAAAACGGAGCGCAGAATCCAGGCACTAGTTCTGAATTTAACTCCTTGCGCTCTAACCACGAACAGACACTGTCCCTTGAGGAATGAGAAGGGCGTCTCACCGGCCCTGCACGCTGTGAGAGCGTTTTCGTTTTGTTGGGGAGGAGACGGAAGCCTCATTTTGCAAATTCAGCTTCTGACCACGCAGTCAAGACCAAAGCAGTCAGTGGCGTGGAAGCGGGGCAGAAATCAGGTTACCTGGCGGCAAGGGACCTGGGGCGTCTCGAGCTTTGAGCCTAGGTCCGCGGGGCCCGGGTAGTTGGGGACCGGCAGGCTAGGGTGGGGCTGAAGACCTCGCCCTAAGAGCGCCTTATTTTAGGGTTAGTTTCTCGGATCGCTGAGCCAGGGGCTGAAGGCCCAGATTGCGCAGGAGGCCCAGTGAAGACAGTTACTGGTGAGGCAGGGGCCCCGAGTGCGAATCCTACTGCTGCGCCCTCCTTAGTGACCCAAGGCCGGGAGGTGAGCCCAGCCGGATCCAGACCTGCGCCCCGCCTAGAGCCCTCCGGGGCGCAATAGGAAGCGGCGAGGAGAGGCCGCGGCCGCCTTTCAACTCGGCGGCTGGCGCCGGCCTGGCCGGGCCCCCGGGGCCGCGCAGCCTTCAAGGTTCGGTCTCGCCCGCCCAGCAGCTTGCATCGCCCCACAGTGGAAGAGTCCCCCGACCCCGAGGCCGGACGCCCTGGGAAGACGCTGGCCCCCAAGTGCCACCATCAAGTGCCCACTCTCCAGAGCTCCCCCAGGCCCCCACTCCAGACTTGTGGAATTTTTCCGCTCCACTCAACAGCTCCCACGCCTGCCGCGCAGTCCGCTGCCTTCCCAGGCCTAGGGGGACCTGCCTCCACCCCGCCCGCCTCCCCCACAGCGCCCTCCCGCGGCCCTCAGCTCACAGTCCGCTCTCCCAGCGCCTGCTCACTGTAGTTCCGGTGCCGGACACTGGCCTTGCCTCCCTGTGTGACAAGTAGATCCTCAAGTGCACACACACACGGACCAACACACATCATCAACACGACATTCCAACACACACTGAAACAGACACACATGCGACACATATGTATAACCCACATGCAGGCACCAACACACACCGTACACATAAACAAATCAACACACATGACTCACCACACACACCCAGCACATACACACAAGGCTGACAAATACAAACACAACACATAAATCAACACGTATCACCAACACACCCAGCCACACACAACCAACACATGCTAGACACAAAACCAACATACACCCAATGCCCACAATCAACACACATCCAACACCCACAAGCTCTAGTTATAGAGGCAACCATACACACTCAAGGCCACGCTCTAACATCTCCACAGGGCTTCTGGTGACACAGACACGTATCATATTGGGAGAAAGGGGGAGGGAGACCCCAGAGATAGACATAGTGGGAGAGAGAAACCAAGGAGGTGCTGTATTGAGAGAATTTCAGACTCAGGAACTCCAGAGAGAGGAGGAGCAAAACCATGCGAGACCTGAGCGGCGGAAGCTCAACACAGCAAGTGAGAAACTCAGCTCAGAGCGCAAGGTGTGAGAGCTCTGGGTGCTCTGCTGTGCTGACACCAGAGGGTAAGCGCGGAGTCTGGCTCCACGCACGCACGTAGGGTCAATCCCCGGACACAGACCTTTTACTGGAAGGCCTGGAGAATCGCCTGAGGGAATGCCGGGAGTCCCCCCTCTCCAAGAACAGCCAGTGACTTCAGCTCTCCTTTCTCCTCCTGGTCCCCTCCTCTGGGACCCCCTCCGGCCCCATCTCATCCTGTACACCCACCTTCTCCCACCTAGGCAGAGGGTTTCAGAATGCCTTGATCAGACCCAACACCCTGCTCATTCTCCACGGACCAAGGCCGGAGATCTGGAATGCCCATCCCATCTCCCCTTGACAGAGAAAGCGGTACTTCAAGAAGCAGTGGCAGACCCTGGTTAGGGCGGGTGTCGGAGTCGCCGGCCTGGAATCAGATCATCTACTTGTAAATCCTCGTTTTGGTACTTACTGTGTGACTTTGGGCAAGTTCCTTAACTTCACTGAGCCTCGCTTTTTCCATATAAAGTGTGGAATCGTCACAATTGCTTCTATTGTTAAGGGAATCAAATGAAATGCTCTGTGAGATGCTTGGCACTGATAGCAATTAACGTTGATTATGAGTTCTGCACTTAGATCAATTTCAAAGCAGGGAGGGTTATGTCTATACCTCCCTGGAACCTCCCAAAGAGTCAAGGCCGGTCACTGACTCAGACAGGGGGCTCAAATCTAGGTTTCCCCCTCTGGGTGAATCTCTGCCCTTAACGCCAGGCTCGCAGGGGCTATCGCATCAGCGGGATGCAATAAAGATCTGCCTTTGTGTAGGGGGGTGGGGTGAAGGAGTGCGGGGTGGGTAATTAAAAGCGAATTCAAAAGCCCGCCCTTAATTTGGGGCCTGATTAGGGGCAGATGGAAGGAAGGGTCCCCCGACCCTTAATTCTGAGTGGGGCTGGGCAGCAGCCCTACGTTGCAGCCTTTGTTGCACATTTCACAGGCGAGGAGACAGTGGTGGGATCCGAGCCCGCGGCTGTGGGACCTCAGGAGTTGCTTTCTCCTCCACCAGCTGGGTGCAGATTTTGATGATTCCCAGGGCTCCGCTGGACAGTTCGTGTGTGCGCCCACGCAGCCAGAGTTTGCGGAGTTTAGGGAGCTGAGGAGGATGTGATAGACCCCAAAGCCTCCCCTTTGCAGACCACTCCTTGCTTCACCCACCTGGCGCTTTCCATAACCCCCTGCCACGGCCTGCCTCTTTGTTGCCCCTTAGACGAGCTGCCCCAAGGGCTGGCTGGCCTCTGGTGCTTTGAGTGGTTGTTTCTCTGACGATGCTGCTTTTAAAAAGATACCCCGTTTCCTCTCTGATGACCCCCGTGGCCCCCCCGGTGGCAGCAGGGCCTTCTTCACGGGAGAAACAGCCACATCGACTAAAAGGGAATGTTTGAGGCAGGCTGAAACCTTGGGTGGGGCCCCCACCTCTTGAGTTTTCCAAGACTCAGGTTCCATCTCTGTTAAATGGGCACAATCATGGCCCCTGGCAGTTCCTGAAAGAGTGGAAGGGAAAGCGTTCTCCACGGGCTGTTCCATTCACTTGCGTCCCCAGTTTGGTGATGGTGGTGAGGTCGCCACAGTTGTTCCGCCTGGGGTGACCGCAGCTGTCATGTATGAGCGATTGCATAGGGATCAGAACCCTTAGAATCTAAGTTTTCCACGCGGGTTATCCCAACGAATCCTCACTACCAGGTGGGCAAGTGTCATTGTGACCCGTTTCATAGACTGAAGCATAGAGAGTTGAATGACTCAGACAAGATCACACAGCTAGTGAGAGTGAAACAGAGCTTCCAACCCAGACAGCCATTGCTGGGTGCCACCATCTGGTGCCCCTAAATCTCAGTTTCCTGGTCCGCGGAATGGAATCACTTCCGGGCTGGTGCAGAGGAAACTATGGGTGACTCCAAAGGCAGCGCGCATGAGAACTCCAGGTGAGAAGGGGAGCGCGCGCTGAGAGCGCCAAGCGTAGAGTCAGGGTGGTGACCTGAATGCTCTTTGCTGGCTGGCTCTGCTCCCCGCAGCGCGATTGGAACTCCTTATGCTCCAGTCCTCCAAGGCTGTGTGTGGGTGAGGGGAGGTCCCTGAGGCCAGAGGGATGAGCAGAGTGGAAGCGGAAGAAAGTGTTCTTGTTCTTGTAAAGTGTCAGGAAGGGTGGAACACCATTTTCTGTGCGACATTACCTGGAATTAAGACACCTTCACCTCTTTTAGCCTTCTCCCTATGACGCAGGCACTCAATCTGTTTCAAGTGAGAAAACCGAGGCACAGAGAGGGTGTGTGACTTGCCAAATGTCAGTAGGTGTCTAAGACCTGGCCTGTATTTCCCACCGACCTCTGCCGCTGCCTCTCCATGAATGCAGAAAGCATCCAACAGCCGACCAGGCAACCGGGAAGCGAGCGCCCAGGCCAGAGCCGGTTCCTATACTTGGCAGAATTCCCCTTTGGCCATGGTCAAAGTTGACCAGGTTTGCCTCACTCTAGATGCTGGCTGAATCCCTAAACCCACATTGGACTGCGAGAAACTGCTCTAAGCGTTGCCTGAGGGACGCTCCACTGTCACCAATGAGCCAACATCCTTCTTTAAGGATGAGATACTGAGGCTCAAAGGGGTTTAGTGATTTGAGCGAGGTCCGGCAGAAAGGCTGGACAGAACCGGCATCCCCGATTTTAGTCCAGCTTTCTTAAATTAATTAATTTGGCGGCGTTGAACAAGAGCAGCACACTAACAAATACGAATTCGGGTAGAGCTGAATGCTTCTAAGGGGAGAAGTAACAAGACGCGGGCGGGAAGCACAGTCGGAGCTCATTTTCGGCGGAGCGGTCAAGGCAGGCCTCTCCGGGCAGGCGACTTATGGGTTGAGACCTGAAGGGTGAGGAGGGACCATAGTTTGAAGAAGGAATTTCCTATTGAGAGGGGTCGGCAAGTGCAAAAGCCTCAAGGAGAGCAGAGGCCGCGGCGCGGCTGGAACCGGCCTTAGGCGAGTTTGGAGTAGGCTTAGCGTTTTGTGATGTTCTGGCGGCCACTTGGAGCAGAAAGATGGGGGCGGGGTAGAAGGGGCCGCGTGCCCTTGTAGGAGAGGGAAGTGTCAATGGCCAGGACCAGGGGTGGTTGCCTGAGACGTGCCTCGTCCTTGGTGATTACCCTTCTTTCCTGTAATTCTCCAACCCCCAAATCGAGAGAGTTCCGGAAGAAACTTCGCAGCCTTGCAGAGTGAAGCATCGCCGGGACACACGGGTATTTCTCCTCCCTCCGAGCTCACCCGGATTCCTTGGCGCCCAGCTGCGGCCCCGGAGTCCCCGAACTCGGCTATGCCAGCCCCGGGCGGGGCCAGCTGAGCCTCAGTTGTGGGGCGGAGTCCGTCCGTGGCGGACACCCTCACCCACGGGGCAACTGCAGCTCCCAACTCCGCTGGCTTTCCCCTCCCTCTGACACCCTGCGCGGCTCCTGCGGCCCAGCTGCGTGCCAGCTGTACGAGCCTGCTAGGCCTGCGCTCCCGGAATGCAGTCATCCTCCAGGCCCGGCCCTGCGCCCATTTCGCATTCCAGGAAACTGAGGTCTGGAAGCCTGTGAAGAGAGGGACTGTATTGATCCGTACCGGATCCAGACCCTGTGCTAAACGCTCGGCGTGCATGGAGCCGTTTAATCTTCACAAAAGCCGAGCGACTTAGGGAGGAATATTATCCCATTGCACACATGAGCACACTGCTGCGCACGCAGAGGCCCGAAGGTACCTGCCCAGGGTTTCAGCTAGCCCCATTTCCAACCGAGGAAGGCAAGGGAGCAACACGGGGAGCAAAATGTAAGGAGACACTTTCAGGGTTGTGCAAGTGCGGGATGGGCACCTGGAGAGAAGGGAGGAGGGATGAACTATCCAGAGAGGAAGGCACCGACTTATCAGAATATTGTCTCAATTCTGCTTTCGCGGTGTCTGTTGTGCCCATTTAACAGAAGAGGAACGTGAGTCCCAATCTGCCCCTCGCCGCCGCCACCAGCACCTGGGATTTTACTCACATTTCAATTCCTGCCTGAGGAATTTATGCCAGCGCCCACTATGTCCCCGCGTGGGGAATCCAGCGCCCCATCCCTCGGTGAGAGCTTACTCTGAACCTGAGCGTATGACAGGCCCCCCACAGGCACTGTCTGCCTTAATCCACACCAAGTCCTCTAAAGGAAATCATTGCCTTAGTTCTTTTTCACAGACGTGTCGACTGTGGACCAGAGGTGTCAAGCCACGTGCCCAAGGTCACCAAGCACTTTCTGAGTGAGCCCTCAGGGAATCCGAACTCCCGATCCAAACCCGGGATTTCCTCGCGCCCTCGGAGCCCTCCAAGGGGAGCTGCGAGAGGCGGGGACGCAGCGGGAACTTTGGGGCGCGGACACAAGGAGGCGCTGGGACCAGTTTGCTCTGAGTGCTCCCGCTCCGGACTGCTCCTCGGAGAAGCGGGGCCTTGGGCAGCAGAATCCCAACCTCCTCCCGCGGGAAATCCGGCAGCTCCCGTCCGAGGGTAGGGCCAGTAGACCACCTGATCCAGGAAAACTCCACTGGCTTCAGGGGTGGGGAGTTGGGGCAGGTGCGCCCGCGGAGCTCGGTATAAGAGCCGTGCCTGTGCCACGTCCTTATTTTCCAGGAGGAGAGCTCTGGATTTCCTGACAGCCGGGCGGGGGGAGGCAGGGGAAGCTGGCGGAGACCCCGAGAGGACTTCTTCTTGCCCGTTCTTTTTTTCCTCCCCAAGTTTCTTCTTCCTTTATTGTCTCTCTTTTCCCTCATTTTATTTTAATACGATGACTATAATTTCTTATGTTAAAAGGTGTGGCGTGGGCAGTGGTTCCCTGAACGCTGGCTCATTCAGCCACTCCTCCAAGTGCAGGGTAGGGGTGAGGTGCTGAGGTCCCTGCCCCGCAGCAGCGCTTAGCTGGCGCTAAGAAGGAACGGAAAATAACACTACCAAGCCAGGTAGTGTATAAAACAGAGTGGTGAGAGAGCGATTGGGGTGGGGATTTTCCGGAAGAGGGAACATGGGGGACATTTGAATGGAATAAAGGAAGTCCAGGCCATGGAACCAGCAGATGCAAAGTCCCCCAAGTCAACCAGTGGGCAGAACTGTGAGGCTGTGACTATCCTTCAGCCTTCAGATGACCCTGGCAGGATTTGCCTCACTGAAGAAGCTGTCTGCTGTTCATGTGAATGCACAGACCTTGTCTCCTCTGGCCTTCATCATCTAGCAGGCAACAGAGATGGGTTCTCACTGTGCCCATTTTACAGATAAGGGAACTGAGGCTCTGTGGCCTGTTCGTGAGTGAAGAGGTAAATCTGGGATGAGAAAGCAGGCCTGGGTCATTCCAGGACACCCAGTTGACTGCAGGCAAACAGGTTTAGGAGAGTGCTTAGGTCTATGCCTGCATCTCACCAGCACCTTCATTCCAGGAGGGACAGGGTGAGTGGTTTGGATAAGCCACAAGAAATGTTCCAGAGCATAGTGCACACGGAGCACATTACCCTCTTGCTCAGAGAGAAGCCCCTGGAGGAGATCAGGAACTGTTGGTTTCTGAAGGGTGTTGATATCAGGGGGTGTTTCTTTTTCCTGTATATGGTCTGCCCTACCTGGGTGGGATTCCAAAGATGTTTGGGTCCTTGTTCCTTCTGGGAGAAAGCACCTGCCACTGGGGTCCATCCACAGCCAGTGGGGATCAGCGCACACCTGGCCAGGCTCACCGAGATTGTGTGGGGTCTCTGAAGTAATTTACCTGAATGAACCCCTGACCACTGCTTGGGGAGTGGCAGGGCCCAGTCTGATTTCATTCTCCCATGCTGGATTCATGGGCATGGGGCTTGCACTCAGAGGGTGCCACACTTGGGGTGTAGTGCTTCAGTTACCATCTTGGAGTTCTTATGATTTTTATCTTTGAATTTATGCGTTATAAGTGATGTTTGATGGGACAATGGAGTGTGTTCTGGGCACTTGGACCTGCCTCCAATGCTTCCCTGGGACAATGCTTGGCTGCCTGCTTTCCACTCCGTGGGAAGCCAGGCCCTGCCCAGCCTCCAGCTCCCTGTCCCCACTGTGACTGCCACTGCCTTCCACCTGGCAGGGGCCTGGGTGCCAGTGTGAGGAGAGTCAGGGCTCAATGTTCACATCTCCGGCATCACCAGGTGAGACATGGTGGGGACTGGCCGTTCTTGCCCTGGGCTGGCAGTGACATATGTTTCATGGGCAAGGTGGATAAGGGTTAGCCTTTCATCCAGCCCTGATCCAGGTACCCAGCACATCCAAGCACTGAAATTGCAATGCCCTTGGAGGTTACCCATCTGCCAGGGTTTGGGGCAGTGGCCTCAGGGAAGAGGAGGTAGATGCTTGACTTCTCCACCCTGGGTCAGATTTGTCAGCTGGTGAAGAGCCTTGTGCTCCCATGCCAAGTCACTGTTTGGGGCCCCAGGTGCCTGCGACAATCTGCACTCACTTGCGAATATCCCTGAGGATGCATGAGTGAGCCTGGCATTAAATAGGAAACTTAGAAACAACAAAAATCATGACGGGTCAAGAGCAAGACCACAAAGAAAGTAAAAAGCTTTACGTGAGAATACCTTTAGCAACGCTTCCCCCCTACTTTAAAACAGAGGCCCTGCGTTTTCCTAATGTACTGGACCCTACAGATTAAGCAGCTGAAATTACCCCCATGTACTGGGTGTCTTGACCTGGTCAGCAGGGCTGAGCCATGAGAGGTCTGGGTACAGGCAAGAGCAGCCTCTCAGCCAATAAACATGTCTTCATAAAATAGGACACCCCGCTTCCTCTGAGACCATAGCTTTACAAGGAGACATGCTTGGCAGCATGCCAGCAGGAGATGCCGCCTGGTCAGGGCTGACATATCTGCAGCAGGGACTCTGGAAGTCCCAGGCTCAGAATCAGAGCTGGCAGGGCATGAAGACAGCCAAGGGTACACGTCCTGAGGGGCCACCGGAGGACACTGAGGTTGAGAAGATTTGGTGACAGCATCACACAAGGAGGTGGAGCTGAGCAGGATAGGGCACTCACATGGTCTGGGCCAATTTCAGCCTCTTGCTTCACAAATCTACCCAGAGAAGGGACCGCATCCCAACCCCAGTTCCTTCTGAAGTCATCGAGGGAGGAAAGCATCTTCTAGCTGGAAGGGATTCTCAAATCCCCCAACTTGAAGCATCCAAGCACCTCTTTATTTGTACCTTTTCCAAGATCACATGGGGTCCCTCTGTAGCTCCCAGCATTACTTCTCTTACTCCTAACACTCATCATCCCGAGACATCATCTATTGTTTCCTGTCTTTTAGCCCCACTGGAAAGTGCAGGGGCTTCCCAGTTTCCCTCATTGCTGTGATCCTGTGAGTCCTTAGGGCTGATACATGGTGGGCAGCCCAGCAATGTTTGTTGAGTGAATAAATGAAACCAACCTCTGCTCTGATGTTTCCTTGTACATTTCCGTGTATGGAGCACTCACCACCTTGGGAAACAGTTAATTTGTCTATCCACCTATTCACTCAGCATTTATCTTACCCCTAATGAGCACCAAGCACTTATTGAGCACCAACTGTGTACCCAGGACTTGGGCTAGTGCTGGGGACACACTGGCAAAGAGGGACAAAAGCAAGATCTCTGCCCTTATGGGCACTGGAGTCTGGGTGAGACAGATATTAACTGAAGATTATGAAAATACACATGAAATGCTCATCTTCATAAGTGACACCATGCTGAGAGAAAACTCAACATATATTATACTATTTAGTAATCACCTTGGACATGAGGTCACCACAGCACATGAAGATATTCTTACTCCTGTTTTATGAGAAGGAACACCAAGGCCAGAGAGGAGGAAATTGAAGTTCAGAGAAGAGAAGGCTGGTCACACAGAGGGAGCTGAGGTGCAGAAGCTTATTTTTTTATCATAAATTTTTATTTTACTTTAAGTTTCGGGGTACATGTGCGGAACGTGCAGGTGTGTTACCTAGGTATATGTGTGCCATGGTGGTTTGCTGCACTTATCAGCCCATCACCTAGGTTTTAAGCCCCACATACATTAGCTATTTGTCCTGATACTCTTCCTCCCCCTGCTGCTCCCCACACCCATCGAAGCTTCTTGATGACTTATTTTATTTTATTTTTTGAGACGGAGTCTCGCTCTGTCGCTCAGGCTGGAGTTCAGTGGCACCATCTCAACTCACTGCAACCTCTGCCTCCCGTGTTCAAGTGATTCTCTTGCCTTAGCCTCCGCAGTAGTTGGGATTACAGGCGCCCACCACCATACCCAGCTAATTTGTGGTTTTTTTTTTTTTTTTTTTTTTTTTTTGCATTTTTAGTAGAGACAGGATTTCTCCATGTTGGCCAGGCTGGTCTCGAACTCTTGACCTCAAGTGATCCGACCCCCGTCGGCTTCCTAAAGTACTGGGATTGCAGGCGTGAGCCATCGTGCCCAGCCAATGACTCATTTTATAGATGGGGAAACAGAGGCTCAGAAAGCTTAAAGAACTTTTCTGAGGTCACACAGCTATTAAATATAACAGCCATAGTCTGAACCTTGTCTGGCTGACTTTGAGGCCTGGCTCTACACTCTCCTTTGTCCTCCTAAGTCTTTTCTTTTGTTAAATGTTCTCCTTCCTCCAGTGTCGCTTACCCTGTCCTGCAAGTCCCTACAGGCTGTAGCTCCCCTGCCTCCTGTGACTTCACTGACTGATGCCATTGAGTGATTCTGGCTGTCTCTCCAGCACAGAGCACACACTCCTGCCACAGAGCCTTTGAACCTGCTGTTCCCTCTTCCTGGAACACTGTGTCCTGGTTATTTGTGTGCTTCTCTCTGTCCCTTTTTTCCCTGGCTCAGGTGCCTGCACGGTGGCTCGGAGAAGCCTTTCCTGACCCCTTGCCTAAAGTTGTGCTGTTGTGAGTCTTTATGGTTCCTCCTCACCTTGCTTTGTTTTTCTCCATTTAAATCTCTCCATGGCAGCAGAGGTCACGCTTACATGTTTATTTATTCTTTGTCTCTCTCTCACTAGGCCCTGGGCTCTGTGAGGCCAGTGGCTTCATCTGTGTAATTCCCTGATCTTCCCAGTACCTGGAACAGCGCCCAGCACACAGTAGGACTTTGATATTTGTTAAGTGAACAAAGGATTTTTTTTTTTTTTTTTGAGACAGAATCTTGCTCTGTCACCCAAGCTAGAGTGCAGTGGCGTGATCCCGGCTCACTGCAACCTCTGCCTCCCAAACAGGGTTCAAGCAATTCTCCTGCTTCAGCTTCCCAAGTAGCTGGGATCACAAGCGCATGACACCAGGCCCAGCTACTTTTTTAATTTTTTAGTAGAGACGAGGTTTCACTATGTTGTTCAGGCTGGTCTCGAACTCCTGGCCTACCTCAAGTAGGTCTGCCTGCCTCAGCCTCCCGAAGTGTTGGGATTACACGTGTGAGCCACTACACCTGGCCCAAATGAAGGATTTCTGTCCTTGTTCTGCACAAGAGGAGCCTGAGGCTTGGAGGAGCCGCAGGATGGCAAACTGGACGCTGCTGAGCTCTGAGCCCAGCTCTGGGGCCTGTCCTTCCTGCCATCAATACTCGGAAGAGGCCCCACGGAACCCAGGGAGGCCCAGGAGGCATGGAAGTGGGTGCCGGGAAGTCAGCAGCCTCGCCCTTGACAGCTGGCCATAGCTGTCAAGTTCCTGGAACCTGGATTTGGGAGAAAGTGATAAAGGTGAAAAAGTTGGCCCTCATTTCCATGTAGGCCTGCCAGCTCCACTCAAGCCTTGCTACTTACCTGTCCCGACCAGACACAGGACACTTCAAGATTCCAAGAGATGGACAGACTCAGAGTGATAGGGCTTCCAGGCTGGTGCTAAAGAGAAGTGCCAGTCTCCGAGGACATATAAGCCAGAATGCTTATTTTGTAGTTCAATCCCCACAATGATCCAAGAAGCTGGTATCTTAATACCACCTCCCCTTGGCTCTAAGGTGGTGTGTGAGGACCCACAGTTCCCCTTCTTTTCCTCTCATTTGGGAGAGTTCTCTCAATTTTCCTAAAGGTTTACGTTTTTATGGTGCGAGAGGAAGTATGAACACAGGAATTGGCTGAGTCTGGGGGCTCAGGAGCCAGGAAGCTTGGGTTCCAATCCTGGCCCCTCACCTCCTGGCTATGGGACCGTGGGGGGATTTCCGAACCCCTTTAAGTGATTGCGATCAGTTTTTTCATCTGGATGACAAGGGTTGTGATAAGTCCCACCTCATAGGATTGTTCTGAGGATCAAATGAGTTGATGCACGTGATATGCTTCGAACAGTGCCAGCGACTTAGTGAGGCTGCAATAAGTTGTCTCTCGTGGAACTCAGAAGCTGGAAGCCCTGAGGGCTCTTTCCTGTCCTCCCACCCCACATCAGCCAGGGTGGGAGCAGAAAAGAGGGGGCAAGGAAACACTGGGAGAAAAGACATACAGATGGTACCCTCACTTGCTCCCTCACCTTGTAGACCTCGCCACAAACCAGTGAGCTTGATGAAGCAGGAGTGTGATTCCCTTTAGCCAGATGAGGAAGCCACAGTCGAGAAAGGTGGAAGGATTTGCCCAAGATTGCAGTGAGGGATAGGCCAGAATCGGAATCAGACATTTGGATTCTGGGGCCAGTGCTATATTCTGGTCACATTTGCACATTGCACTGCTTTTCCTTGGATCTGCCTTCTGAATGGCAATGGACTGATCATGACTCAGATGAGCTAGAACCTGAAGACATGATAGGGAGTTGGACCCTGTTTTACTGCTGATGCTAGGTCAGAGCACAGCCACTGAACTACAAGGCTCTTCTAGGAGCTTTCAGCAGGCACTATCAGTCTGTAATGGCCATAAGATATTTATGGGCCGGGAGCAGTGGCTCAAGCCTGTAATCCCAGCACTTTGGGAGGCCGAGACGGGTGGATCACGAGGTCAGGAGATCGAGACCATTCTGGCTAACACGGTGAAACCCCGTCTCTACTAAACAATACAAAAAACCAGCAGGTGACAGAGCAAGACTCCGTCTCAAAAAAAAAAAAAAAAAAAAAAAGATATTTATGGACAAGGAGTTCCAAGAAATCCTCAAAATGTAGGTGGATGGATGAAATTCCACTTGGACACAATTGTGGTAAAAGTCATTTAAGTAATTAGCGTCTGAGTACTTTTCTGTATATGTGGATGGGGGAAAGGAAGAGTAGTTTCTGTTTGCTGTTCTTCATGTCTGTTCTTTAATCAATTAATTAATTTTTTTTGAGATATGGTCTTGCCCTGTCACCCAGGCTGAAGTGCAGTAGCACAATCATGCCTCACTGCAGCCTGGACTTCCCAGGCTCAGGTGATTCTCCCACCTCAGCCTCCCAAGTAGCTGGGACTACAGGCACATGCCACCAGACCTGGCTAATTGTTGTATTTTTATGTAGAGACAAGGTTTCATCATGTTGCCCAGGCTGATCTTAAACTCCTGAGCTCAAGCAATCCCTCCGCCTTGGTCTCCCAAAGTGCTGGGATTATAGGTGTGAGCCACTGTACCCAGCCTTGTTCCTTAATTTAATACTCACATCAATAGCTGGGGAAATGAATGTCTGGTTCCAGTTTTTCAGGGAATCCTGGAGCCCAGTGTAAATGAGTCAGTTGCTCAGGATCACACAGTTAATAAACCAGTATCTGGAATTCAAATTAAGTTCTGTGTGTCTCTAAAGCACATGCTCTTTCAATCCACTCACGCTGAGGGAACTAAGCTTGCGTAAGTGCCTTTTTAACACATAAATAAGCTCTAAAGGCAGTGTGGAAAGTGGTTGCAAACATATAAATCAAATAATATGCTTAGAGGAAGAACAAAGAATGTTAACTGAAAACAATAGCGAACAACAAACTCTGAACCCTCTCCTGGTGTTGATGACTTTCACTGGAGATCATAAATAAATAGAAACTCTTAAAACCAGTCATTGGACTTGTTAATGATGGGCTGGTAGGAGAATGCTAATGAAATGTGATGAGTTTTTTTCTTGTTAAAATCTCATTTCAAATAACTCCGTTCGTCATCCATTTTTTATGAGGAACGAAAACAAATGTTTTCCAAAGTTTCAAACCAAAATCTCTGTGTGGGTTTCTTGTTTTGAGCCAAATATTCTGTGTCTTCTCCCAGCTGGGAATTCCCTCCCCCTCTTTGTTGGTCCAAGTCCTATGTGTCCTGCTGGTCCAACTCCTCCCTCCACCGTCCTCTGGCAGAGAGTCAAAGTCTTGGGTTCAAATCTGGTATTCCCCCCTTTTTTTAAAAACAAGTTAAAATTTAATTTTTGTTTTAATATAAACCATTTTTAAATATATTTCCCCTTAAAGGGATACATATGTTGTTTATAGAGCCTGTTTCCACTTCTCCCTAGAGATTGTTTTTAAAAGTTGTTTGTAAAATTAATTTTGATTTTTTTAAGTAAATAAGTCATATATCATTTTAAAGGTCACATGGTTTTCAAAGGCATATAATGAAAAAGAACAGCCCCACCCTGTGCCTGCCCACCCAAATCTTTTCCCCAGATTGAGCATTTTCAACCTTTAGTTATTTATTCTGGCATTTTCTCACCTCTTTCTAAATCGCCTCTCTGCACTGATAATCCTTGATTTTTTAGTATTAAATATTATCGATGGACTTTCTGTTACGAAGATGAAGAGTAACTCTTATGCTGCTTTCCCAAATACCATCTCACCATTCTCATAAGAGTATCATTTTTTGTTAGATCAATATTCTGTGGTTACTATTATGACCACATAAATAGTGTCCATAGTTATGCCACATAATATGCTTTAATTACATTTCCTGTCTTGTATAACCTTTTTTTCTTGAAGTTGATCATTGCCTTTATGTCTTCTTTAGTTACCTATGTGCTTGTCGTTAATTTCACCTCTTCACTCTCTCAGAAATGGAGAACTATTCTGAGCAAATTTACACACGCCAGGTAATATCCCAGTTCCCTTTCTCCTCTTGGAGTCACTTCCCCTGGAGAACGTTGCCCTCCTACCACTGGTTGTCCTGGAAGCCATCAAACTGCTGTCAACCCCGGACTTCCCTGCTCCGTCATCTGAGAAGTCCCCTTTGCCCGTTTCCTGAGTTGGAGCCCTGATTTCCTGGGTTCCAGGCCTTCCTTTTGCTTCATTGATTTCCTTTCTTGGAGCATCTCCTTCAGTAGCTTCCTGAGAGAAGCTGCATGGAAGGTAACATTTTCAAAGTTTTGCGTGTCTAAGATTGTCTTTATTCTCCTCTTACATTTCAATGATAGTTTGCTTGAGTGCAGCATTGTACCTCTTCCAACCGTGGAACCATTTCTCTGTGATCTTGTTTCCAGGTATTGATAGTCTGATGTCATTCTAATTCTTATTTTCTCTCTCTGTGGGGTTTTGGGTTCTTCTCCTTATCTCTGTTGCTTGGGAATTTCATCATCCTGTGCATTGGTGTAGATCTTTTTTGTTGTTTGTGCTGTTCCCAAGTGAATCATTTCAATCTGGAAACCTGTGGCCTTCAGTTGCAAGAAAGTATAGGTTAAGCATCCCTAATCTTAAAATTTGAAATCGGAAATGCTCCAAGATCTGAAATGTCTTGAGAGCAGGCATGATGTCACAAGTGGAAAATTCCACATCTGATCTCGTGTGACATGTCACAGTCAAAATACTGGCACACAACACATCGTTTATTTCATATTCCCAAGGGAAAAAAAGGCCTTCTCAGCCCCCTTCAGCAGTGATGTATCTTTTCCATGCACATCCAGATTCCCTCCACCCTTCAAGCACTCACACAGGGAATAAAATAGCACTTGCACAGGCTGAGGCACCAATGACAGGTTCCCCACAATGCCCCACATGAAGCCAAGATCTACCTGCATTACTCCGTTGGTTCTTTTTCTTATTCTCTGCTGTGTGGTGTAAAGTTATTGATTAAGACCAGGCATGGTGGCTCACACCTGTAATCCCAGAACTTTGGGAGGCCGAAGCGGGCGGATCACCTGAGGTCAGGAAGCCGAGATAGCCTGGCCAACATGGTGAAACCTCGTCTCTATTAAAAATACAAAAATTAGCCAAGTGTGGTTGCGGGCACCAGTAATCCCAGCTACTTTGGAGACTGAGGCAGGAGAATTGCTTGAGCCTGTGGGGCGGAGGTTGCGGTGAACCACTGCACTCCAGCCTGGGCAACAAGAACAAGACTCCATCTCAAAAATAAATAAATAAATAAAAATAAAATAAAAATAAATAAATTAATTAATAAATAAAGTTATTGATTAAAAATTTAAAGGCCTGCTGATACTCCCATGGGCTACAGTGGTGAGAAAAAAAAAAGAAGCATTTGTGTTTATCTATGACATGGAAAGTCAAGCTGTTGGAGAAGCTGGACAGTGCTGTAGACGTGAAACATTGGATGGAAGAGCTCAGTGTTGGGATGACCACAGCACATGACCTGAAGAAACAGAAGGATGAACTGTCAAAGTCCTATGCCGCAAGTCGTGAACAGAAGTTAATGAAAACTAGAAAAACACTGTGTATAGCTAAAAATGAAGATTTCAGCTGTGTATTGAGTGTGACCCCATCAGTTGTTGTGTACCCGGATCATGAAACAAGCAAGGATCAGTCACGCTGAACAAAACATCGAAGGAAACTGTGAATATTCAACAGGCTGGATGCAGAAATTTAAGAAAAGACGACATTAAGCTGAGCTCGGTGGCTCGTGCCTGTAATCCTAACACTTTGAGAAGCTGAGGAGAAAGTGTTGCTTGAGCTCAGGAGTTTGAGCCAGCCTGGGCAGCATAGTGAGACCTCATCTACACAAAACATTGTTTTTTAAGATTTTTTATTTCCACTGTATTTTTATTTCACATCATCCCAGATTCTTTTTATCTCCTTAAAACATAGACTTACAAGACAATTTAAATATTTTTGTTAAAGCAGTTATGGTCAATGCCCCACTGTGTCTGCAATTAAAAAAGACGTATCCTGAATATTTGGGGATGAGAATTCTGTTTTGATTTTACTCCAGAAAAACCAATTACTATACAAAACATTTTTAAAATTAGCCAGGTATGGTATGTGCCTATAGTCCTAGCTACTTGGGAGGCTGAGGTGGAAGGAAGGCTTGAGCCCAGCAGGTCGAAGCTGCAGTCAACCATGATCACACCACTATAATCCAGCCTGGGTGAGAGTGTGAGACCCTGTCTCAAAAAAGAAAAGAAAAACTACCAACATTAGCTGGGCATAGTGGCTCATGCCTGTAGTCTCAGCTACTCGGGTGGCTGAGGTAGGAGAATCGTTTGAACCCGGGAGGCAGAGGTTGCGGTGAGCCCAGATCGCGCCACTGCACTCCAGCCTGGCTACAGAGCGAGACTCCGTCTGAAAAAGAAAAGAAAAGAAAAGAGAATTAAAGACAGCATTAAATTATTAAAGATGTGTGATGATAAAACATTTGCTGATCAAGAAGCAGTGAGGAAATTCAGTAACGAGTTTGCAAAGGTCATCACTGATAAAAATCTGACACCATTGCAGAACAACTCTACAATGCCGATGAAACATCACTGTTTTGCTGTGATTGCCCTAGAAAGACAGTGACTACAGCTGATGAGACAGCCCCTGTGGGAATGAAGGATTCCAAGGGCAGAACGACTGTGCTGGGATGTGCTAATGCAGTAGGCACGCATAAGTTTGAGCTTGCTGGGATGGGCAAACACTTGTACTCTCACTGTTTTCATGGAGTAAATTTCTTACCGGTCTAATTGTTATGCTAACAAAAATGTATGCAACGCCAATTCTGATTGATTTCACAAACATTTTGCTTTTTAAAACTCAATTTAATTTAGTTTAAAGAAACAGAGACAGGGTCTCATGATGTTGCTCAAGCTGGTCTTGAACTCCTGGGTTCAAGCAATCCTCCTGCCTCAACCTCCCAAAGTGTTGAGATTACAAGTGTGAGTCACTGTGCCCGGCCTATTTCACAAACGTTTTGTACCAGTGACTTGTGCTCAGGGAAGCTGAGCTAGATTATGACCACAATATTTTGTTATTCCTTTTTAATTTTATTTTAATGTTTTAGAGACAAGGTGTCTCTCTGTCACACGTGCTGAAGTGCGGTGGTGCTATCCTAGCTCACTGCAGTCTTGAACTCCTAGACTCAAGTGATTCTTCCACCTCAGCCTCTCAAATAGCTAGGGCTACAGCTAATTTTTAAATTTTTTATAAAGACAAAGTCTCGTTATGTTGCCCAGGCTGGTCTCAAACTCCTGGGCTCAAGCACTCCTCCCGCTTTGGCCTCCCAAAGGTGCTGGAATTACAGGCATGAGCCACAAAACTGGCCAGGTTTTGTTACTCCTTGACAACAGTTCTGCTCATCTTTCAGCTGAAATTCTCATAAAAAAAGGCTTATGCCATGTACTTTCCCCAAATGTGGCTTCATTAATTAAGTCATGTGACCAGGGTATCCTTAGATCAATGACGAGTAAATATAAAAACCCTCTCTTGAACAATGCACTAGCAGCAGTGAACAGTGGTGTGTGTGTGGGAGATTTTCAAGAGGAGTTGAGCACAAAGGATGCTGTAAACACTATTGCCAGTGCTGAGAACACAGTGACTAAAGACACAGCTGTGCATGCCTGGCACAACCTCTGGCCTGTGACTGTGTTCAGTGATGATCATAAACAAGCTGGTGACTTTCAAGGATTCCATATGTCAAGTGAGAAAAAAAATCATGTCTGACCTTATATGTGCAAAATATAGACCTTCAGCGTTTATCAGTGAGCTGGAAGAGGTGAATATAGAAGTTTTTAACATTGAGAATGGGGCTCCAATTGTTCATTTATTGACTAATGGCGAAATAGCTGAAATGTTTCTGAATCAAGGTGATGGTGATAATAGTGACAATAAAGATGATGTTAGCACTGTAGAAAGAGTGTCTACACACAACACGATGAAAATGCAGGATGGGCTTATTGAAGGGCTAGCACGCTGCACATTCACAACAGAACAACAAAATCATGTCCCTTATAAAATCAAAGAGAGACTCTCAGAAAAAAAAAAAAAAAAACCTTATTAATGAGGCAGAGGACCCTGCAGGAAACATTTAAAAAGCCATCCCGCGGAATGCCTCCTCATCCCTGGAAGACTCACTTTCTCGTTCCTCAACTACTTCTCGTGTTTTTTCTCACCCAAAACAAATCAAAGCAAAAAACAACAAAAAACAGTCACTAGGCCAGGCACTGTGGCTCACGCCTGTAATCCCAGCACTTTGGGAGGCCAAGATGGGTGGATCACCTGAGGTCAGGAGTTCGAGACCAGCATGGTCGATATGGTGAACCCCTATCTCTACTGGGTATGGTGGTGGGCACCTGTAATCCCACCTACTAGGGAGGCTGAGGCAGGAGAATCGCTTGAAACCGGGAGGCAGAGGTTGCAGTGAGCTGAGATCACGCCATTAGACTCCAGCCTGGGTGACAGAGCAAGACTCCAACTCAAAACAAACAAACAAACAAACAAAACCAGTTATTAGTAACCTTTTAATCAGACAAGGCATTGCTGGCGAAGTCGAACGCCTGCCTTTGCTGGCTGCTGCTGGTTAGCGGTGATGCATGAGTTCTCATGATGCTGCTGCACTGCTTGGGTACCCTGAGCATATGATTTTTCACTGTATTAATGGCACATCTTTTTTTCTTTTATTTATTTCTTTTTTTTTTTTTTTTTTTACTGTTAAAGTACTCATGTTACTAAGTGTAAGAAAATGGTTGTTTATTGGTAGAATATAAATTCAGTCAGGAATGTTGGGGATGCCAACCGACCAAGATTGTCCACATTGGTGGCTGAGATAATCACACTGTTGCTTGCTTGCTTGCTTTTGAGATGGAGTCTCGCTCTGTCACCCAGGCTAGAGTGCAGTGGCATGATCTCAGCTCACTGCAACCTCTGCCTCCCAGGTTCAAGCAATTCTTCTGCCTCAGCCTCCCGAGTAGCTGGGATAATAGGTGTGCACCACGCCAGGCTAATTTTTGTATTTTTAGTAGAGGCAGGGTTTCGCCATGTTGGCCAAGCTGGTCTTGAATTCTTGACCTCAGGTGATCTGCCCTTCTTGGCCTCCCAAAGTACTGGGACTACAGGCATGAGTCACCATGCCTAGTCCCTGCACCTTTGCTTTCTGATGTTTTAGTGTACATGAACTTTGTTTTCTGCCAAAATCATTAAAAATATTGCATAAAATTACCAGCAAGCTATGTATATGAGGTTTATATAAAACATAAATGAATTTATTGTTTAGACTTGGGTCCCACCCCAAGATATCTCATTATATGTATGTAAATATTCCAAAATATGATACAAATTCTGATATGGTTTAGCTCTGTGTCCCCACCCAAATCTCATCTTGAATTGTAATCCCCATATTTTAAGGGAGGGATGTGGTGGGAGGTGATGGGATCATGGGGGTGGTTTCCTTTATGCTGTTCTCACGATAGCAAGTGAGTTCTCACGAGATCTGATGGTTTTATAAGTGGCAGTTTCCCCTGTTCCTTTCCTCTCCTGCCACCATGTAAGGCAGGCCTTGCTTTGCCTTTGCCTTCTGCCATGATTGTAAGTGTCCTGCGGCTTCTCCAGCCATGTGAAACTGTGAGTCAATTAAACCTCTTTCCTTCATGAATTACCCAGTCTCAGATATTCTTTATAGCAGTGTGAAAATGGATTAATACAAATCCTAAATGCAGAATACCCATTGTTTCAAACATTTCAGGTAAGAGATACTCAACCTGTACCCTTAACTGCAAATTTAATCATCTATCTTCTCAGAATTCCTATTACTTCCTATTATTTGGACATTACACTGATTAGATCAATCCTTTAGTTTACAAAAATCTCTTAAAATCTCTCCTATGCTCCATTCTAGAAGATTTTCTGAATTTTATTCATTTCCTTGGTTTCATTTCTGCTCTTGTATTCGTAGTATTTAAGAGCTCTTTCGTAGTCTTTGAATGTCTCCTTTATTATAGCATCTTGTTCTTATTTCACAGACGCAATATTTATCTCTCTGAGGCTTGGAATTACAGATTTTTTTTAAAATAAGTTTATTCTGCTTGCTGCATTTTCTCTCTTTTCTCTGAGTTCCTTCGCTCTCTCTCTCTCCCTTTCTGCTTTCATCTTCCTTTTTTATATCAAGAGATGTTTCCCAAATTACTGGTGACATTTGCCCAAAAACGTGGAATAAGAGCTCTGTGGGCATAGTCTGGGTTTGTGGGCAAGTCAGGCAATGAAGCAGCGATCCATCATTTCACTGGGGCTGCCGAAACGGCAGTTTGTGTAGGTCTTTCCCCTTAAGCCAGTGGGTTTCTCTAGAGGGGAACCCTTCAGTTTCTTCCCAGGGGAGGGCAGCAAGGGCAGAGCCTGGCTGCCAGGTTTCTGGGAGCCAAGTTGGGAAAGATGCCCAGAGGTCTCACGATTGAGAGTGCAGATTTCCTCCACATGTTCTGGGATTAGCCAGGTGTCAGGACACCTCCTTCAGATGTGTTGGTGTTCCTGAAGCCAAAGCCTGTTTGGGGCAATTCCTCCAGAGAGAAAACCAGAGTGGTGGCTCATGAGGCCGGGTGGTACTCATCTCGCTGCCTGTGATGAGGGACCTTCCCACCAGGCCTGTGTGCTCCCCATTCATTTCCTGCCCCTGGGACTCTCATTCCTGGGCTATTATTCCTGGCTCTAGGCATAAGTGGCTTACTTGTGGTCACTCCCCTCAAAGGCTGGGATGGAACTGTGAGAGAATACATTTACTTTGTTAAAAGACACCCAGCTTGTGGTTAATTGGTTACAGAAACCTCAGGGAACTAATGATGCCTTTGGGAAAAGTTTTCACAACAAAGATATGAGCTTAGAACATCTCAGGATTCTCCCACACATGACCAACTGGATACCTGCTGAAGTATGACCTGGTTTCTAAAGACCCAGGGCAGCAATCTTAGGCTGATGTTTCTTTCCAGCTTAGGCTTGGTTAATTTCTTGCAGGCGCTGCAGTTTTCAATGCAGGGTGTATGTGGAAACCACCTGGTTTCCATCCCAGAGGATACCTGGTCTCCATCCCACAGCATTTTAAAAGAGGTTCTGTGTGTGCTTCAGGTTACACAGTCCTGGTGAAGAGTCACGGCTCTGAAACCAGCATCGGACCCCAACATACAGGGAGAGGAGAGCAGACCCAGAGGGAGTCTTCTGGCCTGTTCTTGAACTAGGGAGATCTCTGGGATTGTCAGGGAGGGGGAGTCCTTCGGGACCCACCCTTGTGATTGAGAAACAGAGAGGCCCAGAAAAAGCAAATGACTTGCTAAAGTCATGAAACTGGCAAGTGATGACGCTGGAATTTGAACCAAGCTAGAAGTTAGGTCTCTTGACTCCAACCTCTGGTTTTCATTTCCTTTGGGCATGTATCTGTGAGACTGGAAAATGTATCCTAATGGATCTATTCATGGTCCGGGGCCATGTGGCCAAATCCCACATAGGTCCCCTCCCACAGAGCCCCAAAATAAAGAGTAAAGCAGAATAAAATGAACCAACTTTAATCAAAAGGAAATTCTCCTTGTGCCTCTTCTATGCCTGGCCGACACTGGGTGCTGGGACTAGTGAGTGAGGTGGTCCTTGCTGTCAAGGATGGAGGGAAGGAAACTCCCTAAGAGCAGCCTGTGCTGAGCCCAAGACACGTGCACCAGACACAAACTCAGGGCCACTCAACTAGCAGCAGGTGTCGCCACTGAACAGGTAGGAACACCAAGGCTGAAAGGGTAACAGATCCTAGCAAGGGTCGCCCCGGTTTAAAGTGGGGTTATGGGTTGAGTGCTTGTCCATATTCATATGCTGAAATCTATGGTATTATAAAAACCCTCTTTCCCAGGTCAAGAGATGCCTACGTAGCCCACAAACACGCTCAAATTCATGTGCTGAAATCTAACCCCCAATGTGACAGCATTTGGAGGTGAGGCCTTTGGGAGGTGATGAGGTGATGAAGGCTGAGCCCTCATGATGGAATTCATGTCTTATGAGAAGGGACCAGAGAGCCAGTGTGCCCTCTTTCCACCATGTGAGCATCCAAGGAGAAGTCAGGATTCTGCAACCCAGAAGGGGGCCCTCGCCAGACCTTGGCCATGCTGGAGCCTTGATCTTGGACTGGCAGCCTCCAGAATTGTGAGAAATAGGAGTCTATTGTTGATAAGCCACCCGGTGTGGTACTTTGTTATAGCAGCTGGAGCTAAGACAAATGGTGAAGCCAGGTTAGAACTCAGCTCTCTCCAATTTACAGCTTGTTGGGGTAGAGGGAATGTAAACAGGTCATTGCAGCCTTCCCCAAGATGTGCTATCGCAGGTGGTCCTTCTTCCCCAGAGCTTCTGCCCATCACTAACCCCAGGGGCTAGGGTTGAAGGAGTGGAGGGAAGATGAAAAGCCATCTTCCCATGCTTGTGGGCACAGGCAGAGCCTGTGTTGAGTTACAGGTCTTTGGCATAAGGTGTTACAGAACTGGGCTGTGTTTATAAACTACCCAGGGATCTCTTGACCTAGGAAGCAGGGTTGTTATAATGCTAAGCCTGGGGAAGGCAAGGGGAACAGGGGTCATCAGAGGTTACCTTGGAGGGTCTGACTCAGTCTCCCATGTCTCTTTTTCAGGCCTACTGAATTCGCCGAGAAGGCCCCTGAGTGAGTGGGTGGCAGTCAGGCAGCTTCCTCACAACAAGGAGTTAGCCAGCCTCAGCTGCGGCAGACCCTGCCCACCTGCCCTCAGCGGGTGAGCGGAGGAGCCCAGCGCTATCCCGAAGGAGGGTGTCTCAGACCTGAGGGTAGGCACACCTAGCTTCTAGGCTGCCCTGTGTGCTCCTCCACTTCTCTGAGCCTCAGTTTCCTCATCTCCAACATGGGATGACTCCGATGATAACACAGTAATGCCTACCTTGAGAGGTTTTTTTTTTTTTTTTTAGAAGATTAAGAACTGCAGTGGGGGAGCATGTTTTGCAAAAACGTCAGCTCCAAATTAACATCAGATTTCCCTGTCTTATGTGCTCCCATGGTCCCTTAAATAGCACTGAAGTTCACTACGTCACTGTCATTTTTACGGCATGTCTCCATGGTAAGGATGAAAGCTCTCTGCCAGTAGGCACCTAGGCTGGTCTGCTCATTGTCAAATTCTTGCCTGATGCTTAGGTGCTTAATAAATACTGTCTAAATGAATATATACAAATGTTGTTGTTAATATGATTGCACGAGATAGGATTAATACATCTTTTGTCTTATGAATAGAGCATTCTATACCAGATTTTGTCTTCTAGGTTATATATAGGGACTCCTCGACAGTCAGTATCTCTCTCCTTCTTTCTCACCCTCTCCGGATTCCACCTCTGTCCATCTATCTGTCGTCCTTGAGTCCAAGCCAGCACAGACCCTTCTTCCTCAACCCTCCCAGGCAGCCCCTGTCCTTTCCCACACGGAATTTCCAGGCCCAGGCCTGGTAGAGGTCAAACTATCTGGACCTGGGACCCTCTTGAGTCCAAAGGCAGGCTCTGGTCTGACCCAGTACTGGTCTCAGTGACAGACTGAGGCCATCATAGGCTGTGGCTGGGCACAAACCTCCTGATCAACATGAAAAAGATGTCAAGAATCTGAAAAAAAATCTATGTTTTGGCTGGAGCCTCGGCTTAACCCCTCATGAGCTATCTCTGTTGAAAGGCTTTTTTTTTTTTTTGGTTTTGTTTTGTTTTGCGTGCAGATTATTTGAGAACTGCTTGGCACTTGGGAATTTTCCATTGGCGTGAGCTGAGCCTACTAGTGCCAAGAAAGGAGAGAAGAAAAATCAGACAAAATGGGTCCCGCTCTCTTGCCAGTCTCAATTTGGAAGACTTTTTCCATCCTTGGGGCCATTTGTGAAAAATCAAGCTCTGAGGCCTTCTAGGGAAAATCTCTGGGCTTTTGATTCTCCAGTGCGGAAATTCTCTGCATTTGAATATTAAGTAGTGAAATGAGAGGGGTGTGAGCTACGGAGGCCAGAACAGTTGTGTGCACTTATTTTTTTTTTTTTTTCCTTTATCATGGGGAGGCAACATGGTTTCTGTAGTCTGAGAAAGCTTAATCAAACTGTGGCTTTGTTAGTTACTGCGTGGGTTGGAGAAATTACGTTTCCCAAGCCTCAGTTTACTGCTCTGTAAAAAGAGGTAATGGTACTCATTTTGATGAGTTATTGGGAGGAGTGACTGTGGATTCTGTGTGTGTTCTGTAGTCTTCTTCTCCCTGGTGTGTGTGTGTGTGTGTGTGTGTGTGTGTGTGTGTGTGTGTGTGTTTTATGAATGAGGGGCTTGGTGGAGATGGTGTTTTCCTGTAGGGGTTTCTGAGCCCCACTGCCTAATTATCTCTAAAAGGCCCTTCCAGTGTTAATCAAATGAAGAGCTGGGTCCTCAGCTGGGAAGTTGAATCTTGGAGGGTGGGCCCTGGGCTGGTGTGGGGGGACTTGCCTGAATCACTTCAGGTTAGCATTCCTCAAGGGCAGGTGTGTGTGGCAGGGCGGTCTTTGGGGCAGTGGTTGCTAAGATGGTGAGCAGATCTGGTCAGAAGCCAGGATGACATAGCCTGCTGAAATGATGCTGTTTTATGTTCCTCTCCACATTTATTTTGGACTTTAGGGAAAAAAATCTTGATAAAATAGAAACTTTTAGTCATGTCTCAACTGTACTATGGGATTATAAGGGAAGAATCTCTGTAAAGGGAGTGAAAATGTGTGGGGACCCTGAGCAGGCTAAGAGTTTGTCCTCCAAACTCATGTCCCCTAAATGTCTTCATTCTCATCTGGGGGCAGGAGTGGCAGGTGTGGGGAAGTAGGAACCCTGATTCTACATCTCTTTTGCTGTCAGAACAATTCTGCTCCGGCCCAAATTTGCAGGCTGTACAGAGTAAAATAAAACTATAATTAACTGAGCCCCCTCCACTAAGATTAGATCAACCATCTATTGATCATCAAGCCTGCCTTTGGGGGTCTCATTTTTGAATCCAGGGGGCCCCTCAAAGAATTCTTTCCTGTCATATTGCCCTTGAGAGAATGTTGCTAAATATAATTCCCTCCATCTCACTCTCCCTGGAATGATCTGGCCCCTCTCATAGATAGCTTCAGAGACATGCTCAGCTGTTGGTTCTGTTTTCTCTCTTTCCTTTTATAGACAGGGTCTTGCTCTGATACTGAGGCTGGAGTGCAGTGGGGCAACCGTAGCTTAGCTGAGACCACAGGTTCACGCCACCATGCCTGGCTAATGTTTTTTTTCATCTTTGTAGAGATGAGGCCTCACTGTTTCCCAGGCTGGTCTTGAACTCCTGGGCTCAAGTAATGCTCTCACTTCAGCCTTCCAAAGTGCTGGGATGACAGTCATCATGCCTGGCCTTGTTGGTTCTTAATCTGGCTCTGTGAGGCTAAGGGGGACAACCAATCTCCCCTAGGCCAGAGAGGTGGGTCGTGGTAGCAGAAACCACCATCGTCCATGAAGTAAAGAGGATTAGGACTGGGAGGTCCAAAACCCCTTCTTTGATGGAGATTCTGTGTTGCAAACTTGAAAGTTAAGGGTTTGTTTACATTAAGGAAACTGCTAGCTTATTATAGTTTATAAAACAGCACAGGACTGGCATGTAGTAGGTATTGCATATGAGGCAACGTGGTGCAGTGTTTATAAGAGTGGGTTTTAGACCAAAACTCTCTGGCTTCAAATATAATCACTATCAGCCATGTGACTTTGGGAAAATTACATAAGCCCCCTGAACCCCATTTCCCCATCTGCAAAATAGGGATGATGACAGTACTACTTTACTTGGTTGTTCTGAGGACTAGATGAGATAATACTTTAAAAATGCTATCACTGGGTGTGACATGCTATGGTAGGCAAAATAATGGCTCCCAAAGATGTCCACTTCCTGATCCCCTGGACCTGTGACTACATTAGATTCGTGGCAAAGGGAAATTAGGGCAGCAGGTGAAATTGAGCTTGCACATCAGCCATCCCTGAGATGCAGAGCTCATCTTGGATGATCTCAGTGGCCTGATGTAATCGAGAGGGTCCTTATAGGTGGACGGGGAAGGCAGAAGAGAGAGAACCAGACCAACGGCAGCCTGAGAAGATTGTGGCCCACAATTGGTGGTTTTGAGATGGAAGAGGTCATAAACAAAAAATGGAGGCGACCTCTGGAAGCTGGAAAAGGCAAGGGAACAGATTGACCCCTGGAGCCTCCAAAAAGGAACATAGCCCTCCTGGAACCTTGATTTAGACCCGTGATGGACGTTTGACCTACAAAACTGTAAGAATATCCATTGTGTTTTATTTTTATTTTTTTTCACTGTTCAAAGGTTATTGGGGGTTTTAGTTGGTATGACACTTGGATAGTTGGTTGCATTGTTTATATGTAGATGTTTCTTTTGCAGTATATGGCAATGTGTAGTACTGATATATATAGCACACAGAATAAGATCCTGTGAAACAGTTATGCACAAGACATGAAATATTGGATTTATACACTGGATTCTAGGATGTGACTGATTGGGAAAAAAATGTTGGACGGGGCATGTTTGGTGAAGGAGCCAGGAAAGTATATAACATACAGTAAACATCCATCTGGCTCAAGGGGTAAGTAACTGCAGCATGTGCAGCGTTGGCAGTGGTGCCTCAAAGGTGGTAGACTTATAGGACTACACAAGATTAGTACCATCCAGCATCAGGATATAGCTGTAGGATTTTACAAACTATGCCTCTTTCTAACTTTAGGAATTGATGCTTTTCCCAGTCCATCTTAATATTACTGCTTTAATCACAGATTAGATAAAAAGGATGACATGCACAACCTCCAACTAAAATCCTGTTGTAGCCTAGACAGTGAAGCAGTGTGACATCAGAAAACTTTAAAATTGCAGCTCTTTTTGGATCCCCCAAAGTGTATCTGCACTCTTCTTCAAACAGGCCTCTTCCTCAGGAGTCAGAATCACCTTCACAAGGTATGAGATTCCATTCTGTCCCAAGATGCAAGGAACACTAAGGAAAACATCATCCTTTATTCCATAGAAACCCTTAATCGTGATGGAAATCGGGTGTACCTGCCTAAGATTCTTCATTATACTCTCTGCCAAATCTGCCACAGAGAGACCAAAGGCCCAGGATGTGTAGCCTTTCAGTTTGATCACCTCATAAGCACTCTTGACCACCTGCTTGTGAACCTCTTTCCACTGTTCTTTATCTGTATCAGTCCCTAAATCTGGGTGGAGAATCCTCAGGGAAGTACCAGCAACATTCACCCCACTCCATACAGACACACTGGACTATCCATGCTCCCCAAGGACCTACCCATGACAGCTTGATGGGTGGACTCCCAGCCTTTCCTCCATCAGGGAACGGAATTGGGCTGAATCCAGATTGCAGCCACTTCCAATAACACGGCTTTTGGGAAAGCCACTTATCTTCCAAGCCACACAAGTCAAGATATCCACTGGATTTAAAACAATAAGGAACTTGCAGTTGGGCTGTATTTTACAATATTAGAAATAATGAATGTAAAGATGTTTACATTACACTGGACCAAATTGAGAGAGCTTTCTCCTTCTTGCTGATGTGCCCCAGCTGCGATCATGACCAGCTTGGAATTTGCAGTTACATTATAATCTTTGCCAGAGACCATCTTTGGTTTTCTTAGGAAAAGTCTGCCATATTGGAGATTCATCATCTTTCCCTTTAATTTGTTCTCCGAGACATCAACAAGAGCAAGTTCATCTGCCAAGTCCTTCGTTAAGATACTGATGGCACAGGCCATGTGAACAGCACCAACCTCAACAACAGTAATCATGTTCTGGGGGGTCTGTTCTTCCTTTAGAAGATTATGAATCAACTGATCCTTGAGAATTGCCATATTGGACTTAGAACCAAAAGGAATCGGGAATGCACATTGGGTGGCCATCGGGGGCATGCAACAAGGAGATTTGGACTTGGTGGCAGCGGCTCCAGCTATTGTGTTGTTTTAAGCCACAAGTTCTTCACAATATGTTACAGGATCAACAGAAAAGTAATCACATATGGTAGGCATTGAAGAAATATAAACTTTCAATTTTCCCTTTACGACTGTTCAGATGTTTCTTTTCTCAACCCCTAGAGAGCAGACATCATACATTTATTTGCAATGACCAGAGCCATGCCAGGCATACACGAGGTGGTCTAGAATAGATGAAAAAACAAACTAATGAATATGGGTGTCTTAGTAACTAGCATTGGTTGTGTTCCTAAGGTGTGATAATGTGGTAGGCTGAATAATGGCCTCCATACATGTTCATGTCCTAATCCTCAGAACTGGTGGGTGTGTTACCTTATAGGCAAAGGGAATTTGCACCTGTGATCAAATTAAGGTTTTGAGATAGCATGATGGTTAATTTTATGTGTCAACTGACAGGGTCAAGTGATACTCAGGTAACTGGTATAACATTTCTGAGTATGTCTGTGAGGGTCTTTCTGGAAGGGATGAGCACTGAATCAACAGACTGAGTAAAGAAACTCTGCCTTCATCAATGTGTGTGGGCACCAAACAATCTGTTGAGGGTCAGGTAGAACAAAAAAAGTGGAGGAAGAATGAATTTGCTCTCTCTTCTTGAGCTGGAACATCCGTCTTCTGCCGTTGGACATTGAAGCTCTTGGTTCTCGGGCCTTTGAATTCCAGGACTTGCTGGAAGTTACACCATCAACTTCCCTGGATGGGGATGGTCCCAGTAGTATAAGTCCTGGAGCCAATTCCCATAATAAACCTCCCTTTCTATCGCTCTATATATCATATTGGTTCTGTTTATCTGGAGAACTTTGACTAGTACACACAGTATTAGTTTTCTGTTGCTGTGTAACGATGTTACCGCAAATTTAGCAGCTTAAAAGAGCACACGTTTACGAACTATCCTGGATTATCTGGGTTGACCTAATGTAATCTTAAGTGTTTTTATAAAGGGACACAGAAGACTCAGAGTTACAAAAGTGATGTGATGATGGAAGGAGGGTTTTGAAAAAGCTACACTGCTGGCTTTGAAGATGAAGGAAGGGGCCATGAGCCAGGGAATAAAAAATGGAATTTAGAAGCTGCAAAAGATAAGAAAATAATTCTGCCTTAGAGTCTCCCCAGGAGTAACCAGCCCTGCCAATGCTCAACTTTAGCCCAATGAGACTGTTTTCAGAATTCTGAACTCTAGGACTGCAAGCAAGTAAATATGTGTTGTTTTACGCCACTAAGCTTGTGGTACTCTGTGACAACATTTATAGAAAACTAATACAGCTGAGTATAGGAGAATGGTTTCCTTCCCACTGGCTGAGTGTACATCTGAAAGGTGGTGTATTTTGCCCATTTTCAGAGAGAGAAACTAAGACTGTATTAGTTATGTATGACTGTGTAACAATGTTACTACAAACTTAGCAGCTTAAACCACTTCACATTTATTATCTCATAATTCTGTGGGTCAGGAGTCTGGGCACAGAATGGCTGGGTCCTCTGCTCTATGCCTTCACAAAGCTGCAATCAAGATATTGGCTGGGGCTGTGATCTCATCTGAGGTTTGACTGGAGGCTGTGCTCATAGGTTTTGGCAGTTCCTTGCAGGCTGCTGGACTGAGGGCCTCACTATCCTTTTTGGATGGAGGCTGGAGCTGCCCTCAGTTCACTGCCATGTGGCCCCCTCCATAGGACATCTTACAACATGGCAGCTTGCTTCTTCACACCCAGCAAGAGAGGTTACAATCTTTTGTATCATAATAATGTGCATCTCGTCACAAATCACAGGCCCTACTGACACTCAAGGGCAGGGGATAACACAAGAGTATAAATGTATTAGTTGCTTCCACACTGCTATAAAGATACTACCTGTGACTGGGTAATTTATAAACAAAAGAGGCTTAATTGACTCACAGTTCCACATGGCTGGGGAGGTCTCAGGAAACTTGGCGGAAGGTGAAGGTGAAACAAGGACTTTCTTCACATGGTGGCAGGAGAGAGAGTGAGAGAGGGGGGAAATGCCACAGACTTTGAAACCATCAGATCTTATGAGAACCCACTCACTATCACAAGAACAGGAAGGGGGAAATCCACCCCCATGATCCAATTACCTCCCACCAGGCCCCTCCCCCGACACCTGGGGATTGCAATTCAATATCAGATTTGGATGGCGACACAGAGCCAAACCATATCAATAAACATCAGCTTATGGGGCCACCCCAGAGGCTGTCGACCATAATGACCCAGAGAGGGTCATTATGAGTTGAAAGAGTTGGAAGCAGGAAGTTAGTGGCTCTCAAAGGGAGGCAGTGTGATAAGGGAGTCAAGAATATTTGCCCAAGAAGACTGTGTTATATCAAATTCCAACTATGGCACTTCTTCACCTTGAGAACATTACTTATTCTGAGCCTCAGTTTCCTCAACTGTAAAATGGGAATGATAGAGCACAGGCCTCGTAGGACAGCTCTGAGGTTACTAGCTGATCTGAATATAAAGGACTCTGCTCCTTGGAGGCCCTGAATCAATGCCACTCATGTTCACTATGTTTCCTCCAAGTTGGTTTGTTTTGCATGATAGGGTGTCTGTAGTTGTAGATTCTTGAAAGCAGTTTGACTGGCAGCAGAGGGTGCTCTTGTCTCCCAGTATCCATCAATCCAATTTCCCTTTGATGATGGGATCCACCAGTTTGGGTTGGGTTCGTGGCCATCTAGCTGAAACCACTTTTCTTAACACCCCTTGCAGCGAGGGGTGTGACCAAATTTTGATAACAAAATTTTGTGTACAAATTTTGGTCAACGGGGTGTGAGCAGAGCCCATAAAAGAAGCACTCTTCCTCTTCTCTCTTCCTGCAGGCAGGAATGTGACAAGAGCATTGTTTGACACCAGTCATGGTGACGGCTGAGAACGAGCTAGAGTGCCCTGCTTCCCAGCTCCTCACCAGCCCTGGGCCATCTACGGAGACTCTACACAAGTGAAAAATAAACTCTTTCCTTTTGAAGTCACTGTACTCAAGGTTACTTGTTAAAACAGCCTCATCTGGTTCTTATTTAATACATAGTTGTTCACTGGCTTTAGCTGTGAAGAACAATCACATGCAGCCAGATGGAATAGTTCCTGCTTTAGAATCATGTGTGAATCCTGCCCGAGCCTGGATTCCCCAAAAGCAGAGCCTGAGACAGAAGCTTTTGTTTGAGGACTGTTAGACAGTGTGGTCCCAGGATCAGGTATGGGACAACAAGTGAGGCTTGGGTGGAGGAGTGTCTTGGCTCCACCTTCTGTGACTTCCTGATCTCCTCCAATGATTCCATGAGAATCATCTCAGAGCAATCATTAAAGGTAGAGAGAGTGCAGCAATTTTCCACTGACTTGAAGTCCCTGTTGGTTAAGGTTTATCCTATTTGATGTTTATTCCTCACAGTTCTGAAAAGTGCATGTGCCCAGCCCAAGGAGGCTTCCTGCGGCATCCTAAGCCCAGTATTGATAAACATTGGGTGAGATGCTGTCAGGTCACTGTTGCAGGAAGCTGGGCAGAGCCTGTGAACACCTGGCCACCACAGCTGGGGCTGTGATCATACATAGATGAGGCCAAGAGGATCTAAGGTGGTACACAGGAGAGGGCCCTGGGAGTCATCAGAAGTGGTGGGTCAATGAGCCAAAAGCCCGTTCTTCCACCATGCTCGCTTTCCCCTGAACTCAAGCTGTCAGCAAGGCTGCATTCCCCCAATCCTGAAGGCTTTAGGGGAGGATCCTTACTGCCTCTTCCAGCTTTTGGTGGCTCTAGGTGTTCTGTGGCCTGAGGCTGCAGCATTCCAATCTCTGCCTCCATAACCATATGGCCTCCACTGTCTGTGTCTCTCAACGTGGCTTCTCCTTTTCTCTCTCTTCTGAGGACTTGTCATTGGACTTAGGACCTACCCTAATCCAGCATGAACTCACTTTGAGACTCTTACCTTAATTATATCTGCAAATACCCTAATTCCAAATAAGTTCACATTCTGAGGTTCTGGGTGGAAATTTCCTTTGGAGGCCACCCCATTCAACCCACTACATACACATTTAAAAACCATCTGGAGGTTTTCTGTTTTCTGTTTTAAGGGTCTGAAACCCAACTCGTTTACATAAGACAAAAGCTGACGTAAGACTGGGAAGGATGGGAGTGGACCTGACCTCAGACATGGTCAGGCAACCTCTTTTTCTCTGTTTCTCTCCACTGCCTTCCTCTGTGCCTTGGCCCCATCTTCTCCCTCTGACAGAGAGCCTTGTCCAAGCTGGAGGAGAAGCAGAGTCACAGGCCACTCCCAGCTCCAGCCAAGCCAGACAGGAGAGAGTTCCTCTTATGGTGACTATATATGAAGTCCCAGGCAAGGACTCTCTTGGCCCAGCTTGGGTCACCCTCCTGAAAGGAGGGGCATGCAGGGACACTGGGGGCAGCAGGTGCCCACAACCTATCAGCTTAGTGCTGGAGATGCCCAGCGTTCATCTCCTGACTCTCCCACTGCACCTAACAGTGTTCTTCCCAAATCCTTCACGCTGTCTCCCCACTGTGCCTGGCACACACTGTTTTCTCTGTGTGAGCAGTCTTCCTGGGGAAGTTTTACCGCCCTGCACCCTGCACACAGCCCCCAGCCCTGGCTGAGCTGAGTCTGTCCTCAGTGCTCTCTTGACCTGCTTTGTTTCCAGCAATCACCAAGCTTAACACGTGTGTCCCAATGATTTAGTGTCTCCCTCACTGCCCCTGAGCTCACTGAGCCCAGACACCAGGTCGCATCATCCTCGCGAGCAGGAGCTTAGGGAATGTGCACTGAATGAATGGATGCATGAGTGAAGAAACTCTTGGGCAAGCTGGGAGATGAGTCATGGCTGGAGGTGTGGTGGGTGGTTCTGGGAGACTCTATTAGTTTCCTGTGGCTACTGTAACAAATGACCAAAAGCTGGTGGCTTCAAACAATAGGAATTTATTTGCTCAAAGTTCTGGAAGCCAGAAGTCTGAAGTCAAGGTGCCTTCAGGGTTAGTTCCTTCCTGGAGACCCTGACGGATAAACCGTCCCATGCCTCTTTCCTGGCTTCCAGTGGTCGTCAGTGATCCTTGGTACTTTCTGGCTCATAAACTCTCTCCAGTCTCCACTCCATCCTCACATGGCCTCCTCTCTGTGCTTTCGCATGGCCTGCCTATAACAACATCAGCCATTGGTTTCAGGGCCCACCTGAATCCAGTGTGGCTTCACGTTAATTTAAGTAATTACATCACAAAGACTCTATTTCCAAATATGGTCATATTCTGAGGCTCCAGGTGGACACAAATTTTGGGGGGGGCGTTATTCAAAACAGTATAGAGAACTTCTGTACATGTTTCAAAACGTTATCTGAGACCTGAGAGCACACCTTCCCCTGCTTCCTCCTGCTTCCTGGGGTCACCTCCCAAACAAACTACCCACACCCAAGCTCTGTCTCAGGCTGTGCTTTGGGGGGCACCAAAACTAAGACAGGGGTAGAATGCATACCAACTTCAGATGTCTTTTTAGTACTGGCTGTTGGGGCCTCCTTGTTCCCCACCCTGCAGCTGAGTCACCACCAACACCCACAGACCAGAGACTCTATGATTACAGTTAAATTCAACTGGGGACTCAGTATGTACAATCACTATTGTCCCCACTTTACAGACAAGGATACTGTGGACCCAATCCATTCTATCACTTGTCCAAGGCCACACAGCCAAGGAGTGACAGAACCAGGTTGAATCCAAGCCATTCACCTGCCCAGCATAGGCTCCTGCCTTCCGTGTCTCCAGGGACCCCATTGAGCACCTGATTCCCTGTGTCCTTGGGCCAGCCACGGGACCCCTTGACCTGCTGCATGTGGCCATTCATCTCTGCCTTGAATTTTGCAGATGTCATGGCTGAAGACCAGGATTCTTGCTGACATCCACAACAGGAGAGGCTCAAGAAGGAAATTCGTGAGTTGTTTCCTTTTCACGCTTTTTTTGCAATTATAATTTTTATTTACTTATTTAATTGACAAATAATAGTCATGTATTTATGGGGTATGATGTGATGTTTTGATATATGCATACATTGTAGAAAGATTAAATCAAGCTAAGTAACATATCCATCACCTCACTTATTTATTCTTTTCTCACGATGAAAAAGTTTAAAATCTACTCTTTTAGTAATTGTAAAATATACAATACATTATTACTAATTGTAGTCACCATGTTATGTGACAGATCACAAAAACCAACTCCTCCTAAGGGAAACTTTGTATGTTTTGACCTACATCTCTCTTTTCCCCGTTCTTGACTCCCTCTCCAGCCTCTGGTAACCACTGTTCCACTCTGTTTCTATGAAGTCACCTTTTTTAGATTCTGCAGGTAAGTGAGCCCATACAGTATTTGTCTCTGTGTCTGGCTTATTTCACTGAGCAGAATGTCTTCCATTCTTATCCATGTACCTCCATGCAAACAACAGGGTTTCCTTCTCTTTTTAATTCTGAATAGGATTCCACGGAGCATATATGCCACATTTTCTTTATATATTTATTAATTAATGGACACTTTAGTTACTTCCATATCTTCGTTGTTGTGAATAATACCACAGGTGAACAGATACCTCTTTGACATATTGATTTTAATTCCCTTGGATATGTATTCATTATTAGTCCGTTTTCATACAATATAAAAAACTGCCTGAGACTGGGTAATTTATAAGGGAAAGAGGTTTAATTAACTGACAGTTCAACATGGCTGGGGAGGCCTCAGGAAGCTTACAAGCAGAAGCAATGTGTCTTCTCCACAAGGTGGCAGGAAGGAGAAGTGCTGAGTGAAGGGAAAGGAGCCCCTTATAAAACCATCAGATGTTTTAAGAACTCACTCACAATCATGAGAAAAGCATGGGAGAAACTGCCTCCATGATTCAGTTACATCCACCTGGTCTCTCCATTGACTCATGGGGAATTTGAGATATGGGTGTGGACACAAAGATTTGGGTGTGGACACAGAGCCTAACCATATCAGCTCAGCAGTGGGATTGCTGGATCCTATGGTAGTTCTATTTTTCAGTTTTCTGAGGCACTTCTATACTGTTTGCTGTAATGGCTGTACTAATTAAATTCCCAACAGTGTGCAAGGGTTTCCTTTTCTCTCCACCTTCACCAACACTTGTTGCCTTTTGTCTTCTTGATAATGGCCTTCACACTTTTTTTAATAAGGTAAATGATGGGTTTGAAAAAATGTTCTTGCCCTGATGAAGACCCTTTGTACCCAGAGCATGGCATAGGTAAAGGATGAAATCTCAAATTATAGGCATGGGCACCCTCCCCTCTGCCCTATGCCTTCTCAGGATTCTCACTTGCTCTGGCATCTCTTGAGCTCTTGTTTTGCGGACCATGGTGAGGGGTAGAGAGGATGAGAAAAGAAGGAAAGACAGGAGGACTGATTAGGGGCTGGGGTATGGGGAAGGGGAAGGGAGAGAGAAGGAGATAATAGCAATTATCATTGGACTTTGGGGACAGAGACAGCAAAGAGCATATCTTATTCTATTTGTGCAACAAACTCCCCTATCACTATTCTTTCAGAACCTCCTTTAGAAGAGGTTGACATTGCTGGCCAGTGGATTGAAGCCAGATTTCTTTTTCTCTTGGTGATGACATGATGCTGAGAAGGTCCTGCATGAATTAAGACACAATACGCTGCAAACATCAGAAGGCTCATTCAAGGTGGCGTAATCTGGAAGGGTGGAACATATTGGCTCAAACACTGGGAAAGCTCATAGGTAGAGCAGGCTTCTGGGTTGCTTGGTCCACATATCATCAGATGGAAGCTTAGTTTCTCTATGATCCTCTTGGTTCTGCCAGTCTCTAGGTATCATTCATCAGTTTTGCTCTCAAGCTGGCTTTGGGGCTCCCAGAGCTACATGCTTTCGCCTTCACTAGAGAAGAGAACAGGATTCTCTTCCATTAGCCACCAAACAGAAGTTCCAAGCTTTATTCAGAATGGACTAACCGAGGTCACCCACCCATAGCCAGTAAGCATGACTTGTAGGTGGTGGGAATTCTTCGGTTGGCTCAGTCTAATCAGGGTCCACCCTCAGACCTGGGTAGAATGGAGTGAGTCTTTATCAAACCACACAACTGCTATGCAGTGAGGTTTGAAAAATTGGCCATTTATGGCTGCCTGAGCCCATATGGCACCTTTATGTGTATTAGGAAAATGTGCCACAATTTGTCCTTTACTTTGAGGAGATGTTCCAGCATACCCTAGATCAGTGAACCTCTCAAAACTTCACCTTTATGGCAGTTCCCACCCGTTGAAGCCCATACATCTTAAGGAAGAGTCAGTATGGTGGACCAATATGATATTCTGGGTTGTGCCTAGACGGTCCAGGGTCCTTCAGCCTTTCTGTTGCAATAGAAAGTAGGACAAAATGAGACTACTCATGCAACAGGGAAAAGTTGTGAATGTGTACTGATGCCCATGCCTTGTGAATGCATGCTGTTTCTAGTACCTTTCCTAATGGATATAAAAATAATAAAAATAATTAAATAATTTAAAAATGCATTCTGCACATTAATAGCACATTAATAGCCACATACCACATTAGAAGTTGCATTAAATTTCTCTAGTAAAGATACAATGTCTGGCACTGTGGCTGCAGTTGGGTCATTAATTGGTTAAATTTGTCATAACCCACTGCTCTCTGCCATGATTCATCCAATTTTTCCAGAGGTTGGGCTGCTGAATTAAGTGAGGATATGATAACCATCTGTTGTTTACTCTTAACATTTTTGAGGGTGGTACTAATCTCACAAAATGTGAAATTGACTTTGATTTATTAGCTACACCAAAGGCAGAGTTGTTTCGAAGACTTTCCCTACTATAATGGTTCCTCCCGGATTTTCCTACTACGATAACTTTTACTCCACAGGTAAAGGAACTAGTATGAGAGTTCTGGCAAATTGTCTATTCTGAATATACTTTGGGAACTGGAGAAATGACCCAGTGGACATACTATGATATGAACCTGAGCCCCCAAGTCCATTAGACCTGACTCTCAACTGCTTCTACCCTCATGGGGGAACCAGGATGGCCCTTTGGCATTTTTCAGTGTCATCTTGGACCAGGTATCAAACAGTTCTCAAAAGACTTGGGCATTTCCTTTCTTTGGTGTATGATTAGCCAAAATAATGTCCAGAGGCTCTTTTTGGGAAGATATCAGGGAATCATTTCTGTATACTCTTCAGTGTTACATGGTCTCTCATCATGGAAACAGGACTCTTTTTCAATGAACAAATTCTAGAGAATCCATTTTTAAAAATGGGCAAAGGACTATGACTTTCTGTTGGGGTGGCTGGAATCAGATTTCTGCTCATTTATTTATTTTTGTTGAAACATAGTAGATTTGCATATTTCATGATGCATATAATTTAATACATTCATATAATTTTTAAAGACTAATCAATGTAATTAGAATATCCATCACCTTAAATATTTGTCTTTTCTTTATGCTAGAAACATTTGAACTATTCTCTTCTAGCTGTTTTGAAATATGCAATAGATTATTGTTAACTGTGATCACTCTATTGATCCATCAAACACTACGTCATATTTCCTCTGTCAAACTGTATATATGTACCCACTAATCAGCCTCTCTTCATCCTCCTTTCCCCACTACCCTTCCTGGCCTCTGGTAACCACCAATCTACTCTCTGTCTTCATAAGAGCCACTTTTTTTTAGCTCCCACATCTGAATGAGAACTTGTAATATCTGTCTTTCTGTGCTTGGCTTATTTCACTTAACATAATGAACTCCAGTTTCATTCATGTTGCTGGAAAAGACAAGATTTCATTCTGTCTTATGACTGAATAATATTCCATTGTGTATATGTGCCACACTTTCTTTGTCCATTCATCTGTTCATGATCACTGAGGCTGACTCCATATTTCAGCTACAGTGAATAGGGCTGCAATAAACATGGAGTACAGGTATCTCTTCAATATGTTGATTTTCTTTCTTTTGAATATATACCCAGTAGTAGAATTGCTGGGTCATATGGTAGTTCTATTTTTATCTTTTTAAAGAGCCTCCATACAGTTTCCCATAGTGGCTATACTAATTTACATTGCCACAGTAGTATATGAGGGTTTCCCTTTTTCTACATCCTCACCAGCATCTGTCTTTGATGACAAATGATAAAAGTCATTTTAACTAGAGTGATATCTCATTGTGGTTTTGAGTTGCATTTCTCTGATGATTAAGGATATTTAGTACTTCTTAATATACATGTTGGCCATTTGTATGTCTTCTTTGGAGCAATATCTGTTCAGATCTTTTGCCCATTTTAAATCAGATTAATATTATTATTATCATCATTATTATTATTTGCTGTTGCATTGCTTGTGCTTTTTATATATTCTGGTTATTAAGCCGTTGTCATATAGATTGTTTGCAAATATTTTCTCTCATCCAGTAGGCTGTCCCTTCACTTTGTTGATTGTTTCCTCCACCGTGCAGAAGCTTTTTCGCTGGCTGTAATCCTATTTGTTTATTTTTGTTTTGGTTGCTTGTGCTTTCAAGGTCTTACACAAAAAATCTTTACCCAGACCAAAGTACTGGACTATTTTTCCTGTGTTTTCTTCTAGTAGTTTCATAGTTTCAGGTCTTAGATTTAAACCTTTAACTCATTTTGACTTGATTATTCTTCTGCATATGGTTATCCAGTTTTCTCAGCACTATTTATTGAAGAAACTGCCCTTTCCCCGTTGTATGTTCTTGGCACCTTTGTCAAAAATGTGTTGGCTCTAAGTACATGGATTTATATCTGGCTTCTCTATTCTGTTAACTGACATTTGCAGAACATTTCACCCAACTGCTACAGAATACACATTATTTCTATCAGCACATGGAACATTCTTCAGAAAAGAACATATGAGAGACCACAAAAGAAGTCATCAAATTTCTAAAAAGTAGAAATTATATCAAGTATTTTCTCTGACCACAGTGGAATAAAACTAAACAAGAGGAACTTCAGAAAATACACAAACACATGGAAATTAAGCTACATGCTCCTAAACTACAAGGTGTCAATAAAGAAATTAAGAAGGAGATTAAAAAACTTCTTGAAACAAATGAAAATGGAAATACAACATGCCAAAATCTACGTGAGAGAGTAAAAGAAATACTAAGAGGAAGTTTACAGCAATAAATCCCTATATCAGAAAAGTAGAAAGATTTTAAATAAACAACCTAACAGTACGTCTGAAGGAACTAGAAATGCAGGAATAAACCAAACCCAAAATTGGTAGAAGGAAAGAAGGAATAAAGATCAGAGCAGATATAAATGCAATTGAAACTAAAAATATACACAAGATCAATAAACAGAAAGTTGGTTTTTTTTTGAAAAAATAAACAAAATCAATAAACCTTTAGTTATACTAGGAGAAAATAAAAAGAAGACCCAACTAAATAAAATCAGAAACAAAAAGGGAGGCATAACAACTGAGACTAGAGAAATACAAAGAATCATTAGAGACGATTACAGACAACTATATGCCAACCAACTGGAAAATCTAGAAGAAATGGATAACTTCCTGGGTACATACAACCTACCAAGTCTGAACCATGAAGAAATAGAAAGCCACAACAAACTGATAACTGTAACAGGATAAAAACTGAAGTCAAAAACTTTCTCATCAAAGAAAAGCCCAGGGCCTGACAGTTTCACTGCCAAATTCTACCAAATATTTAAAAAAGAACTAATGTCAATTCTATTCAAACTCTTCTGAAAAAAATTGAAGAGGAGAGAATACCTCCAAACTCTTTCTACAAGGCCAGTATAGCCCTGATACCAAAACCAGACAAGAACATAACGAAACAAGAAAACCACAGGCCAATATCTCTGATGAATACAGATGAAAAAATCCTAAACAAAATACTAGCAAACTGAATTCAATAACACATTAAAAATATTTTTTATCATGATCAAGTGGAATTCATCCCAGGAATGCAAGGATTGTTCAACATATGCAAATCAATAAACATGATACATCACATTAACAGAATCAAGAACAAAAAACAAATGATCATTTCAATAGATGCTGAAAAATCATTTGATAAAATTCAACATTGCTTTATGGTAAAAACCCTCAACAAATTTGGCATAGAAGGAATATACCTCAAAATAATAAGGGCATGTATGACAAACCCACAGCTAACATATTACTGAACAGGGAAAAATTGAAAACCCTTCTTCTAAGATCTGAAACAAAACCAGGATGCCCACTTTCACCACTTTTATTCAATATAATGCTAGAAGTCCAGACAGAGCAATTAGGCAAAGGAAAGAAATAAAGGGCATGTGGAATTGAAAGGAAGAAATCGAATTAGCCTTGTTCACTGATGATATAATCTTGTATTTAGAAAAACCTGAAGACTCCATCAAAAAAAGGTTACAACTATTAAACAAATTCAGTAAAATTGCAGGACACAAAATCAACACACAAAAGTAAGTAGTATTTATATATGCCAACAGCTAACAATCTGAAAAAGAAATCAGGCAAGTAATCCCATTTACCATAGCTACAAAAGTTATAAAATACCTAGGAGTCAACTTAACCGAAGTAGTGAAAGATCTATGCAACAGAAACCACAAAACCCTGATAAAGGAAATTGAAGAGGACACCACAAATACGGAAAGATAGTCTATTCTCATGGATTGGAAGAACTGATATTGTTAAAATGACAATGCTACTCAAAGGAATTTACAGATTCAATGCAATCACTATCAAAATACCAATGACATTGTTCACAGAAATAGAAAAAATCTCAACATTTCCATGGAAACACAAAAAACCCAGAATAGTCAGAGCAATCCTGAAGTAAAAGAACAAAGCTGAAATTAGCCAGATGTGGTGGTGTACACCTGTAATCCCCACTACTCAGGAGGCTGAGGCAGGAGAATCACTTGAACCCAGGAGGTGGAGGTTGCAGTGAACTGAGATCATGCCACTGCACTCCATCCTGGGTGACAGAGTGAAACTCTGTCTCAAAAAAAAAAAAAAGAACAAAGCTGGAAGTATCACACTACCTGACTTCAAAACATACTACAAAGCTATAGTTACCAAATCAGCCTGGTACTGGCATGAAGACAGACACATAGACTAAGTCTCATTCATTCTTGTTCTCTTTTGATTATACATTGTGATACCTGTTCTTGGTTTTCTAGCTATCTTACCTTAGGAATGCCATATTCTATTAACTACGTCTAAGGTATTTGTGGATTAGGGACCCTGGTTGCCTATTTAGGGTAATTATCCTGACAGTTAGGTGCTGCCCCTCTACTCCGCTATTCTGGGATGTTATCATCCTCATTGCTACTGAGTAGCCCAATTTATCATAGCATCTCTCACCATTGGCCCAGATTACAGAGGACAGTCACTAGGAGCTTAATGTTACTTCTGCTGCTCTTCCCAGAGCATTTAATGCAGTCTTGGTAAATGCAGCATCCTTCAAAGGCTTCCTGGAGAACAGAGTAAAGCCAATAGGTTTTCTGGTTTGATATACATAACCATAAGGCATGGACACTTTTGTTAATCTTTTGATCCCTTCTTCTAGAACATCCTATCGCAGTTCTGGCATCTCTAGTTCGTACTATTAGGTCCATCACTTTTCCTGAGCACCTAAAAACAGCATGCTAGAAACTTCTCCTGGGTCGCTTGCCAAGATATTAAATGCTATAAAATGAGAGAGTGTCCCATGCCCATAAAATCTCCTGTACTCAGCTTTATATTCCAGCTTTTCAATCCAGCACCTCCAGGGTCTCCTCCTGAGAAGATGTTCAAATTACTACTGGTATATGTTAGCCAGTCTGGAAACTTTATTGGGACCTATTATCCTTATCACCCCTTAGAATACTTACCACTTCCCCACCTGGGTCATGCTGAGATTTGAGCCTAACTATTAGTCCGATGGCTAGAAGAGGAAACGAGGAAGATTCTGAGGAGGGCAAGTGCTTTCGTGTAGGGCATCCACCTCACCAGACCCATGTACGGTCTTCAAGCTATGGACCCCCATTAACTTCCAACAAGGGGGATGGGCCACTCTGCAGGGTCAGAGGGCTCAAGGGAATTGCAAAGTTCTCAGTTACATCTATGCAAATATCTCTAATCCAGGTCTCAAGATTCTACTCTGTGCTTCTGTACCTCCATGGCACAGAAGACTCACCTAGGCTGAGCACTCAACCTTCCTTGAAGTTCTGCTATCTTCCAGTTAAATCCTATGCCTGGTCTCCAGCTCAGTCCAACTCCAGGTGCAGAGAAAAAAGTCACTGAAACCTTGCCAAATAGATCTTCTGATTCTCACACTCATCTTTTAATTGGTGATTTATCAATCTGAGCCTGTGGTTTTCTACCTTCCATTCATCTATGGCAGGGGTCCCCAATCCCTGGGCTGTGGACTGGTACGAATTCATGACCTGTTAAGAACTGGGCTACACAGCTGGTGAGTGAGCAAGCATTACTGCCTGAGCTCCCCCTCCTGTAAGATCCACAGCAGCATCCGATTCTCATAGGAGCATGAACCCTACTGTGAACTGTGCATGTGAGGGATCTAGGTTGAGCGTTCTAGAATCTGACTAACGACAGATGATCTAAAGTGGAACAGTTTCATCCCAAAACCATCCCCTGCCACCACAGTCCATGGAAACATCGTCTTCTACGAAACTGGTCGCTGGTGACAAAAAGGTTGGGAACCTCTGATCTATGGTGTTTAGCAACAGCCTCTCAGTTCCACAGATCTTATCATTACTGTTTCTCCTATATCTCTTATTTTAGTCAGTTGGGGCTGTTGTAAAAAAATGCCATCTACTGGGTAGCTTAAACAACAGAAATCTGGCTGGGTGCAGTGGCTCATGCCTGTAGTTCCAGCACTTTGGGAGGCTGAGGCAGGTGGATCATCTGAGGCCAGGAGTTCGAGACCAACCTGGCCAACATGGTGAAACCCCATCTCTACTAAAAACACAAAAATTAGCTGGGCATGGTGGTTCACTCGGGAGGCTGAGGCTGGAGAATCGCTTGAACTCAGGAAGTAGAGGTTTCAGTGAACCAAGATCACACCAATGCACTCCAGCCTAGTTAAAATTTAGACTAGTTAGGAGAAATAAAGAAAAAAAAAGCCAGAAATCTATTTCTCACAGTTATAGAGGCTGGGAAGTCCAAGATCAAGATGCCAGCTGATTTGGTTCCTGGTGAGGGCTCTCCTCCTGATCTGGGGACAGATGCCCTCTGACTGTGTCCTTACAAGGCAGACAGATCATTTCCCTCATATTTCTTTTTTATAAGGGCACTAATCCCACCAAGACTGCTCCACCCTCATGACATAATCTAAACCTAAGTATCTCCCAAAGGCCCTATCTCCTAATATTAACCCCCTGGGGATTCAGTCTTCAATGTATGAATTTGAATTCATACAAACATTTAGCCCATAGCACCTCTCAAACTTCAGAAAGATTGCACAGGCGAGTGAGTCACCCTTTCACCTATATAGTGCCCCAATGAACACAGGTGAGACTCTTAGCAATCACATTGTTACGGCATGCTAGGGATGCCCCTGTTACCAGTGATGGGGTCCTTATGACCATCAGGCTGGCGAGGGATCCAATTCCAGATTCCTGTCCTTAGGGTCTGTTTCCTAGCTCTGCTCTAGTACCACATGTGCTGAGTTGGGGTCCCCAGTATAGGAGCCTGGGATAAGGGATCTGGTGCAATTGAGATATTGAAGGAATACTTTCTGAGAAACTGGGAAGACAGCGAGAGAAGCAGGACAGGGTAGGGGAGCAGCTTGGCAAAGACATGGGTTCAACTGAAGTCTGGCCTTCCCTGCATCCCATGGGGAGCCCTGGGGTGTCTCATTTCTAGGCAAGGTGAAGAAAGCTTTGTATACACATTAGTCAGAAATTGGCTCAGGCAGACCCTGGCCAGCTTGGGGACAGGGTGTAGCTCTTCAAATATATTCCAAAAGGCCAAGGACCATTCTCCAGAGAGGAGGACAGCTGAGAGACATTAGCGGTGTGGGCAGGGTGGGGTGCCCACCTTGGTGAGTGGGGTCTGGATGAGCAGCCTCAGCATTTCTTACTGTTTATCTTTGGACAAGTATTATTTGGTTTTTTCATCTTTTACAGTCAGTGTGTTCATTAGCACCTTTGATTTTAGTCCCAGAAACCCTAAAATGATGTGAAATGAAATCCAGTGATGAGCAGAAAAGTAGGAGGAAAGCTGAAAGAGGAATTGAGCTGGGTTCATAGAAATGCTTTCACTCTAAAGTTGTTTCTAGTTAACTAAAAGTCACTTTTATTCCTCGGCATTTTACTGTTTGCAAAGCACTCTCAAATCTTTTTGACTCGGATGATCAGCACAGCAACCGTGTATGCGTGTGTGTGTGTGTGTGTGTGTGTGTGTGTGCAGCATCTCACTGTTCCCAGAGGAGTGAAGTGACTATCCCAAGGACAAGGGGCAAAGCCAGAGAGAGAAGCCAGGACCCGGCACCTCCCACCACCTTCCATCAGAGTTAGCCAAGTCCATCCACTTCTACATGTTCACTTAAGCACTATCACTCGGTCTCAAACACGTCTTTCTTCCTTCACTCAGAGGAAAATACAGGCTACTATGGGATACGATGTTCTTGAGCTATAACCTCATGTTTTAGGGTTACGATGTGAATATTTCCAAGCTTTTAAAGTTAGCCACCTAAGTTTATTCTTCTCTCTGTAAACGTGAAAGCGCCATGTGGTCTGCTTAGCTGCCTTTCTATCCACCCACCCCTTTCTGGGTTTAAATCAAGGTTTGCTTCTCTCTCCACTTGAGAAACGGGCTGGATGTTTTGACCAGTGAAAACATTTGGTTCCATCACCAGCTGACAGCTGTTTGGCAGCACCAGGTGAGGCGATGGACTTCGCACACAGTAGGCAGGTTTCTCAGAGTTCTCAGGTTGGAGCAGAGCAAGGTGGCATGTCCAAGAAGCTGTCTCCCGGCCGCTTTATTATGCACAGCTGCAAATCACTACAGTATGTCGTGGACGTGTTCCACTCTGCAAACTCAGCTTGTGACCGTATTTTCCCCCCTCCAGATGATAGACGACTACAGACTTTCATATCCAGGCCAGCAATCCTTCCTCCCTTCCTGGCTGCAGAATTCCTCCACTCTAGGGACCTCTCTTTCCACAATCTGACCACGTCTTGAAGGTTCTTTCTGATTATCCTCCCAGAAACGTCTGTTCTTGAAGCCTGCACCTCTGAAATTCAAGCATCTCCATAGTCACCGTCTCAACAGTTCACTTAAATTCTCTTCCTTGCCCTCAGCGTAATCATTTCTCCAGGCTATATATTTATACCATGTCTGCTTCCCTTACTCAGAGACAAGCTGTATGAGGGCAGGAACTGGGCCTGTCTTGCTCACTGAGGGCCCTGGCACAGACTAGGTGCTCAGTAAATACTTACTGAAGGCAGGCCTCAAGCTTTGCATGTCTTACCCCCCGAAACCTGCCCCACCCCTGCCAGGAAATGAGGAGGCAGGCTGGGAGATTAGATGATCCTCCCAGAGTTGCAGAGCTGATTCTACCTCATTCCTCCCAGAATTCCACAGAAGAGGGGTTCATAGCCCCCATCAGGCTCTGCCTCTAGTGGGCTGTTATCTCCTCCTGGGAACACCCACTCTGTACCAAGAGTAAACCCAAACAATAAGCAGACGTCAGCCAGATAGAGGTTTGTAGATGTTTTATTTATTTATTTTTAAAGACAGGGTCTCACTCTGTTACCCAGGCTGGAGTGTCCTGGCATAATCATAGCTCACTGCAACCTCCAACTCCTGGGCTCAAGCAATCTTCCTACCTCAGCCTCCTGAGTAGCTGGGACTACAAACATAATACCACCATAACCAGACATTTTAATATTTTTTAGTAGAGACAAGGTCTCACTATGTTGCCCAGGCTGATCTTGAACTCCTGGCCTCTAGCACTTCTCCCATCATGACCTCCCAAAGTGTTGGGATTGTGAATGTGAGCCACTGTGCCTGGCCTCATGGATGCTTTATGATGGACAGAATGTCAATAGAGAAAAGTGAGGCAGGACTGGGACAATGTTAGAGCTAACACTACACCCACACTGCATCATCTCAGCATGATGCCAGGTGAAAACAGGGCACTGTGATTCAGCAGACATGAGCAGAACACCCATAAAGGGAAACCAGATCCCTGGCCTATGGAAGAAAAGCTAGTTCTAGACCTCATCTGCTAGTATTGGTGTGGCGTATATTGCATAGGAGAAGAGGATAGTGTTAGAATTGAATGTGTGTGTCCCCCCAGATTCATAGGTTGAAACCCTAGCCCACAAAGTAATGGTGTTAGGAGGTGATTAGGTCTTGAGGCTGGTGCTTTCAGGATTGGGATTGGTGCCTTTATAAAAAGAGGCCAGAGAGCCAGCGAGCTCTCTTTTCACCATGTGAGGATTCACAGAGAAGTTGCTGTGTGCAACCCAGAAAAGGGCCTTCGCCAGCACCCAACCATGCCCACACTTGGATCTCGGCCTGCCAGGCCCCAGAATCATGAACAATGAATGTCTGCTGTTCATAGGCCAGCTCTAAGGTACTTTGCTTAGCAGCCTGAACAGACTAAGGTGGATAGAGACCTATGTTTGTTTGAACACACACTAGGTACCATCTTCCCATGGCATATTCCATATTGATTTCTTCATCACCCTGTCTATTTATCATCTAACAACCCATCGCCAACTTCATCCTCAGATGATCCAAAGTGACTTGTCATGTTCAAAATCCAATTTGGTTAAAAACAAAGCTGAGAGAAAAAAATCAGGTCAAAGAGGCAATGAGGGTGAGGAAAACCAAAGGCAAGCCAGGGTGAAATTGGCGTGTGAAAGTTTGACAATGAGGTCAGGAGACTTGGTAGAGGTAGGTCATAGATTTTGTGCTGACCTCTCCAGCAGCCAATGTTGAGAGCCATGTCATCAGGCACGTGATTGTGTCTGCAAAGTAGCACTAAACCGGTTGCTCAGAAGCCCATATGGTGCTAAGAGTAGCAAGATGATTTCTGGTACTAAAGCTGAACCTGGCTGGGCACAGTAGCTCATGCCTATAATCTCAACACTTTGGGAGACTGAGGTAGGAGGATTGCATAAGCCCAGGAATTTGAGACCAGCCTGGGCACCATAGTGAGACCCCATTTCTACATACACACACACAAATAGCTGGGCATGGTGGTGTTTACCTGTGGCCCTAGCTACTCGGGAGGCTAAGGTGAGAGCATCACTTGAGCCAGTGAGGTGAAGGTTGCAGTAAGCTAAGACTGTGCCACTGCTCTCTAGCCTGGATGACAGAGTGAGACCTGTCTCAAAATAAGTTAATAGGTAAATGAAATAGAGCTGAACCTTCTCCCACAAATCTTCATGGATGACACATGGGAGGATGACACTGTGAAGCAGTGAGAAACATCCTCGACAACGTCCGCCCAGTAACCACAGTGGGTGGTTTCTTAAAGCAGCTCAGTTGAGGCCCAGGTAGAACAAAAAAGTGGAGGAAGAATGAATTTGCACTCTCTTCTACATCCATCTTCTCCTGCCCTTGGACATTGGACCTCTTTGTTCTCTGGCCTTTGGACTCCAAAACTTACAGGAAGTTACATGGTCAGCTTCCTGGTAGTATAAGTTCCAGAGCCAATTCCCATCATAAACCCCCTCTTATATCTTTCTATATATCCTAACAATTCTGTTTCTGCTGTTCTTAGCCCTGAATTTATCACACCAGAATGAAAAACCATAACCTCTTTTTGAAGGGGGGTTAGGTGGGATAAAATTGAGATTAGTTAGGAGAATGGGTAGTCTCTAACTTCTCCATTCAGTACTTTGTTTTCTTCTCAACTGAGCATGTAACACTGCTGCGTGGTGGTCCCTGTAGTTCTATTTTTTGTTGCCAGTGAGGTGTTCACCTGTCCATTTGTACAGTCATCCACACCAGTCTGCATTAATACTCTCTCCAACCCTGTGAGTTAACACTTACTATCTCCATTTTCAGTGGGGCCAAGAGGACTGAGTAACTTGCCCAAATTACCCAAGTAGTAAGTAGCAAACTCGGGTTCCAACCCCCCATCAGTCTGATTCCAAAGCTGGGATCTTTCCCTGCACCATCCCTGTTGGATTCTGCTCCTCCAGGTGACAGACCCAGGGAAAGTAAGAACTGAATGGTTTTCCTAATCTTACAAAATGGCAGCCAAGCCATGTCCATTCAGATATCAACTTTCTCACTCCCCAGTAGTCCCCAGGAACCCATGGAACAGCCTGTTCTTTTGACTGGATGGCAACCAGGAGGAATTTCAGTATTTTCTAACCAGAAGGCCTCACCCTTCTCACCCTTGCCTTTGTTTGCTGCTCTCTAGTTTTTCAAACGCAATCCCCCTGATTGACTGTGGGTGGCTGCCAAACACATCTGGCCCAAAGTAAGTCCAGAATAGTGGTCAGTCATCCAGGTGTGGGGTAGACCCAGCCAATGGGTCATCTGCGGTCAGCAGTGCCACCCCCTGATTGGCCTGGGTCTGGCCCTCCCCCCTCATCTTTGGAGCCTTCCTCCTGAGGACAGGCCCTGGGGAAGGAGGAGGGAAAGGGACTGGGCCAAACATTTGGAAACACTTGCCTTGCAAAGAGTCAGCCAAAAAAAGAGAGATTTAAACATTTCTTCTACCACACGATTGAGGAAAGCTTAGCGTGAAATTTCATAATTTTTATGATTCATTAAGATAAAGTGTCATAGATAATGTGCAGAACTTTGGTTTGTCTGCAGAAGTAGAATCCACCATGGACCCTAGAATGGGGAAGCTGCTGGGAACCGTGGAGGCTCCAGAGCAAACTCCTCTTATGTGGATGTGGAAATAGCCCAGAGAGGGAAAGGACTTTTCACACTAGAGGGTGGCTATGCTGGGATTTGACTCTGGGAATGAGGAAAACCAATGCTATTCTCTCCCTGCTCCTGCCTCTCAGCCCCTCCAGCCTGCCCATCAAATGGAAGGGGTCTCCAGGATGGGTGGTGCAGAGTGAGCAGGAGAAGGGGCACAGAGCATCAAGACCTTGTTCAGGAACAGGCAGTCACACTGTCTGAAGATCACTGGCCATGCATTTCCAGAAAATGCCATTGTTTTACAAATGCTACTGTTATTTAAGTTCAGGCCCCAGGCAAGCCAGTTTGCTGAGCACCCTTGGCTAGGGGCTTGTGGGATTATCATGACTGACCCTGTCTGTTGGCTCTCTAAGGTTGCAATGAGGAATCCAAGGCATAGAGAGCTGATGCAACACAACAATGGGAGTAAAGCCAGGATTTGTACCCAGACGATCCCTTCCTTCCTCTGGCCACCTGCAAGAGTTTTCAACAACCAAAAAATAATATTGTGTGTAGCCAAGGTTTTGTAGGAAGCGGAATCCCACCCAAAAGGGCCCATAGAGGCAAAATTTAATGAAGGAACTATTTACAGAACTGTGGGCAGGGTTAGGGAAGCTGGCAAGGGATGTAGAGGCTCTCGGTGCTCGTAATGCAGGAAGTCATCACCTCCTTTGGGTCTGAAATGATGAGGGAGGAAGTAGTGGTATTGGCAGTCAGTAACAACTATGGCAGGGACCAGGGAATGACCTGCTGCCAGCCACTTCTGGGACTTGTCTGGCCCCTGAAGGTGTTTAAGATTGCAACTTGGTCATCAGAAAAGCAAATCCCCTCCCTCTCTCCTTCTTCTTTCCCACCTCCCCCAACACCTGTGAGTGTCCTCACTGGCTGACCCCACCTGGAAGGCAGGGTGCAGGGGACCCTCAGTGCTGCAGCCTATGGATTAGATCCCAATGATACACCTGCTTTGAACCATATGGCATTTTCTATAAAAAACAGCCTTCATTGCCAGCACTTAGAAGTTGGAGCCATCACATAAAAATCTGTATTTCTGGCTCCTTTTGAGGGAGAGGGAAGATTTGTTATCACTGGACCTGTGTTTCATTTGGCAGAGGGAGGCTGAAGCTGAACCACCACCCTGTTTAGGGCTGCTGTGTTCGCCAACCCCACTCTCTGTCCTCTCAAACCCTACCCCTCTTTGTCCATTGATGACTCCTGCCTGGGCCCCAGAGTTTGTTATGTTCTTGGAGGGAAGGTAGAAAAGCAGAGCCAGGGAGGAGGAGTGACTTTGCCAGGGTCAGCAGCACCAGGACTGGCACTCGAGTCCTCTACCCTGCAGCCCCAGTTGCGTGTTCCTTCAAGGCACATTTTGCTGTCTCATGGGGGCTTTGCCTACTACAGTGATTCACCTCAATCCCCACTGGATCTGGGACTCTTCAGCCTGTGCCATGAGGACACAGACCCCTGCAGAGCCCACCCTTCTCTGAGTTCATGTCAGAGAACTGGTTTTCATCTCAGGGTCAGCATCTCCCAGGCGTGCAGCTGGAGGAGGAAGCCGCCAACATGCGGGCCGATCTGCAGGTGGCTGGGCTCCAGGTTTTACAATGATCCCTCCCGTTTGTCCTGTTGTTTCATACCTCACAGTACCCCCACAGACAGTGTCCTGTGACCTCTGGGATGGCCCCACCAGATGAAGGAGGAGGGCTTCAAAGGGGGCTGCTGGGTCAGGGGGCAGGTGGCAGCAGTGGGGCTGAGCTGGGATTTGATCCTGTATGTAGGTCGTCTTGTCAGGAGTTCACTGCAGAACTGTGGAACTGGGTCTGACTGGTTGTGAGGAGGGGTCACCAATTTAGCTTTGGATTTCCCTAGATTGGCTGCATGGTAGTCCCAGGTCAGGTCACTGAATGATGGGGCACAGCAGGCCACACCCAAGCTTTTAGAGAAGCTGGGCTTACACTTTGGTGCTGTCTGATGCCACCAGCCCTCACTCCTGCCCATCTGTGGCCTATATTCTCAACTGAGGCAGCAGAGATCCCAGCTCCAATCCAGACTCTGCTGCCTGGAGTGGCAGGGTCTGTCCTGTTCTGGCAGCACCTGCCCCTGCAACTTCATTCAGGGATCTCCTTCCTGCATTTCTTGTCCAAGGCTTGAACTCACTACTTTCAGCTCCAAAAACCATGTCTTCCTCATTTCCAAGGAGGAACAGGGGCTAAAATCTTTTGAGCCCGCTCCCACAGAGTGAGGGCAGAAGAAGAGTGCTCATTCTGTATCATAGAGTGGAGTTCCTGGAGAGTCAGATCTGCCCTCAGCCACTATCTAAAACCCACCTCCTGCACAGCTCCATTTGTCTTCAAAGCCTTTGTCATCATTTGCAACATGATACATTGACTTACTTGGTTTTCATTGTGTCTCCCTGTTCTCATGATAGTGAGGGAGTTCTCATGAGATCTGGGAAAAAACACTCCCATGATTCAGTCATCTCCACCTGGTCCCACCCTTGACACATGAGGATTATTTAATTCAACGTGAGATTTGAGTGGGGCACAGAGCCAAGCCATATTATTCCACCCCGGCCCCTCCCAAATCTCATGTCCTCACATTTCAAAGCACAATCATGTCCTTCCAACAGTCCCCCAAAGTCTTAACTCATTCCAACAATAACCTAAAAGTGCAAGTCCAAAGTCTCATCTGAGACAAGTCCCTTCCACCTGTGAGCCTGTAAATTCAAAAGCAAATTAGTTACTTCCTAGGTACAATGGGGTACAGGCATTGGGTAAATACATCCATTCCAAATGGGAGAAATTGGCCAAAAAGGGGCTACAGGCCCCATGCAAGTGTAAAATCCAATAGGGAAATCATTAAACCTTAAAGTTCCAAAATTATCTCCTTTGATTCCATGTCTTATATGTAGGTCACGCTGATGCAAAAGGTGGGTTCCCACGACCTTGGGCAGTTCTGCCCCTGTGACTTTGCGAGGTACAGCCCTCCTTTCTGGCTGCTTTCACAAGCTGGCATTGAGTGCCTGTGGCTTTTCCAGGCACATCGTGCAAACTATCAGTGAATCTACCATTCTGGGGTCTGGAGGATGGTGGTCCTCTTCTCACAGCTCCGCTAGGCAGTGCCTTAGTAGGGACTCTGTGTGGGGGCTCCAACCCCACATTTCCCTTCCACACTACCCTAGCAGAGGTTCTCCATGAGAGCCCCACTTCTGCAGCAGACTTCTCTCTGGACATACAGGCATTTCCATACATCCTCTGAAATCTAGGCAGAGGTTCTCAAACTTCAATTCTTGACTTCTGTGCACCTGTAGGCTCAACACCACATGGAAGCTGCCAAGGCTTGGGGCTTGCACCCTCTGAAGCCATGGCCTGAGCTGTACCTTGGCCTTTTTTAGCCATGGCTGGAGCTGCAGGGAGACAGGGCACCAAGTCCCTAGGCTGCACACAGAAAGGGTCCCTGGGCCCAATTCATAAAACCGTTTTTTGCTCCTGAGCCTCTGGGTCTGTGATGTGAGGGGCTGCCATGAAGGTCTGCCATGCCCTGGAGACGTTTTCCCTATTGTTTTGGTGATTAGCATTCAGCTCTTTGTTACTTATGCAAAATTCTGCAGCAGGCTTGAATTTCTGCACAGAAAATGGAGTTTTCTTTTCTATTGCATCATCAGGCTGCAAATTTTCCACTTTTATGGTCTGCTTCCTTTTGAACACTTTGCCACTTAGACTTTCTTCTGCCAGATACCCTAAATCATGTCTCTCAAGTTTAAACTTCCACAGATCTCTAGGGCAGGAGCAAAATGCCACCAATCTCTTTGTTAAAGCATAACAAGAGTCACCTTTGCATCTAAGAAGTTCCCAACAAGTTCCTCATCTCCATATGAGACCACCTCAGCTTGGACTTTATTGTCCATATCACTATCAGCATTTTGGTCAAAGCCATTCAACAAGTCTGTAGGAAGTTTCAAACTTTCCCTCATCTTCCTGTCTTCTGAGTTCTCCAAACTGTTCCAACCTCTGCCTGTTACCCAGTTCCAAAGTCACTTCCACATTTTCAGGTATCTTCATAGCAGCATCCCACTCCTGGTACCAATATACTGTGTTAGTCCATTCTCATGCTGCTATAAACTGCCCAAAACTGAGTAGTTTATAAATAAAAGAGGTTTAATTGACTCACAGTTCCACATGGCTCGGGAGGCCTCAGGAAACTTACGATCATGGTGGAAGGTACTTCTTTACAGCACAGGAGGAGAGAGAATGAGTGCCGAGCAAAGGCAGAAGCCCCTTATAAAACCATCAGATCTTGTGAGAGCTCAGTCGCTATCATGAGAACAACATGGGCAAATTTGCTTCCATGATTCAATTATCTCTACCTGGTCCCACCTTTGATATGTGGGGATTATTACAATTCAAGGTGAGATTTGGGTGGGAACACAAAGCCAAACCACATCACTTCCCCTCTACATGATGCAAACTTTACAGGGGTGGGGACTGAACCTGTGAGGTTCAGTGCTGTATCCTTTGTGCATGGAACAGTGTCTGGCATATCATAGGTGCTCCAAAGTATTTGTTAAATGAATAAATAAATGCCAATACATTGTTTGCCTCCCATGGGGTGGGTGTCTGCCCCTCATCTCTCTTGTCCTTTACCTGTCCCCACAGGTGCTATCCCCACTCTGAGCTGTCAGTCCCACCCCCTGGCCACTCCAAACTGAACTATGATGTTGCCACCCTCATTGATTCTGGGGGCTTCTACCTTCTGTAACCCCTGACACCATGCTTCCTGCTGGACTGGGCTAACATGGGCCATAAAACCTAGATTAGTTAATAATGCAAGAAACACTTCCCCTAGGCCTCCAATGGGTAAGGCTTTGGCCTTCTAAGTTTACAATCTAGGGGTTAGAGGAGGCAGAAAAACAATCAACAAACATGGCACCAGACCCTGGGAGTGGCCTGGATGAGGACAACAATGTCACATCCTTCAAGGGCGGGATCTCAGTGGGTTGTTGTGTGCCTTCGGTTGCAGATGCCAGAAGCCAAATGTAACCAGCTTAAGTCCAAGAGGAACATCTATTGGCTCAAGTCCTCAAAGATGGAAAAGGAGCATGAAGTGGACATTGCAGAAGGGCCAGCAAAGCCAGAAACACAGAGTGACATTTTCTTCACGAGGGTACCTGCTTCTCTTTGCACACTGTGGCTTAGTTTTCTTCTGCTACAGTTAACTGGGGAGACATGCCCCTGAAGCCATGTCTGATTCAAGAGGAAAAGGTCTTCTGTCTCCTGCTCTCCCCTGGAAAATCCTTTGGAAGGATGTGGTTGGCTCACCTGGGATACGAGCTCCCCCTTGGGCCCAGGACTATGGTCTAAGAGATGAGGCACCAGGCAGCCAGGAGATCTCACACACGCCTCTGTGAGCAGAGAGACAGGGCCTGCTACCAGACAAGGAGGGAGAGGGCTGGGATTGCACAAAGGGCTCTCTCTAGGTACTCCCTGGGACCTGGGTCTGCAGCCATATCACACCTCCCACTCCTTGGCCTGCCTAGTTGGGCTTCTTCCTGCCTGGTGGCCCATGCTGTAGAAGACCTTCATGCCTTGCTATTGAGACTGTGCACGCTATCACCCTGTGCCTAAGGCTACTGAGCTTCCACCCTGTCCCAGAATCTAGATGCCCTCTGTCCTTACCTGCACAACAGAATGATCGCTGCTGCCTACCCACCAGCCTCTGCATATGCCCTCCTCACACCCTCACCCCCACCCCCACGAAAGCAAACTCCTATTACCTTGTGATACTCAGTGCAAGTGCCAGCTTCACCATTCTCAGCTATTCTTGGGCTCTCAATTCCCAGGCCCTCCTCAGACTTCCCTAGTCCTCTGAGCCCAGCAGGCTGCAGAGCCAGGGGCTGAGGGCTGGGCCATGATAGGTCCATGCCCTGGAGCATGGATCTGCCGAGTGGCTCTTTGTGGCTGAACAGGGGCCATCTTGGTTTAGTGCCTGGACTGGGATTTTTTCCTCTTTTCTCCCCCGTGCATCTCTGCCTGTCTCCCTGTGCAGATGGGAACCCAGGGAAAGGCTACTGGAGCCCTACTTTAAGTGATGTGCAAAACATCCCAGGGGCCAGCAGGCTAGTGCGGTGAAGGACAGGCTGTCAGGTGTGTGGGGGTAGGGAAGTGGGGGCTCAGTTCCCTTTGCCTGGTTACCTTGGAGCCCATCTTACTAAAGAGGATGGTTTCATTAGCTGGGCCCTGGTGTCCCAGAATTCTGGGTAAATAAATTATCTTGAGGATCCAACTTCCTGGGTGGCTTTGCCTGACTTTACTTCCTTGGAAGCAACCTTGAGTTCCTGGACACAGTTGTGCCTGCCACTTGCCACTCAGCTGTCCAGAGAGGACACACCAAGCATACCCACAGTGGGAAGCTCTCAGAGGGCACAAAGGCCCAGTGGTCAAAGCAAGCGGATGCAATAGAACAGGCTGAGGGAGCCCAATAGCAGTAGCACCAAGAACTCACTGCAGGCCAGGCATCCAGAGAGCACACTCCATGCCCACATGCAGCTCACAGTCCAGTGGCTGGCTGGCTGTGGGAGACGCCGGTGACTCACTCGGTACTGTTCAGCCCATGTGAATCATGGCGCCGCCGGTTGCCCAGGCCAGGCTGCCGGCCAACCTCTCTGCACAGCTGGGTAACATTAAGAACTTGGCGACGCCCGCAGCATGCAGCAGATCCTCTGGGCCCTCCTCTTGCTGTTGTTGTTGTCAGATGTTGATGGGAGTTTGGGAAGCAAGTGAGGAGCATGTTCATTCTGGGCTGGGTCAAACCTGGGCAGGGATGAAGGGCAGGATGGGCCTGAGGTGACAGCCTGCAGGGCATCTGGCCCCTCTTTAGTTCAGTTGTCAGCTCTGAGCCATGGCATCCTGGGTGCATTCATGATCTTCTCCATGCCCCAGGGTCCCCATCTATTAAACGGGATATTGGGGGATCCTGGGAGGACCAGGTGAGAGTGTATATAGAGAATACCCAAAACAGTGCTGGCACATAACAGCTGCCCCACACACCTTAGCCATCCTGGGTGCCTCAGTCTCTCCTGTGTCCCTTTCTCCTCCCCCACGCCTCCCCATCTGTCACACCATTCACACATTCACACCAGCCACAGTTGGTGGGCATCCACGTTCTCTTGAGGGTCCACCTGCTCCTTCCCATCCTCTCTGTCTCCTCCCTCACCAAGATTTTCTTAATATTCTAGGCTCTAGAGTCCTAGAATGTTCCAGTTTCTAGCACTCTAGAACATTCTAGGCCCCACCAAGCATGTGCCTCTGTGTCTTTGCTCACTAGGTTCCCTCAGCCTTCAACACCTTGAGAGCTTCTTTGGAGGCCCTAGCAGGGGTGCGCAGCTACTTATATACCCTTGGCTGAAGACCAGTCCTCTCTGTCGGAGATTGTCTTAAGTGCAGCTTTGGGAGGGACGCGCACGGAGTGGTGAGGGAGGAAGGGGACACCTGCCTAGCCAGCCATATCAGCCGAATCAACTTTGGCCATCAGTGGGGTGACAGATGTCACAGCCAGATCACCCTCACATTCCCCTAGCCTTGAATACCTTTCCCCATCTTCTTCACCTGGCACTTTTTCTTGTGGCAGGAGATGGCAGGATGAGATTGTGGTCTTCCATCCACACAGGTAAGTGACAGTCCTCAGCTCAAATCGCCTCCTCTGTGAAGCCTTCCTAATCACACCTCCCCAACCAGGTGGACTCCTGTGCCCCATGGAGAGGTAGACATCCACATCCCACAATGGCCCACCCCATTGCTCCGTGCTCACCTCCAATTTCCTCCCACATAGGAGCTCCTGCACAGTAGACAGCCACTGGGGCAGGCTCGTGGGGGCAACCTCCCACACTTTTTGAAAGACTAAATGAAGGACTAACAGGAGATGGGGAAAACGCTGGCTTGGCAATTAGGAGAGCAAAGCTTCCATGTTCTTCCACACCCCTAATCTTTGTCCCAGACCTTGTCAGGCCTTGCTTTCTATTTGAGGACCCCAGGACTCTGAGAAGACCCAAAGCCAACCTGCTCAGTTGCCGGCTGAAAACCTCAAACTATCAAGAACATTGACCATGGTCTCCTTGGGTACACTCAGGAGCTTTATGAATGCTCCAATTACCCTGTAGTCTCATGGTAGGAGAGAGAGATGGAATTGGGAAGAGACCTGAGAAAGTGTTTTTTTTGTTTTTGTTTTTGTTTTTGTTTTGTTTTGTTTTGAGATGGAGTTTCGCTCTTGTTGCCCAGGCTGGAGTGCAATGGCGGGATTTCAGCTCACTGCAGCCTCCGTGTTCTGAGTTCGGGCGATTCTCCTGCCTCAGCCTCCCAGACAGCTGGGAATACAGGCACGCACCACCACGCCCAGCTAATTTTGTATTTTTAGTAGAGATGGGGTTTCATTATGTTGCCTAGGCTGGTCTCAAACTCCTGACCTCAGGTGATCCAACTGCCTGGGCCTCCCAAAGTTCTGGGATTACAGGTGTGAGCCATCATGCCTGGAAAGACCTGAGAAAGTTACCATCATATTTCAGTTAATGAAATCCTTTGACAGCTTTCTGTTTTGAGTCCCCTACTGCATGTACATCTGTAGGGAGGCATGGAAGTGAGGTGAGTAGGGGATGTGGGGAGAGGTGGTGATATACCCAGATCCTTACAAACATCTAAAATTATTCAGGATTCATTTTTTAAAAGTTATCCAAAGATTAGATTCCCAGAAATGGGGAGAGAGTTCAGCCTCTGGAAGATTAACACTGTGCAGCTGATTTGTCCAAGTCCGACAGATTTTTCTCCCCGAAAGACTGCTGCGCCTTGGGACCCTGTAATGATACTGCTGGGAGCCCCAGCCCTCTTGCTTCTATTTCCTTCTCTCCATTGTCTCCCGAATGTCCCAGCCTCTTCCTGGCTAGTAGATGCTGATGGCCCTGAGTGACCATCCAAGTGGCTCCAAGCCTTGGATTTCTCTCCTAGGAAACAGAGAATAATTTTTCTCTATCATGCTCATAGGGAAGATGAGGGCTGTGGAGACAAAACGGGCTCAAACATGAGAAATAACAAATTTCCTATTAAATGTAAAATGGTGAAGAGGAAAAGGAAGTGGGCAGAGAGCTGGGACTTGCGGATCTGAGCCGTGGCTTCCTCTAGTTCATGAAGGGATGGACCTTGTTTGAGTCACTCACCATCTCTGGACCCTGGTTTTCCTGATGTATAAATAAGTGTCTTGGATCTGCTCATTTGGGGGATGTGGCCAGCTTCCACCTTCCAATCTTGCATACCCCATTTCCTGTCCTAGCAGCCCTGGAGGAGAGGTTCCCATCAGGTTTGGTGAAAGTTTCTTTCCAAACGATATGGCCATGGAATGCTGGGTTGGGATCTACTCAGAGGCTGCGGCTCCCTCCATCTCCGAGACCACGCCAGCAGACTGGGTTCTCACATTTTGAAGCATGCTATGGAATCTGACCTGGCCTGGATTTCCCAGCAGTGGGGTTATGTCCTTCTGACTTGGCCATCTGAAGTAGGACCCCAGGCAAGAGGACACCTTCTCAGAAACTGCTTCTTGTTTATGAAAGTCATTCATCACTGTTCATGGCAGAATTTCCTCCAGGATTGGTTTCTCCAGCAGTGAGCTGTCACACCAATACCACGTAGAAAGCTTGGGGGTTGAGGGTGCTAGAGTCTTGGGCCAATCATGATGTAGATGCGGATATGAGCTCCAGTTCCTTCCTGGTTTTGCCACTTCCTAGCCATGTAGCCTCAGAGAAATCACTTGACATTCCAAGTGGGATGGGGGTGATTGGATCACGGGGGCCATTTCTCCCATGCTGTTCTCCTGAGAGTCAGTGAGTTCTCACAATATCTGATGGTTTTATAAGTGTTTGGAAGTTCCCCTTTCGCTCTTCTCTCTACTGCTGCCTTGTGAAGAAGGTGCCTGCTTCCCCTTAGCCTTCTGCCATGATTGTAAGTTTTCTGTGGCCTCCCCAGCCATGTGGAACTGTGAGTCCATTAAATCTCTTTCCTTTATAAATTATCCAGTCTCGGACAGTTCTTTGTAGCACTGTGAAAACAGACTAATACACCCCCAAACCTGGCTACCCCATCCATCAAAGAGGGACAATAATAGTGTGGCCAATAATTAGATTGCATTCCCCCAAAGCAGATCCCAATACATGGATTTGATTAAAGTAATTCATTTGGTGATGACTCAGGAGTCAGGGGTCAGGACTGAGAAGTGAGACAGGAAGGGAGGTAAATTCATTCAAGTGGGAAGACGGGCAGGTCTTCACCAAGGGCAACCAGGCTTGATCCCCCTGGAGCCTCTGCAGGAGTACATGGCACACACCTCAGAGCTGCTCCACTGTGGGGTGAGGAACCTGGGTGTTTATCCATTATCTGTGGGCAGTTCTTAGGATGTTAGTGCCTCAGAACGCCCACCTACCTCGTGTGTGGACCAAGCACGCCCCTGTGACCAGAGAACACCCTCAGCCACAGAGATGCAGGAAGTCAAGGCTATGTTTGGGAAGTCTAGGGTAGGCAGAGGGGCATGGGCCAGGTGCTGATGGTGCCTGCTGTGCCAACTTGGTTGCTATGAGGGTGACGCTTACAACAGTGCCTGGCATGTGACCAGCTCCAAAGAACTCACTTATTATTACTATTAGCTATGCCCCAACTTCCTCCATTCCAAGTGAACCCAGAGTTTGTTTCAGCATCAACCTTTCTCCTCGTAGCCATGGGTTTCAACGGAGGCTGACTCCAGCCCAGCTCCATGGCTGGGGTCTTGGCCAGTATAAATCAATCGTGGCCCCCATCTATAGTACCTTTTCTAAAATTTTCCTCAGGAGAGGAACCAGAGCACAGGTTTACCTCCAGGATAAGCTTATCACCTTCTCACAGGGTCAATATCTGTGTTTCCTTCTTTAAGAGAACAAAAGTCTAGGTTGGGGAAGTTCTCCTGGATAATATACTGAAGAGTGTTTTCCAACTTGGTTCCATTCTCCCAGCCACTTTCAGGTACACCAATAAAATGTAGGTTTGGTATTTTCATGTAGTTCCATATTTCTTGGAGTCTTTGTTCATTATTTTTCATTCTTTTTTCTCTAATCTTGTCTTCACACTTAATTTCATTGATTTTCAATATCTGATATCCTTTCTTCTGCTTGATTGATTCAATTATTGATACCTGTGAATTCTTCATGAAGTTCTCATGCTGTGTTTTTCAGCTCCATCAGGTCATTTATGTTCTTCTCTAAACTTCTTATTCTAGTTAGCAATTCCGCTAATGTTTTTTCAAGGTTCTTAGCTTCCTTGCATTGGGTTAAAACATGCTCCTTTAGCTCAGAGGAGTTTGTTATTATCCACCTTCTGAAGCCTACTTCTGTTAATTCATCAAACTCATTCTCCATCCAGTTTTGTTCCCTTGCTTGCAAGAAGTTGTAATCCTTTGCAGAAGAAAAGGTATCTGGTTTTTGGAATTTTCAGCCTCTTTGCACTGGTTTTTCATCATTTTCATGGGTTTATCTGCCTTTGGTCTTTGATGTTGGTGACCTTCAAATGGGGTTTTCGTGTGGATATCCTTTTTGTTGATGTTGATGCTATTCCATTCTGTTTGTTAGTTTTCTCTCTAACAGTCAGGCCTCTCTGCTACAAGTCTTCCACTCTAGACCCTGCTTTCCTGGGTATCACCAGTGGAGGCTGCAGAACAGCAAAGATTGTGGCCTGTTACTTCCTCTGGAAGCTTCATCCAGAGGGGCACCTACCAGGTGCCAGCTGGAGCTCTCCAAGATACTCCTCAAGAAGAGCAACCCCAAGACACATAATCATCAGATTCACCAAGGTTGAAATGAAGGAAAAAAATGTTAAGGGCAGCCAGAGAGAAAGGTCGAGTTATCCACAAAGGGAAGCCCATACATTAACAGCGGATCTCTCTGCAGAAACCTTACAAGCCAGAAGAGAGTGGGGGTGAATATTCAACATTCTTAAAGAAAACAATTTTCTGTCATCCTGATACCAAAGCCTGGCAGAGACACAACAAAAAAAAAGAGAATTTTAGACCAATATCCCTGATGAACATCGATGCAAAAATCCTCAATAAAATACTGGCAAACTGAATCCAGCAGCACATCAAAAAGCTTAGCCACCATGATCAAGTGGGCTTCATCCCTGGGATGCAAGGCTGGTTCAACATATGCAAATCAATAAACACAATCCAGCATATAAACAGAACCAAAGACAAAAATCACATGATTCTCTCAATAGATGCAGAAAAGACCTTTGACAAAATTCAACAGCCCTTCATGCTAAAAACTCTCAAAAAATTCGGTATTGATGGAATGTATCTCAAAATAATAAGAGCTATTTATGACAAACCCACAGACAATATCATACTGAATGGGCAAAAACTGGAAGCATTCCCCTTGAAAACTGGCACAAGACAGGGATGCCCTCTCTCACCACTCCTATTCAGCATAGTGTTAGAAGTTCTGGCCAGGGCAATAAGGCAGGAAAAAGAAGTAAAGGGTATTCAATTAGGAAAAGAGGAAGTCAAATTGTCCCTGTTTGCAAATGACATGATTGTATATTTAGAAAACCCCATCATCTCAGCCCAAAATCTCCTTAACCTGATAAGCAACTTCAGCAAAGTCTCAGGATACAAAATCAATGTGCAAAAATCACAAGCATTCTTATACACCAATAACAGACAAACAGACAGCCAAATCATGAGTGAACTCCCATTCACAATTGCTTCAGAGAGAATAAAATACCTAGGAATCCAACTTACAAGGGATGTAAAGGACCTCTTCAAGGAGAACTACAAACCACTGCTCAATGAAATACAAGAGGACACAAACAAATGGAAGAACATACCATTTACATGAACTGTAAACTAGTTCAGCCATTGTGGAAAACAGTGTGGCGATTCCTCAAGGATCTAGAACTAGAAATACCATTTGATCCAGCCATCCCATTACAGGGTATATACCCAAAGGATTATAAATCATGCTGCTATAAAGACACATGCACACGTATGTTTATTGCAGCACTATTCACAATAGCAAAGACTTGGAACTGACCCAAATGTCCATCAATGACAGATTGGATTAAGAAAATGTGGCACATATACACCATAGAATACTATGTAGCCATAAAAAATGATGTGTTCATGTCCTTTGTAGGGACATGGATGCAGTTGGAAACCATCATTCTCAGCAAACTATCACAAGAACAGAAAATCAAGCACCACATGTTCTCACTCATGGGTGGGAATTGAACAATGAGATCACTTGGACACAGGAAGGGGAACATCACACACTGGGGCATGTTGTGGGGTGGAGGGAGGCGGAAGGGATAGCATTAGGAGATATACCTAATGTAAATAACAAGTTAATGGGTGCAGCACACCAACATGGCACATGTATACATATGTGACAAACCTGCACGTTGTGTGCATGTACCCTAAAACTTAAAGTATAATAAAAAATAAAAATAAAAATAAAAAAAGAAAACAATTTTCAACCCAGAATTTCATATCCAGCCAATCTAAGCTTCATAAGCGAAACAGAAATAAAATCCTTTACAGAGAAGCAAATGCTGAAGGATGTTGTCACCACCGGGCCTGCCTTACAAGAGCTCCTGAAGGAAGCACTAAGTATGAAAAGGAAAAACCAGTACCAGCCACTGCAAAAACATACCAAATTGTAAAGACCATCGACACTATGAAGAAACTCCATCAACTAACAGGCAAAATAACCAGCTAACATCATAATGACAGGATCAAAGTCACACATAACAATATTAATTTTTGCTGGGAATAGGCCCCCAAATCTGGCCATAAACTGGCCCCAAAACTGGCCATAAAGAAAATCTCTGCAGCACTGTGACATGTTCATGATGGCCATCACACCCACACTGAAGGTTTTGGGTTTACCAGAATGAAGGTAAGGAACACCTGGCCCACCCAGGACAGAAAGCTGCTTAAAGGCATTCCTAAGCCACAAACAATAGCATGAGCAATCTGTGCCTTAAGGACATGTTCCTGCTGCAGGTAACTAGCCAGAGCCCATCCCTTTATTTCAGCCTATGCTTTTGCTTCTCATAAGGAATACTTTTAGTTAATCTATAATCTATAGAAACAATGCTTATCACTGACTTGCTGTCAATAAATACATGGGTAAATCTCTGTCCAGGGCTCTCAGCTCTGAAGGCTCTGAGTCCCCTGATTTCCCACTCCATATGCTATATTTCTGTGTGTGTGTCTTTAATTCCTCTAGTGCCACTGGGTTATGGTCTCCACGACTGAGCTGGTCTCGACAACTTTAAATGTGAACAGGCTAAATGTCCCAATTAAAAGACACAAACTGGCAAATTGGATAGAGTCAAGACCCATCAGTATGCTGTATTCAGGATACCCATCTCACATGCAGAGACACACAAAGGCTCAAAATAAAGGGATAGAGTAATATTTACCAAGCAAATGGAAAGAAAAAAAAAAGAAAAACAAAAAGAAAAAAAGCAGAGCTTGCAATTCTAGATACACAAAGACTCAAAATAAAGGGATAGAGGAATATTTACCAAGCAAATGGAAAGCAAAAAAAGAAAAAAAAGAAAAAAAGCAGAACTTGCAATTCTCGTCTCTGATAAAACAGACTTTATACCAACAAAGATCAAAATAGACAAAGAAGGGCATTACATAATAGTAAAGGGATCGATGCAACAAGAAGAGCTAACTTTCCTAAATATATATGTACCCAATACAGGAGCACCCAGATTCATAAAGCAAATTCTTAGAGACCTGCAAAGAGACTTAGACTCCCACACAATAATAGTGGGAGACTTTAACACCCCACTTTCAATATTAGATAAATCCACAAGACAGAAAAATTAACAAGGATATTCAGGACTCGAACTCAGCTCTGGACCTAGCAGACCTAGTAGACATCTACAGAGCTCTCCACCCCAAATCAACAGCATATACATTCTTCTCAGCACCACATTGCACTTATTCTAAAATAGACCACATAATTGGGAGTAAAACACTCCTCAGCAAATGCAGAAGCATGGAAATCATAGCAAACAGTCTCTCAGACCACAGTGCAATCAAATAAGAACTCAGAATTAAGAAACTCACTCAAAACCGCACAACTATATGGAAACTGAACAACCTGCTCCTGAATAACTACTGGGCAGAAACCAGGAAGTTCTTGGAAACCAATGAGAACAAAGGCACAACGTACCAGAATCTCTGGGACACAGCTAAATGAGTGTTTAGAGGGAAATTTATAGCTCTAAATGCCCACAGAAGAAAACAGGAAAGATCTAAAATTGACACCCTAACATCACAATTACAAGAGCTAGAGAAGCAAGGGCAAACAAATTTAAAAGCTACTAGAAGACAAGAAATAACTAAGATCAGAGCAGAACTGGAGGAGATAGAGACACAAACACACACACAAAAAAATACTTTCAAAAAATCAATGAATCCAGGAGCTGGTTTTTTGAAAACATTAACAAAATAGATAGATGACTAGCCAGGCTAATAAAGAAGAAATGAGAGAAAAATAAAATAGACACAATAAAAAATGATAAAGGGGATATCCTCACTAATCCCACAGAAATACAAACTACCAACAGAGAATACTGTAAACAGCTTTATGCAAATAAACTACAAAACCTAAAAGAAATGGATAAATCCCTGGACACATACAGCCTCCCAGGACTAAACCAGGAAGAAGTAGAATCCCTGAATAGACCAATAACGAGTTCTGAAATTGAGACAGTAATTAATAGCCTACCAACCAAAAAAAGCCCAGGACCAGATGGATTCACAGCCAAATTCTACCAGACATACAAAGAGGAGCTGGTACCATTTCCTCTGAAACTATGCCAAACAATCAAAGAAGAGGGACTCCTCCCTAACTCATTTTATGAGGCCAGCATCATCCTGATACCAAAACCTGGCAGAGACACAACAAAAAAAGACTTCAGGCCAATATCCCTGATGAACATTGGTGTGAAAATCCTCAATAAAATACTGGCAAACCGAATCCAGTAGCAAGTCAAAAAGCTTATCCATCATGATCAAGTTAGCTTCATCCCTAGGATGCAAGGTTGGTTGAACACACGCAAATCAATAAACAGAACCAATGACAAAAAACACATGATTATCTCAATAGATGCAGAAAAGGCCTTTGATAAAATACAGCATCCCTTAATGTTAAAAACTTTCAATAAACTATATATTAATGGAACGTGTCTCAAAATAATAAGAGCTATTTTGACAAACCCACAGCTAATGTCATTCTGAATAGGCAAAACTCGAAACATTCCCTCTGAAAACCGGCACAAGACCAGGATGCCCTCTCTCACCACTGCTATTCGACATAGTATTGGAAGTTCTGGCCAGGGCAATTAGGTAAGAGAAAGGAATAAACGGTATTCAAATAGGAAGAGAGGAAGTCAAATTTTCTCTGGTTGCAGATGACATGATTATATATTTAGAAAACCCCATTGTCTCAGCCTAAAAACTTCCTAAGCTGATAAGCAATTTCAGCAAAGTCTCGGGATACAAAACCAATGTGCAAAAACAACAAGCATTCCTATATGCCAATAATAGACAGAGAGCCAAATCATGAGTGAACTCCCATTCACAATAAAATATCTAGGAATACAGCTTACAAGGGATGTGAAGGACCTCTTCAAGGAGAACTACAAACCACTGCTCAAGGAAATAAGAGAGGACACAAACAAATGGAAAAACATTCTATGCTCATGGATAGGAAGAATCAATATCATGAAAATGGCCCTACTGCCCAAAGTAAATTATAGATTCAATGCTATCCCCATCAAACTACCATTGACTTTCTTCACAGAATAAGAAGAAACTACTTTAAATTTCATCTGGAACCAAAAAAGAGACCGTATAGCCAAGACAATCCTAAGGAAAAAGAACAAAGCTGGAGGCATCACGCTACCTGACTTCAAACTATACTACAAGGCTACAGTAACCAAAACAGCATAGTACTGGTATTAAAACAAATATATAGACCAAAGGAACAGAACAGACACCTCAGAAATAATGCCACACATCTACAAACATCAGATCTTTGACTAACCTGACAAAAACAAGCAATGGGGAAAGGATTCTCTATTTAATAAATGGTATTGGGAAAACTGGCTAGCCATATGCAAAAAACTGAAACTGGACCCCTTCCTTATATCTTATACAAAAATTAACTCAAGATCAATTACAGATTTAAAGGTAAGACCTAAAACCATAAAAAGCCCAGTAGAAACCCTAGGCAATACCATCCAAAACATAGGTATGGGCAAAGACTTCATGACTAAAACACCAAAAGCAATAGCAACAAAAGTAAAAATTGACAAATAGGCTCTAAATAAACTAAAGAACTTCTGCACAGCAAAAGAAACTAGCATCAGAGTGAACAGGTAACCTACAGAATGGGAGAAAAATTTTGCAGCCTATCCATCTGACAAAGGGCTAATATCCAGAATCCACAAGGAACTTAAACAAATTTACAAGAAAAAACAAACAACCCCATCATAAAGTGAGCGAAGGATGTGAACAGACACTTCTCAAAAGAAGACATTTATGTGGCCAACAAACATGAAAAAAAGCTCATCATCACTGGTCATTAGAGAAATGCAAGTCAAAACCACAGTGAGAGAGTGTAAATTAGTTCAACCATTATGGAAGATATTGTGGCAATTTCTCAAGGATCTAGAACCAGAAATACCATGTGAACTAGCAACTCCATTACTGGATATATACCCAAAAGATTATAAATCATTCTACTATAAAGACACATGCACACATATGTTTATTGAAGCACTATTTACAATATCTAAGGCTTGGAACTGACCCAAATGCCCATCAATGATTAACTGGATAAAGAAAATGTGGTGCAGATACACCATGGAATACTATGTAGTCATAAAAAAGGATGAATTCATGTTCTTTGCAGGGACATGGATGAAGCTGGAAAGCATGATTCTCAGCAAACTAACACAGGAACAGAAAACCAACAACACATGTTCTCACTCATAAGTGGAAGCTGAATAATGAGAACACATGGACACAGAGAGGGGAACATCAGACACTGGGGCCTGTTGGGGGGTGTGGGGCTAGGGGAAGGATAGCATTAGGACAAATGCCTGATGCAGATGATGGGTTGATGGGTGCAGCAAACCACTATGGCAGGTGTATACCTATGTAACCTGCACGTTCTGCACATGTATCCCAGAACTTAAAGTATAATAATAATAAAAAAAGAAAACAAAAGGCTTTGGCATTTTTCCTTTAGTACCCTCCCTGTCTTCACAAAGGTCTCGGGTTTGCAGTCAATGTGCCTGTTTCTTGTTCTGACGTCTGGAGGGCTGGGCCTAGAAAGGAGGAAGGCAGTCATTTGTGATGAAACTGAGAAAGTTGAATGAAGCTTCCACATTCTTGCAAATTCACACCTTCTCTGAGTGCTGCACTTAGCCACATGCTAAGTATTTTGGTGCCTTCTGGGGGCCTGGGAGGCTGGATGAAATTATTGAGTTATGAAGTAATTTTACTTGGAATGAATACTGAATTTTTTTCTTGCAACAAAGAGACACTAACATGTATCTGACTTTTTTTTTCTTGGTAATTAATTTTAGGAAGTACTTGTGAATGCAATCAAGATGAGGGTGGACAAAGTCATACTGGGCGTCGTCTCAGAGCTGTAGAGCCAAACAACAGCCTTAATGAACAAAGCCACGTGGTCTTGGGGTTGGAGGGAAGGTTAATAACTGACTCTAGGGCTCAGCGATGCTGGAGGGACATTGAGGGCTCACTCAGGCCCAGAGATGTGGGGAACCCTGGAGGCTGGGAGTCTCCTTGACCCCTGCATAGAAAAACAATGCATTAGGGAGAAAGTCCTTCACTTTTGCTGCTTTATAATGGCCTGATAAGGCTGTGTGGACCCTTCTGGTAAATTGGGACATTGGCTATTATAAAAGAGGTGCCCAGGCAGTGAGGGGGAGAAGTTAATAATATTAATAATAATTCTGATGATTACTCTGCATGAGGCACTATTTCTATTCCCTATAGCTCTCCTGAAAGATAGACATTATTAGGCCCATTTTTATATGCAAGGAAATTGAGCCTCAGAGCATTAAGTAACTTGCCCTGGAGCATGTGTCTGGTAGCAGGGCAATCAACTGTCCCGATTTGCTTGGGACTGGTGTGGTTTCAGCACTGAAATTTCTGCATCTCTGGAAACCTTCTATTCTGGGCAAACTAGGACAGGTGGTCACCCTAGAGGAGTCAGGGCCTATGTGATGGCCAGGTCCACGTGGTTCCCAAGACTGTTGCTCTCAACACTGTGCCAGCCTCATACGTAAGGCAAAGCTCTTTCCTGTAAGGCCGCATGAATAGGAAGCTGCAGAGGAAGAATTTGAACCCAGGACTGTCTTCCTCCAGAGTGGGTGTTTTCTCACCAGGCCATCAAGACAGGAGCACCTGACTGTTGATACACAATGACAGAAGGTTCCAGAATGCCTTTAGCCCTGTGGTGCTGCTGTGAACCGATAGGTAGGCCTAGTAGTTATGCCTTTCTAGGGGGCGCACATATTCCTGGGGGAGAAGCTGGAGTCTTTGTAGCATCTGCATCCTGGCCCTAGCTTGGGGCCAGGCCTGGTGGAAAGCAGGGATGTCCTAAAGCTTTGAGGAATGAAGGAGGGAGGAGATTGCACACAAGGTTGCTTTCATTTAAAGAGCAACACCAGGCTGGGCAAGGTGGCTCACGCCTATAATTCCAGCACTTTGAAAGGTCAAGGAGGACAGATCACCTGAGGTCAGGAGTTTGAGACCAGCCTGGCCAACATGGTGAAACCCTATCTCTACTAAAAATAAAAATAAAAAATTGTCCGAGCATGGTGGCGGGTGCCTGTAATCCCAGTTACTTGAGAGGCTGAGGCAGGAGAATCACTTGAACTCAGGAGGCAGAGGTTGCAGTGAGTCGAGATTGTACCACTGCACTCCAGCCTGGGATGACAGAGAAAGAGCAAGACTCTGTCTCAAAAAATAAATAAATAAATAAACAAACAAACAAATAAAGAGCAGCACCAATGTTCAACCGCTCAATAATCAGCAGACACAAATACAGATATAAAATAAAGACCAATTTTAGTTGAGGTGTCTCTCTGTCTTTGTGTCTGTCTCTCTCTCTCTCTATATATATATGTATAAATAATATATAACATATTCTGTCACCATATTTATATACTCACAAAAGTTTTTCAAGCTGTTTCTCCTTCCTTGAAGCTGTTTTGAATTTATGAGCAACTAGAGTGGAAAACTTGTTCTTCATTGTGGCTGGCATTAAACATCACATTTAGCTGCTTGTCCTAATTATCCCTAGATTTGTTTCCATGTTTTGCTACTCCCAGGAAACCCTGTCTTTCCAACCTCCCTGGTTCCAGGGCCCCTGTGTTCTCCTTCCTTGTAGCCAGAACAGAGCCCAGATGGAAAGATGTGCCAGCCGAGTCTATTTCAAGTGACTTTACACCTTGGCTGTTGGCACGCTGCTGGTGTGTTCTGATATCCGCTCTCCTCTCTTTCTATGGTAATACAAGCCTGACATTTTGGCTGAGCCTACAGCCACCCCCAAAGTAAAGACTACATTTAGCAGCATTCTTTGCAGCCAACTGTGGCTCTTTGAGTAAGTTTTGGCCAAAGGGTATGAGTGTGACTTATACAAGCTCTGAGTTATGCCCGTAAAGGGAAGCCTTGTACCCTCTCCAGCACCATTTCTTCTCTCCCTGCTAGTTGGAATACAAGTGTGTTGGTGAACTCTTTGGGAGAATTTCTCCATTTATTTAACTGGGATAATCCTGAATGAAAAAGCAAACAAAGAAATACGACTCCATGGTGGATAACCAGCAGAAATAAAAGACAATAGAAATAGACCTACAAAGATGTCAGATATTGGAATGGTCAGAGGCTGACCACAAAACAACATCATAGAGATGGCAGAACAACATCCTGGGAGAAGCTTGGGTTCCTGTTACCTTGGGGGCTGCCTGGCTAGCCTGCATATATAAGGGAGAAGTCAATGTCTACCTTGGGCCTCTGCTATGGTAACTGACTCCATATCCAAGTAGCATACTGCTTCTCTGTAGCAGCTAATTTCACTCCGGAGTCACTGTCTTCCAATCAGTATGTTAGTAGATGCTATGGTTTGGACATGGCTTGTTTGGCCCTACCAAGTCTCATGTTGGAATTCAATCCCCAGTGTTGAAAGTGGGGTCTTGTGGGAGGTGTTTGGGTTGTGGGGGCAGATCCCTCATGAATGACTTGGTGCCATTCTTGTGGGAGTAAGTGAGTTTTCATTCTTAATTCCTGCAATATCTGGTTGTTGAAAACAGCCTAGCACCTCTTTCCATCCCTCTCTCAGCTCCCCCTTCATCATGTGTTCTCCACATACCAGCTACCTTTTGCCTTCTGACATGAACGGAAGCAGCCTGCAGTCCTCACCAGAAGCAGATGCTGGTGCCATGCTTCTTGTACAGCCGGCAGAACTGTGAGCCAAATAAGCATCTTTTCTTTATAAATTACCCAGCTTTGGGTATTCCTTTGCAGCAACACGAGTGGACTAATAATAATGTATTTATTAGCATGGCCATTTTCAGAAATAGCTTAGGCTGACACCAAACAGAATCTTCAACTTCTAGGGCTTTTTAAATCATAATTTTGGTGAGAACCTGACCATTCTTTTTTTAACAGACGGCAATTGCAAGGGTCCATAAGGCTCTAGAATTGGTTGGAATTGGTAGAAAAAGAGAAGGAGATGATGATGGTGGAGGGCAAAGAGAAGGCATGATAGCATCTAACCTTTATTAAGCAATAACTATGCACCAACACTATGCTAAACACTTTACATGTATACTCCTGTGAGTTATGCACTATTACAACTTCCACTTTATAAGTGAGGAAACTGAGACTTGCTATGCTCAGTCACACTGGCTTCCCTGCAGTTTCTCTCTAACATTGTGCTTCGTCCTATGATCATCACTTTGCATATGCTATTCCCTCTGTCCTGAATACCCTTTCTACCTCAGGTTGTCAGATACACAAACAAAACTCAATGAATAAACAAAAACAGGACGTGCAGATAAATGCGGAATATCAGATCAACAATGAGTAAGGTTTTATTATAAACACATCTCATGCAATATAATAATGTTATGCTAAACATTATTTGTTGTCTATTTGAAATTCAAATTTAACTGGGTGCCTGGGCAGCCCCATTTATTTTTATTTTTATTTTTTATTTTATTTATTTATTTATTTATTTACTTATTTATTTTTAGACAGAGTCTCGCTCTGTCACCAGGCTGCAGTGCAGTGGTGCAATCTTGTCTCACTGCAACCCCTGACTCCCTGGTTCAAGCAATTCTCCTGCCTCAGCCTCCTGAGTAGCTGGGATTACAGGCACATGCCACCACGCCTAGCTAATTTTTGTATTTTTAATAGAGACCGGGTTTCACCATGTTAACCAGGATGGTCTCGATCTCCTGACCCCGTGATCTGCCCGCCCTCGGCCTCCCAAAGTTCTGGGATTATAAGCATGAACCATCGCGCCCAACCCTGGGCAGCCCCATTTTTATCCCAACCCTCTTACCTTTTGTTTGTTTGTTTGTTTTGTTTTGTTTTGTTTTAAGAGGGACTCTTGCTCTTGCCTAGGCTGGAGTACAATGGTGTGATCTAGGCTCACTGCAACCTCTGTCTCCTGGGTTCAGGTAATTCTCATGCCTCAGCCTCCCAAGTACCTGGGACTACAGGTGTACACCACCACACCCAGCTAATTTTTTTGTATTTTCTGTAGAGACAGGGTTTCACCATGTTGGCCAGGTTGGTTTCAAACTCCTGACTTCAGATGATCCACTCACCTCAGACTCCCAAAGTGTTGGGATTACAGGCGTGGACCACTGTGCCCAGTCCCAATCCTCTTACTTTACCTGGTTATTTCCTGCCTACCCTTCCAATCTCAGCTTGAGTGCAACTTCCTTAGGGAAGCCTTCCCTGACTCATAGCCCAGAAGGAGCCCCTTGCATATAGCTTCTCCAGGACCGTGCATCTTGCCCTCACAGCCCTTATCTCCATTGGACTGTTTGATTAACTTGCTCTCCCTCAAGTGGACTGCAATGACCTTGATGGCAGGGTGCGCACCTGCTTTTGCTCTCCATTGCATGTCTCCCCCGCTCCTAGCACATGCCTGGCACATAGCACATACATGAAAAAAGAGTTGTGGAATGAAATAAAGGGCAGTGGAGTAACTGGCCTAAGACCCCCCACTTAGCAAGTAGGAGAATTCACAGTCGGTGCTAAGAAGCAAAGGCAAGAGATGTTTGAAAGGAAAACCTCCCTCCTTAGCATGGCCTCTCGGGCCTGCCACGTGCCTCCGTGGCCCCTCTTGAGGAAGGCAGCTTCGTGGGTTAGTCACGGTCCCTGGAGCAAGACTGCCCGAGATAGAACCCAGGCTCAGCTGCTGAGTATCTGGATAGTCATGGGCTGCCACCTCACCTCCCTGGGTCTCAGCTTCTCTGTCTGTAAAATGGTGAGCAAAACCTCTCATAGGGCTTTTGAAAGGATTAAGCGAGCCAAGACCTATGAAGCCATAGAACAGTGCCTGGCACCTCCTATGTGCCCGGTAAATGTGAGCGACTGTGATGCCACCTCCACCTCGCTCGCTGTGTTCCAGCTGGGCCTGAAGAGTGCCTTCAGACCCTGGGGACTTTGCATGTGCTATTTCCTCTGCCGCTGAAGCACTTCTCATCTTTTTTTTTTTCCCTGGTCAGCTCCTTCCCATTCTCTAGAGCTCATCTCTGCTCAGAAAGGTCTTTCTTTGGCCGGGCGTGGTGGCTCACACCTGTAATCCCAGCACTTTGGGAGGTGTAGGCAGGCAGATCGGGAGGTCAGGAGTTTGAGACGAGCCTGGCCAACACGATGAAACCTTGTCTCTAGTAAAACTACAAAAATTAGCCAGGCATGGTGGTGTGCACCTTTAATCCCAGCTGCTCAGAAGGCTGAGGCAGAACTGCTTGAACCCAGGAGGCGGAGGTTGCAGTGAGCCAAGATCACACCACTGCACTCCAGCCTGGGTGAGAGAACGAGGCTCTGTCTCAAAACAACAATAACAACAACAACAAAACCTTTCTTCTTCCCACCCACTGAAGGTTCATACTCTTTCCCTCCCCATCCTGTTTCACTGGAGCCCTGTGTGCAATATGTAACGAAACGAATATTTGGTGTGTATTTGTATAGGGTCTGTTTTCTTCTACCAAACTGTAAGTTCTACAAGGACAAGGACCTCTCCTGATTTGCTCCCCATGACATCCACAGTGGCCAGCATAGCACCGCACCAGTCATACAGTAGGCACTCATGGTGAACTAATACACAGTGACAAAACCTGCAGGACCTGGTGGCTGATGGCACGGTAGGGAGAAGAGAGGAAAAGGAGGGTCCTGAGAAGTGGGGGACAGCTTTGCCTTTAATGGAAGCAGGGCATGGGGAGGGTCCTGGATGCCGTTCAGTTCAGTAAATGTTTATTGAGTGTCTGCTAGTTGTTCTACTTCTTTCCCATCAGTTAATCACACAAGCTAAGTCAGAACATGGAAAATATCTCATGGGCCAAATAACGCAGACGAAAGCTCTATGACCTTGGAAGATACTCCCATAGCAGCCGCCTTGAGATCTCTATGTGTATCTAGGGACAGATGGAAATAAGAATCATAATTGATGCCAGGAATTGCCAATTTTAAAATACAAATGATATACAGTGATTTTTAAAAATCCCGTAAGATACATATATTTTCCATTTTGCTGAAATGATAACTGAGTCTTAGAGGCAACAAGTGATTCGTCCAAAATCACAGAAAGTAGCAGGACTGTTGAGGTTTTACCCTTTGTCCATCTGGCTCTAATGCCTGTGCTGTTGCCCCATTTACCCTGCAGCCTCTGAAAAGCTGAACCTTGACATGATTGGTCTGGCTGCCAGTCCCAGCTTAGCTCAATACAACAGGAGCCAGAGGTCTCACGGTTCATGCATTCAGCGCTGACCAAGCACGCCCTCTAGGACCTACTGCTGGGGGAGCAAACTCAGCAGTCATTATTCTGATTTGCTATTCTTTCATTAATTCTTTCACCTTTTGATTTACTGATTAATGCATTCATTCATTCATCAAAATGAATTGCACAGGCAGACATGTAAATAGGAAATCGTAGCAAGATGTGATTACCTGGGAGTGGCAGTGCTGGAGCAAATTGGCCCTTGTGCTACCAAAGTTCCCAGGACTGGAGGACCAGACCCGTTCTTGAATCTCTAGGACGGGGTGCAGAAATGGAAATCCACTGGAGACATCAAGCATGGTGGCTCCTGTTGGATCCCTGGGGAGCCTAGGCATATCTCATCTCTTGTTAATCCTCATGTCCTTGCTGCCTTAATCAAAAGCAATCACAGTATGTGTGACTTAAAAGGAATGGCCAAGAGGGATTTAATTCAAAACAGGCATGTCTAAAACTAAGCACACCACTGGATGGGAATCAAGTGATTATGTGAACAAAGAGAAGGTAGCAAGTCAGAGGCCATCTGTTCATTCACAGGCACTCCTCAAGGACTCCTCAGTGCCAGGGCCAGGGCTTCATGGGGCCTACAGTCTAGGGGGCAGAAGAACAATGAACAATGACCATGTGCAAGCCATGTGCTGGAAGGAGGGATAAACGCAGAGCTGTGAGCCTGGCGGTCTGTGGCTATAACTGTCCATCTCACCACTGTCCACACTCAGGACCTGGAGGGCAGAGTGTGCCTCTTCGTAGTGTCTGTCTCCCCAGGCAAGGCTGCTAGAGTGCAAAGTGAAAATGGTGGGCCCCTTTTTCAAACTGGAGAAAAGATGTTGACATAGATGTGGTGAAAAGGGAACACTTTTACATCGCTGGTAGGAATGTAAATTAGTTCAACCACCATGGAAAACAGTGTGGAGATTCCTTAAAGAACTAAAAGTAGAACTACCATTCAATCCAAAAATCCCATTACTGGGTATCTAAAGGAAAAGAAGTCATTATATGAAAAATACGCTTGCACATGCAAGTTTATAGCAGCACAATTCACAATTGCAAAGATATGGAACCAACCTAAGTGCTCATTGACCAACGAGGGGATAAAGAAAATGTGGTATATATGCACCATGGAATACTACTCAGCCAAAAAAATGAACAAAATAATGTCTTTTGCAGCAATGGGACAGAGCTCGAGGCCTTTCTAAGTGAAGTAACTCAGGAATGGAAAGCCAAATATCATATGTGCTCACCAATAAGTAGGAGCTAAGCCAAGAGGACATAAAGGCATAAGAGTGATCGGGGACTTGGAGGAAGTTGGGAGTGGGGTGAGGGATAAAAAACTACATATTAGGTACAGTGTAACTGCTCAGGTGACAGGTGTACGAAAATCTCAGAATCACCACTTAAGAACTTATCCACATAGCCCAAAACCACCAGTATCCCAAAAACTATTGGAAAAAAAAAAGTTACTGAAATATAAAGCATCTTTCCTTTTGTGGTTTTCTTCTTGCTCTGTGATAGTGTTTCTTTAAATTTACTATTAAACTGCAATCATGGCAGGGTGAGGTGGCTCATGCCTGTAATCCCAGCACTTTGGGAAGCTGAAGTGTGCAGATCACCTGAGGTAAGGAGTTTGAGACCAGCCTGACCAACATGGTGAAATCCCATCTCTACTAAAAGTACAAAAATTAGCCGGGACTAGTGGTGGGCACCTGTGATCCCAGCTACTCAGAAAGTTGAGGCAGAAGAGTCACTTGAACCTGGGAAGTGGAGGTTGCAGTGAGCTGAGATCACACCATTGCACTCCAGCCTCAGCAACAGAGCGAGACTCCATCTCAAAGAAACAAAAACAACCAAACAAAAAACCCTGCAATCTAAGTTAAAATAAAACTAAAAATCATTAGCATGAATTTTATCACTTATCTTTATATTGTGTGATGCCAGTCTTCCATGCAAATATGAGTGCATCGATCTCTTATATAGAATCTCAGGAATTACACATTCCTATTCTATCTTGTAGCTCCTCTAGGCACATGTATTTCATTCTTACCTAAACACTGGAAACAAGGCACAAAACAAACTCATTGGTTTTGGTTGCACCTCTGACACAGGCACATTCTACCAATGCTCTCTATCTGTGCCTTCCTGCTGAGTAAGGAAAGACTGGGCAAAAAGGGAATTGTGTCCTGCCCTGTCTTTCTTTCAATGCCATCATCTCCAGTGTTGGTGACTGGTTAATTCAGAGAAGCAACATCAGCACAAAAGGATTGGACAAGGTCCCTCCGTCATTCATGTTTCTTTGAACATCGTGGCCTTTTTTCTGCATTTTGACCCAAGTTTGGGTTGTAACAAAAAGCATGGGCTCCAGCAGCAGTCGGAGTCGCTGTTACTGAGATGGAGAGGCCTCATGCTTGCGGTGCAGTTGCTCTGGGTCATGCTAAACGCTCATGCATCATGGATCCATCAGAATTCTGGACCTGCTGAGTGCTTCATGGAAACGAGGTGGCAGGGAATGGCGGGTACACTGCATGCTGTGGTGTCTCCTCTGCTCATGTGCAGGGTCTATTGTCCCATCAGACTTCACTCACAAAACACAAGTTCAAAGACAATGCCCTTAAGAATTTCAAGACTGTGATAGCAAAACATTAAACCAATCATGGGGCCCAAGGCCTTGGTAAACTTTTGCTGATGAAAGAAAACTTTCCCCAACGTGATCATATTTGACTTAGGATCAGTAGGTTAAATGGAAGTCTTCTAGGCAGGGAAGGGGGTAAGATAGGCCTAACTGGAGGCAGGAGAAAGTATAGCATGATGGGAAATTGTGGTCAAATTGGCAAGGCTGACAGGTCTTGTGCCTGGGAGGGAGGGGCACTTATGAGGCTGAATAGGAAAGCTAGAGCCAGATTGAAGCCATCTTTGTCTTCTAAACTAAGGACATTAGAACTCTACTCACTGTCAATGGGAAACTAGTGAAGATACCATTAGGTCTTGGGTTCAGAAAGAGGACTCCATTGCAGGGGAAGCTGGATTAGAGGAACTGGCAATGAGACTGATGCAAACAGTCACAGCCTAGGGCCATGGGGGCTGGACCTGGATGGGGCTTCAGGACTGGCAAGAGGGTTCCATTTGAGGGAGAATTCAGAGGGACAACCAAGAGAGGGGGTGAGTAGCCTGCAGGAGGCAGAGAGGCAGGTGGGAGCTGAGGGCAATCCATGGCTTGCTTTCCCATCTGGTCGGCTGCATTTTCTAACTTCTGAACTCAAGAGCTTGGAGACACTACAGGGTTGAGAGACCTCTGAAAATTCCCTTTGGATCCCACTGCCTGCAATTTCTTCCATTTACTGTTTTCTTCTGCTTAGGATGAGCGCATTTAAGCAAGGGAAGGAAAACATTGCACACGGCATGTTATTTTTTAGAAAACCCATGGCACAAATAAAAAATATAATATTTCAAGGCTTCGTTTATTTGCAAGGAAGAGACCGTGTCTGCCTATAGGTTCTGGATAGCGCCCCAAACCCCACTGGCCTCTGTAAACACTCTTGGATGGTAAATAATAGTAGCACCAGTGTTAAATCTATTCGTTAGGGTCTTGGCATGAGCATACCATGATTTCAGAAGTCCCTCTTGAATTCTAGGAAACAAAACTTACTGCTTGGGGTTTCTATGCAGAGTTACTGCTGGAGAAAGGTGGAAGGTCGTGTTCGTGCCAACGGAAACTTGTTATTTTTATTTACTTATTAGGTCATGAGCATCATCCATACCTTATGCTTGCAACATAAACTCTCTCATATATATAACTATATAGCATGAGAGTGAGATTTTCCTCACACTCCTAGGTTGGAGCCTGGGCCCCCCTCTCTTATATGAGAAAACAGGGCCTTCTGGAGGCTAGTGACTTGCCTAGCATCATACAGTTGGAAAACACTAGAACTTTCTCTCAGTGCTTCATGGTCCAAGTTTCCACTAAACCAGTGTTTCGTTTTTCCATGAAAACATTCCTGTTAAAGAGCAAGGCCGTTCTGAGGGTTCTGGGAGAAAAGTTTACAGTGGGTTCCTCTAATGAGAAAAATGTGATAAAAATCTAATACTTTATCTTCATTCATGCATACCTTCCGTCTTATTGTATACTACACCAAGTCTGTTTTTGACATACAAATAGTGCTTTGAATGACTTCTCAGAAGGATAAATGCTTAAGAACACATGTCACATTTATCTTGTGTCTTGGCCACTAGGTAAGTCCCTGCACTACTCAACCTCACACTGAGGTGAACTGCTCCATACTGTAGCTGCCACTGAGCCCTAAAAACAGGATGAGAAGATATATATCACCCACAATAACACTACCTAACCAACAAACCCAGAATCTCAGCAGCACACAACAATCAGCATTTATTTAGCTCAGAGGTCAGCTGGAGGGTGACTGATCTCGGCCCATGCTCAGCCAGGCTCCCCAGGGGCAGCCCAGCTCAGGCCCCACAGACCTCTCATCCTCCTCCAGAGACCAAGGCTCTAACCCAGGTGTGCTCTTCTCATGGCAATGGTACAAAAACCCAACCACCCAAACACATCCCGACCACTGGTCATGTCACACCTGTTAGCATTCCACTGAGCAAGGCAAGCAAGCTATGTGGCTGAACTCCAAGTCAATGGGTGGGGAAATAGTCTTGTTTGTTTGTTTGAAGAGATAAAACTGAAATAATAATATGGCAAAGAGTGTGGATACATGGAGGGGTGAGGATTTGGGGCTATTAATGAAATCTTCCATAATTGTGAGATAACTAGCCAGGTTATTATCTGACAGTCCTACTGACTTGTGTCAGGGACTGACATTTTAATGACAGCTCAGCTACTTTTTAGAAATGTGACCTTCTACAAGACCTTTTCTCTCTCTGAGCCTTAGTTTTCTCCTCTGTATAGAAGGAAAAATAGCTCTTTTTTAATAGAGGTCTTACCAGGATGAAGTAAATGATTTTATGGAAAAGCATATTATGAGAAAGCACTGTGAAGACATGCTTACTATTAACCCATGTCATAGGTTTCTTGAGTTGCTATACTTAGCTCCAAATAACTTCTGATGTTAAAAATAATCAAATCCAGACTATTGGCTGCTTTAGAACAGGGATATAATTATCAAAAGTAATGAAAGCAACAACTACAGCCTCCGTGACAAAATAACAATAGGAATACAGTTGGCCCTCTGCACCCACTGGGCATTGGGTCCAGGACCCCCGAGGATATCAAAATCCATGGATGCTCAAATACCTTCTAATCAGCTCTCAGTACCCATGGGTCCCATGTGGACACCGAGGGCTGGCTTTACTGTCATAAAAAGTAAATGTACTTTACTGTACTTTAATGTCGTATTTACAATTGTACTTCCTAGCGGTATCTCAACCACTAAGATGTAGTACTTATTCCAATGAGTGTTTGCTGGGTGAATGAATGGATGGATGGATGGATGGATGGATGGATGGATGGATGGATGGATGAATTGGAAACAACAGGGATGCATTGGAGAAACATTTCTCTGGTTTTAAAATTGGCTTTCAAAGGGGAACTCTAGAAAAATATCTAGGTGAAGCACCCTGGGAAGCCAGAGTTTTACCTGCTTTGAGGAGTAATTACTCATCTCTATAGATAGATTGTAAAGGTTTTCTTCAAAAATCCCTAGCAGGCTTGCAGAGCCACACTTAGTGTTTGTCTTTTCTCTTCAGCCAAGTAAAACAGTTCTTCAAGCCAAAAGGTCTTATCTTTATTCTCTGTGACACGGTCAAGCCCCTAAACTTTGATAATTAGAGGAAAGAGAAATTGGCATATTATTGACAACCACAGATGGGTCCAGCATTTCCAAATGTCAATTCCTTGGTTCTCCCAAGCTCAGAGGGAAGCATTAGAATTCACAATTTACAGATGGGGCTCTGAGCTCAGCAAGATTGTGGAATTTGAACCCAGGGAACAGTTTAGGCTGGTTCTGGCTTTTTCCCTGGCCCACGATGGCACTAAATACTTGCTATTTGTTTGCTTATCAGTTAACTGAAGCTACTATTAAGGCAATAGCAATTTGGCATGGAACAAAATGATATAACACCTCTCAGCACCCCAGCTCTCATGGCAACATCCTGAACCCCACCAGGCTCGATGAATGTTGATTCTGACAATGGTGTGGTCCAAGCCCCTCATTTTCCAGATGAGAAAACTAAGCTCCAAAAATGAGTGACTTTTTAGGGTCACACAGCTAGTTAGTGGCAGAGCTTGAGTTTGCTGGAAAGTTCTCTCTCTCTCTCTCTCTCTCTCTCACACACACACACACACACACACACACACACACACACACATAGCCAGGCTGAGGCAGGGGTTGTGGGGTGGGGGTGTGGTACCACCAGCTTCTTACTGTGAGGGACCAGGCCGCAAGCAATGCTTGTCATCCCCCCCTGCCTTTCAGAGTGGGGTTGAGAAACTGATGGAGGCTGAAGGCCTCTGCACCCTGGAGGACAGGGGAGTCTGTGGACACTGAACACATTTGAACGGCAGCCCCTCAGCCCGTACATTTGTGCAGTGCTCCCCGGGACTGATTTCCCCGACCGGATCTTTATCAAAAGCATGACTGAGCTTCAGAAGCAGCCCAGCTGGCAGAGGAGACTTGGGAAAGAGCAGTGGCACGGTGGATTGTAAGTTGTCAGAACAGGAAACAGATTCGCAATGGTGGTTTCAGGCTGGTTGATTCCGTGTGCGAGGGCACCAGTCCGTGACGTGAAGGTCTGTTTTGGCAGGCTGTGGGCAGCTGAGGCATTTCTATCACATGGGTTGGGGCCTTCAAATGGTCCGGCAGCTGCCCCTCTTTGCCTCTCAGAGTGAATGGCTGGGTAGATCTGACTCTGCATAAAGACCAGCTCTGCTTCCTGAGAGAAAGAGCTCTGCCCTGTGCCCTGTGCAGAGTTTCACCACTCTCCTGCTGTGTGAGCTTGACATATCACTTAGTCTCTCTGTGCCTCGGGCTCCTCCTCTTTCAGATGAGGGCAAGAGTAGTGGAGAGTAAATGAAATGCATAATTAAATGGTTCGTCCTCTAATATCATGGAGATTAAGTAATTTCAAAACCAGAACAATGCAAACAGAGGCGCTCAGCACATGTTGGTTAATGCTCTTACTGTTTCTGACCCTGTACCTTCTGATGCAGGCCAATGAGACAGAGTTTTGGCTACTTCAACTCTGCCTGGAGTCATCAACCCAAAGTTTTTGGACCTGAGCATTTATCCCTAAAATTAACATCAACCGCTCATTGAACAGCTCCGGTTTGCCTGGCACTGTTTTCGTCCCTGTATATAGCATCTCATTTAATTGAAACAACGAATCTGTGCACTAATCATACAATAAAAATAGCCAGTGAGCATTATTTGAACTTTGAGGTGGACTTTTAAACACTTTGCATGTATTAACTCTATTAATTAGGTTTTAGGTCTTATTTCCCCAATTTTGCTCGTAGAGAAACTTGCAGCTTAGATAGCTGAACTGGACAGACCAGGTCTGGACACTGCAGATCACAGGGAGACTTAATTTCCTCTGGATAAAACCTCTCTCTCTCTCTCTCTCTCTCTCTCTCTCTTTCTCATACATCCCCGCCTCCACACACACACTGTCACACATGTGTGCAACTGTGCATGGAAATAGTATTGTAATGATAGGGAAGGGGTTCCATGGGCTATCCAGGCAGCCTGCCTTGGCCTGTAATCTCACCTACCTGGAGCCCAGTGTAGGATGGAAGTGGCTGGGGGCCAGGAGAATGAGCTAAAGAGGCCCATGAGCAGCAGAGGCAGGGGCTGTGCCATAGCAGGGCAGGCTAGAAGCTGGAGCACAGTTGAAAGAGATGGTGTCCATTTTCACACTGCTGAAAAAGACATACCCGAGACTAGGTAATTTACAAAGAAAAAGAGATTTAATGGACTCACAGTTCCATGTGGCTGGTGAGGCCTCACAGTCATGGCAGAAGGCAAAAGGCAAGTGTTAAACATGGCGGCAGGCAAGAGAGAATGAGAGAACCAAGTGAAAGGGAAAACCTCTTATAAAACCATCGGATCTTGTGACTTATTCACTACCACAAGAACAGTGTGGGGGAACGACCCCCACGATTCAATTATCTTCCACTGGGTCCCCCCCACAGCACGTGGGAATTATGGGAGCTACAATTCAAGATGAGATTTGGGTGGGGACACAGCCAAACGGTATCTGATGGGATGGGGGCTGGATGTCCTGCTGGGCCCCGGCTTGCCAGTGTTTCTGGCATCAGGAGGATCTACAGGGGAGTCTAGATTTTCTGGCAAGCCAAAAAATAGCCATGTTTCATTGGCCCCCTCTACTCTGAATGCACTCATCCCTCCCACAGCCCAAGCTCTCCCTAGTGAGTGAACTTTTATTCATTATTTCAGATCAGTTTGGGGGTTCCTCCTTGACTGCCCGAGAGAGTGGTTCCCTGGGCTCCCATGGCATTTGGAACTTTCTTCCACCTGAGCATCTGCTTGTAGTCTGAGTTCTGCTCTTGACTGAAGAAACCCTCAGGGCCACCTGGGTTCTGCCCAGCTTAGCACAGGGGCGTGGGACACAATGGGAGATGAATAAAAATTGGTTGACTGATGACAAATAGAAGCCTTGGGGAGCAGGATCCAAAAGGAGTTTTTAATTAAAAAGGCAGAAAGAGGAATGAATACAACAATCTCATCGTACAGATCAGAAAGCTGGGACTTGGCCAATATTATGGGGCTGAACTGTGTCCCCCCCAAATCCATATGTTGAATTCCTAACCTCCAGGACCTCAGAATGTGACAGTATTTGGAGATAGAGACTTTAAAGGTGTAATTAAGTAAAATGGGGTATGAGAGTGGCCCCTAATCCAATATGACTGGTGTCTTCACAAAAAGGGGAAATTAGACACAGAGGCACATACAGAGAGAAAACCACGTGAAGACACAGGGAGAAGACAGCCATCTAGAAGCCAAGGAGAGGGGCCTGGAACTGATCCTTCCCTCACAGCCCTCAGGAAGAACCAACCCTGCCCACATGCTGATCTTGGACTTCTGGTCTCCAGAACTGTGAGACAATACACTTCTGATGTTGAAGGCTTCAAGGCTGTGGTACTTTGTTACAGAGCCCTAGCTGATTCATACAGTAAGTTGAAAGGACTTGTTTATTGCCACAGGTCTTGTGGTGGCAGAGCCAAGAGTTAAACCCAAGTCAGCTTACTCCAAGGCCCATTTGTTAATCTCCCCACTCTATGCATCTTTCTTAGGAGTTCTCCCAACTTCCTTTTGGGATAAGAACCGTTCTTGCATTTACCCAGCCTCTACTACTGGTACTCAAGTAAAACTCCATTTGATCAGGAGGAGAATGGTGATTCTGAAGCAGGACGGTGAATGGAAGAGTTAAATTCAATGGGCCGGGTGCGGTGGCTCACACCTGTAATCCCAGCACTTTGGGAGGCCAAGGCGGGTGGATTACCTGAGGTCAGGAGTTCGAGACCAGCCTGGCCAACATGGTGAAACCCCGTCTCTACTAAAAATACAAAAATTAGCCTGGTGTGGTGGCATGCGTCTGTAATCCCAGCTACTCGGGAGGCTGAGGCAGGAGAATCACTGGAACCTGGGAGGCAGAGGTCTCAATGAGTTGAGATCACGCCATTTGCACTCCAGCCTGGGTGACAAGAGTGAAACGCCAGCTCAAAAACAAACAAAAAAATTCAATGAACAAAACATGTGCTTACTATTTTATCTTGATGAGATTTTTATTGTAAAGACCATCAACCTTTACATTGACCCTTTCTGTGCATCTTATCTCAGGAATGAAAGCTTTACAACTGTATTGAAACAAACTGCGTTTGTCCCTCAACTCAACGTGTCTGCGTTAAGTCCCTTCACATATGAACTAAAGAACACACAATGAGGGGGACATCAGTGGTGTCTCCAGGCCTGGGGCCCAGCATCTGGACCAGGATGGTTCAGAATGTGGACTAAGACATAGACTGTCTGGGTTCAAACCCTGCCGTTGCTGTTGTAACTTGAGGTAAGGCATTCAATCTCTCTATGTCTTAATTCCCTCCTCTTTAGCATAGGGGCAAAGCCAGTATCTACCTCAGACACTTCCTTTGTGTTCCCTGGGAGGATTGGCTGAGGTGGGTAGTGCATGCCCAGTGCTTACAATAGTGCCTGTTCTGCACTAAGTACTCTAGTAGGTGGGTTATTGCTATTGTTCTTACCATCATTGAGATCAGAGGTTCTTGAATGTCTCCACAGGTCAAAGGGGCTACGAGAAATATTAAAATAATTTAAAAATCAATTATGGGTCAATCATACAAACACACGTAAAGGTTTGATTTTGTATTTTGCTTCCAAACACGGCTGATATAGGAATGCAGACACTTTGTGAGGCTGGCTGCTCTCCCTATTATTACTACAAACACCTCCCTGTGCCTGGAGTTTTACTTGGCACCTTGCACATGTTGAAGCTTCCTTCTCAACTACCTAATTCTGTGTTACGTAGTACTGAAGTCCATTTCCCAGGGCAGAAAAGGCCAGGAGGCTTGCCTGAGGCAGGACCTAGCGAAGAGGCAGATCCCAGATTCTAACCCAGTTCTATCTTACTCCAGAGCCCTTTTGGGGGGATTATTTCTATAGGGTCAGTTTCTAGGAGTAAAAGACTTCTAATTCTCAGAGCCCATTTTCCAACCTCTTGGATCCCTCTTGGAGTGCTAAGAACATTATAATTCCTCAAAAACCCAATGTCTGAATTGAATTAATGAGAAAAACAAAGCAACAAAGCAATGAGTTTAATTCATGCCCTGCCATGGGTTGGAATGTTGAGTTAGGCATCCTCATGCTTTTAATTACTCAGCCAAGTCGTGGTAGGTTCTGCATTCAGACTGAATGCCCTGGTCCTGTTCCTCTGTCTCCAGTGCACCAGGGGAATTTGGATTCCACCTTGGAAGGCTGTTGTTGGCACTTGGTTTGCAGAAAGGAGTCATGATTTTGCCTGTATCCAACAGTCATTGTGGAAGGGGGTGATGGGGTTCAGATGTTTCTGGTTTTTTCCTAGAGTTTTCCTCCATCTCTGGTTGTCATTCGTTTCTGGCACTAAACATTACATTTTCTAGGAACAACTTGGGGATCTGACCATCTCCAGGAGCTGAGAGACAGAGAAATCGCGGATCCCTCAAGGATACCTTCAGGGGCAGGGAGAAGAGAGATGTATGAATTCCCCAGCCTCAGAGCTCCCAGGAATTGCAATGTGTTTCTCCTGGGAACAGTTTGAATAGTTAAATAAATACTGGCTGTAAAACCATTATGGAAACCAGGCAGTACTTGTCAATAATGGCAATTGCTAGGAATTGGAGGTGATGGCATAGGCTCAGAGAGATAATGGAGAAAGATGTAAAGAGCCATCGGTCTAAACGTAAGGAGCTGGATAATAATGATAAAACCAACAATAACTAGCAAGGCCAAATTGTCTCAGTCTTCCTGGAATTTCCCTGATTATAAAACCAAAAGTCCTGTGTCCCAGAAAGCCCCTAGGCTCTGGGCAAACCAGCACAGTTGATGACCCTAATAATAATGAGTGTCTTAGATTACATGAGTTCATTCAAATAAAGAGATATATGTGCAACACCTTTTAAACAACAGCTAAAATGCATCATCCTGAAATGTCTCAGGAAAAGGCATTTTGCAGTCCTTGGTTGATAGTTCCACCATGAGCCCTGGAAAACCTCAGTTGCTCTCAGGCTCAGCATCTCAAAGCCAGCCTTCTCAGGACATTTAGCTCTGACCTATCCCCTGAGACCTCAGGACTCACCAGAAGACCTGAAACCGTCAACACAGCCCCTTGCAATCTGCAAAGGGATGTGTCACCCATTATTCTACATCAGTCTCCCAGCGCCCCGGGAAAGCAGAAATAGTGGGCATGGCTGTTACCATTTTTTAGATTAGCAAACTGAGATTCAGAAAGGTTTAGCCACTTGCCCAAGGTCACATAGCCAGTTGGTGACCAAGCCAGGATTGAAGGCCTGGTCTGGCTGACGCCAAAGTCTGGGGGCTTTTCACTGTGATATCTACAATTTCCCTGAGTTATTTCCTTCATGTGAAAAACCAAGATCTCATGCATCCAACAGACCAAGGCCAAAATTACCTCCACTCGAGGGAGTCTAGGGAGCACCTGGATGAGCCAAACCCCCACACTCCTGTGCCGGGCCATGGGGACAATGACACGTTTTCAGGAACCTCAGATCCTCCTGGGGCAGTCACATATGCTTAATGACACTGGCCAGCTGTGCATGGATGTAGCATTGGCTGCAGTGGATGGAGAGCGGCTTTGGAGTGAGATTAAGTGTGGTTTACACCCAGCTCCATCCCTTACTTGCTGGGAGCCTTGGATTCCCCATCTGTAAAATGGCATTATGGTAACTTTGCAAGGTGATGGTGAGAATTAAGTGGGAGGACTTTTGTCCACACAGGAGACGGGAGAGTTACCATTCACTGAGCACTACCCTTGTGCCAAACATGGTTCTAAGCACTTTGATGGATGAAATAATTTAATAGTCTCTGCAGAGATGGGTTAGGCTGGTATGTGAGTTAGATGCAGGTCAGCAGAAATGGTACTGGAGCTGGGACAGGCAGGAGCAGCAGCTGCATAGGGCTGCTAGATACAAGTTTTTAGTCTAAGTGTGCTCCGTGCAATGTTTGGGACATACATAGATCGAATAATTATATGAAATTCCAATTTAACTGGACACCCTCTATTTTTATTTGCTAAATCTGGCAGCTTTAGGTCTGGACAATCGTCTCCAATAAAACCAAAGCATTTGTGGCTCACCTGCACTGTTCCTTCGGCACTAGAGGGTTAGAGGGGCATGCAGGGGGTCAGAAAGCCTTTTAAGCCTTAAATGTACCAAGTCAGGGCATCCCTGCAAGTAATTAATTTTGCCCATTTTCTCCAGCTTTCTATGCAGGCCAAGTGGATTATTTGCCAAACTCTCATGTTTGTCTAACTTTCTTTTTTGGTGACATCCATCATTCATCTGAATCCCCGTTTCTTTTCTTTCCTGATGCCAATCAAAATGATTTGTGTAGCTCCCCATTTTTCCTGCTGGTCCTTGCTTATACCCCACAATTATTTTGAGTATGAATAAGGAAGGAAATATTCTCTCTCAGGATCTTGTAAGAAATGTTTTAGGGTAGTGATTCTCAAAGTGTGGGCCTAGGACCACTGGCATCAGCATCACCCGGGAACTTGTTAGAAGTGCAAATTCATTGGAAACTCTGGGGTAGGGCCCAGCAATCTGTGTTTCCACAAGCCCACCAGGGCCTGCTGAGGCTCATTCAAGTTTGAGAACCTCTGGTTTAGGGGAAACACCTTGCATTAGGCAGCAGGAGAGTTTGGATACCAGTTCCATTCCTCCCAAGCTGATTCAGCTTATGAAAAGCACTCATTCTCCTACTCTGTTTCCTTCTGTTGAGAGCAATGGTGGAACCAGGGCTCCTATTTCCTTGCAGATGAAGGCGACATGCAGGGGATCCCTCAGCACTGTGTCTGGGAGGAGGAGCAGTCAGCTAGGTGGAGGCCCATGGTGCTTCTTGTCCAGACCTAGACACTGCCTGTTCCCTGCCACCCAGCCTGCAGGTCCCCAGCCAAGAACAAAACGACGCGTGCTGCCAGTTGGCCTTGCAATGGGAGGTGGCCCAGCGCCAGCCCTTACTAATTGCTAATTTGCACTGAAACAGCAAACAAAGCCCTTCATGTGAATGCCCTGATTATTTGGCCAGTTCTCCCCCACCCAGGGGGCCGTCCCCCAAATCTGGAGCCATTCACCCCAGGATTCCAGGAGGCCACTTGCGCCGGGGGTTCTTCCCAGTCCCAAGAAAAGTCAGTTTCTCTCTGCAGCTAATTGAGATTGGGGAGGAGCTTGCTACTTTTCTGTTCTTTTTCTTTCCAATGTTTATGCTTCACCACAAATAAGAGAATATAATGATTTTTCCCCTGTGGGCAGAGCTTTGGAGACAAAGCAGAGAGGTAGGAAGAGCAAGATCCTCAGCTCATTCACATTCACGTTGTAACCTTGTGAATTTCCAAGCTTTTCAGCCTTGCAGAGATTCACTTCCATACCTGTTTCAGGAGTATCCATTGGTGCCTTTCCAGCACTGAGACCTAGGTAGGAATGCCTCCAACTGCAAGTCATGGTCCAAGGACCTCCAAGTCTCCCCAGGGAGTCTGTTAACCCTGGTTTCACTTTCTCATGGCTCAACTCCCACGTCCTCTTTCTCTTTCATTCTCTCCCATCACCCTGATGCATGAAGTGCAATTCCTTCACCAAGTCAGCAAGAAAAGAGGAATCCACAGGTTCCAAGCATTCTGCAATCTTGCAGAGACAGAAAACTGGCAGGGGTTGGAGAGGGTGGAGGAGTTGAGTCGGGTGGCATTTCCCACCCTCTGACTACCCAGCCCCTGCACCCAACCCTGTCACATGCAGCTCCCCCAGGTCTCTAGAATTTTCAGAGCTGATCAGGCCATTCTTCCAGCAAGGGTGACTGTGTTTCTCAGAGAAACTTGGTTCCAAGAGCATGAACTTTTCTTCATCTTGTTACATCTCATCAATGAGAGTAGACTAAGTCCCTTTCTTTTGAAAGCTTACGTTTTAGTGGAAGGAGAAGAAAAAAACCCACACAAATGAGTAATTATAGAATGTGTCAGGTGGCGATAAGAGCCAGTGAGTTTGGATTTGGACAGCCTTTCTTGTACTTTCTATTTTGCATGCCACTGGCATGAAAGCTACAGGAGACAATATTTTTTAAGAGTAGCTTTATTAAGTATGATGGAATATGATAAACTACACGTAAAGCATACAATTTGCTAAGTCCTGACAAATGTAGACACTTGTGAAGCCACCATCACCATGGAGTTAGTGAATGAATCCACTGCCCCAAGTTTCCTGTGCCCCCTTGTAAATCCCTCCTTTTGCTCCTCCCATCTCGTCCTCATTCCCTCTCATCCTCAGACAACCACTGATCTGTCTCTCACTGCAGATTGCTTTGCATCTTCTAGAATTTTATGTAAGTGGACTCATCTGGTCCATATTCATTTATGTCTGGCTTTCTTTTTAGCATGATTATTTCGATGTTCATCTCTGTTGATGCATTCATCATTAATCCATCTGTTTTTATTGCTAAATGTGTTCTATTTATGGGTATACCACTGTTTGTTTCTCCATTTACCTGTTGATTGACATTTGGATTGTATTATTATCATTACTTTGAAACAGGGTCTCACTCTGTCACCCAGGCTGGAGTGCAGTGGCACAATCACAGCTCACTGCAACCTCTGCCTCCCAGGCTCAAGTCATCCTCCTATCTCAGCCTCCTGAGTAGCTGGGACTACAGGAAAGCACCACCATACCCGGCTAATTTTTGTAGAGACAGGGTTTTACTATGTTGAGGAAGCTGGTTTCAAACTCCTGGGCTCAAGTAATCCTCCCACCTCAGCCTCACAAAGTGCTGGGATTACAGGCATGAGCCACCATGACCAGCCTATTTTTAAAGCTATTAAAAATAAAGCTGCTGTAAACATTTGTGCATAAATCTTTGCACAGATGCATATTTAATTTATCATGGTTAAATACCTAGGAGTGGAATGGCTGAATCATAGGGCAGATGTATGTCTAACTTTTAAAAAAATTTCTGTTTTCCAACGTAATTGTGCATTTTACATCTTCACCAGTGCTGTATGAGGGCTCCAGTTGCTGCATATTCTTGTCAAAATTTGCTATTAATCAATTTTTAAAGTTATAGACACTGTAATAGGCATGTAATAGTGTTTCATTGTGATATAATTTGCATTTCATAATGACTAATCATGGTGAGCATCGTTTCTTGTTTATACCATCCAGATATCATCTTGGGCAAAGTGCCTGTTCAAATATTTTTCCAGTTTAAACAATTGGGTTGCTTTTCATAGTATTGTAAATGGACTTTTATTTCAATTTCTGATTGTTAATTGCTAATATTTAGAGATACAATTGAATTTTCTATATTGATCTTATATACTGCAAACTCAAAATAAACTCACTTTACTCCAGTAGTTTTTTCTCTTTTTTTTTTTTTTTTTTTTTTTTTTTTTTTTGGTATATTGCATCAGATTTGCTACATAAAGGATCATGGCATTTGTGAATCAAAATATTTACTTCTTTTTTCCCCATTCGGGTATCTTTCTTTTTTCTTGCCTTATTAGAGTGGCTATAACCTCCAGTACAATGTTGAGGAGAAGAGATTATACCAGAAATCCTTTTCTTGCTCTTGGTCTTAGAAGGAAAACAGTGGATTATTCACCATTAATTATAATATTGGGTATAATTTTTTAATATGTTATCATTATCTATTGAAGAAGTTATCGTATGCTGACTTGCTGAGATTTTTAAAAATCAGCAATGAATGTTGGATTTTCTAAAATGTGTTTCTGCATTTGTAATGATATTTGTTTTTTCTGATTTGTTCCGTTAATAATGTGAATTACATTGAGCAATTTTTAAATGTTTTGTTAGTCCATTTCTGCATTGCTATAGAATACCTGAGGCTGGGTAGTTTATAAAGAAAGAGGTTTAATTGGCTCACCGTTCTGCAATGTGTTATCTTTTTTTCTAAGTTCTTAAGGTAGAAGTTGAAATCATTGATTTGAGGCCTTGCTTCTTTTTAAATACAGACATTTTACATTATACATATCCTTCTGAGATTGCTTTAGGTGAATCCTAGAACTTTTAATATGTTGTGTTCTCATTTTTATTCAATTCAAAATATTTCAAATATCTCTTTTGATTTCCTCTTTTACCCATGGGTTCTTTATCAGTGCATTATTTAGTTTCCAAGTGTTTGGGGATTTTAAAAGACACTTTTCAGTTATTGATTTCTAATTTCTATTTTAATTCTGTTATAGTGAGAGGGCATACTTTTTATGTTTTGAATGAGTTTAAATTTATATATTTATTTATTTTGAGACATGTTCTCACTCTGTCGCCCTGGTTGGAGTGTAGGCATGATCACAGCTCACTGCAGCCTTGACTTTTTAGGCTCAGGTGATTCTCCCATCTCAGTCTCCATAGTAGCTGGGATTACAGGCCTGTGCCATCACGCCTGGCTAATTTTTACTTTTTTTGTAGAGACAGGGTTTCACCATGTTGCCCAAGCTGGCCCCAAACTCCTGTACTCAACCAATCCACCTGCCTCAGTTGGCCAAAGTTCTGGGATTACAGACATGAATCACCATGCCCAGCCAAGTTTAAATTTATTGAGACTTGTTTCATGGCCAAGAATATGAACTACTTTGGTTAATATTTTATATGCACTTGAAGCACTTGAAGATAATGTGTTCTGCTGTCGGTAAGTAGGGTGTTCTCTAAATGTCAATTAGGCTAAGTTGGTTGACAGTATGGTTCAAGTAATAGCTATATTACTAATTTTCTGTTTACTTTTTCTATCAGTTATTGAGACAGGAGTGTTGAAATCTGACTATTATGGATTTCTCTAGTTGTCCATTTGTCCTTTTAGTCCTGTCAGTTTTTGCTTAATGTGTTTTGAAACTCTGAGATTATGGGTCCATAAATGCTTAGAAGTTTTGCGTCCTCTTAATGAATTTACTCCTTTATCATTATGAAATTACTCTATTTGTTCCTGGTAATCTTCTTTGCTGAAATCTACTTTGTCTGATGTTAATATAGCCACCCTAGTTTTCTTTGATTAGTATTAACATGGTGTATCTTTTTCTAATCTGCTACTTTTAACCCTATTGTGTTTTCATATTTAAATATTTTTTCTTTTTGAGGGGGTTATTTTTGGTTTTCTTTTTTTTTTTTTTTCATTTTGGTGGTAGCATATAGTTAGGTCTTATTTTTTTCCTTATTTGATAATCACTCCCTTTTAACTAGTGTAGTAAATGTCATACATTTAAAAGCATTTGACATTTAATTTGTTTACTGCTATCACTGAGTTTAACTTGCTGCTCATTTGCTATTAGTTCCATCTGTTTATAGATCCTTTTGCCTGGTTTTGGATTAAATGAGTATTTTTACTGATCCCATTTAACCTCTTTTGTTTACTTATTAGATATCAGTATGTATGTAAATGTGTGCAAGTGTGTGTGTGTGTGTGTTTAGTGGTTGCTTTAGTTGTTTATATTATTTATCTTTAATAGATCAAAATTTACCTTGTAAGAACAGTACACCACTTTGTGTACAGCATAAAAACCTTACAACAGTATACTTCTATTTCTTTCCAGTCTTCATGCTATTGTTATTATACATTTGGCTTTTATATATGTTATTAATAAAAACACCACATTAATATCAGTTTTAATTGGAAGAGTTCATTCTTTTTAAAAAGAGATTTAAATCACAGGAGGAAAAACTTTTCCTGTTTATCTACATATTTATAATTTTGAGTGCTCTTCCTTTCTTTGCATAGCTTCAGACGTTACCTGATATTATTTTCTCTTTGTCCAAGGGACTTCCCTTAACATTTATTGTAGGGGAAGTCTGCTGTTGAGGGATTCTTTCAGCTTTTGTATGTTTAAAAATATTTCAATTTTATCTTCATTTTTTGAAAGATAGTTTTGCTGGGTATAGAATTCTAGGTTGACATTTCTCTTTTTTTTCTATACTCTAAAGATGTTGCTCCAGTGTCTTGTGGCTTCATTATTTCTGACTAATAGTCTGCTTGTAATCCTTATCATGTTTCCTGTATATATGACATGTGCTCTTTCCTCTGGTTGCTTTCAATGTCTTGTCTTTATCACTGTTATTTATGTATTTATTTATGTTATTTGAAAGTTTTTTGAGACAAGATCTTTCTTTATTACCCAGACTGGAGTGCGGTGGCAGGATCATGGCTCACTTCACCCTTGATCTCCTGGGATCAAGTGATCCTTTCACTTCAGCTTCCTGAGTAGCTGGGATTATAGCCATGTGCCATTATTAGTGACCAATTTCAAAGCAGAAGAGGGAGGTAGAAGCAGTATAATCAAAGATATGACAATATCTCACTATGTTGCCCAGGCTGCTCTCAAACTCCTGGGCTTAAGCAAACCATCCTCTTTGGCCTCCCAAAGTGCTGGGATTATAGGTGTGAGCCACTGCACCTGGCCTATCACTGGTTTTGAGCAAGTAAGTTTATGATGTTTCTTAGTGTTGTTTTCTTCAGGATTTTTGTGCTTGTCCTGTGTTGAGCTTCTTGGATATGTGAGTTTACGGTTTTAACCAACTTTGGAAGTTTTTGGCTATTATTCCTTCAAATACTTTTTCTTCCCATTTTTTCTGTCTCCTTTGTTTCATGATTCCAGTTATGCATGTCTACTTTTTAGGGTAGAAGGGTTCTTTTACTCTACTTGTGTCCATTTAAATAGCTTCTGTTAAATCTTAAATTTAACAAATTATTTCTTCCATGGTATCAAATCTGTCCTTAATCCCATCCAGTGTACTTTTTATCTTAGAAGTACTTTTAACCCCCAGAAGTTCAATTTGGGTATTTTAAATATCTTTTGTGTTGCTTCTTAATATGCTCAATCTTTCATCTACATTTTGAATACATAAAATACAGTGAGAATAATTGTTTTGATGCCCTTGTCTACTAATTCTACAACTCATGTCATTTCTGGGTCCGTTTCTATTGATTGCTCTTTCTCTTCATTATATGTTATATTTTCCTACTTCTTTTCATGCCTGGTAACTTTTTAGTCAATGAAGGCATTGTAAATTTTACCTTGTTGGGTGCTAGATATTTTAGAATTGCTATATTTTTGTGCTTTCATTTGGGATACAGGCATGTTACTTGAAAACAGTTTAATTATTTTGGTTATTTCTTTTAAGCTTGTGAGGTGAGACCAGACCATCATTTAGCCTAGGATAAATTTCTCTCCACTACTGAAGTAATATGTTTCTGATTTTTCTACTGGATGTTCCACAAATAATAAGGTTTTTCACTCTGGCTGGAGGGAAGAGGAACTCTTCTCATACTTAAATAAGCTCCAGAGATTGTTCCCTCTAATGCTTTCTAGTGGTTCTTTCCCTAGTCTCAGGTATTTTTCTTTTATTCCCTACTTTTCCTTATTCCTCTTTTGTAATCTCCTTTGTGGATTCTACCTGCTTTAGTTTCCCTGGACTCTCAGCTCAATCACTTCCACTCAAGGCAATCCCTGGGCTCCATCTGGGCTACTGCTTTCCCTGTCACTTCATGGGAATTCTCTCCAGGCTGGGTGTGGTTGGCAGGAAAATGGCTGCCTAAAGATTTCCATGCAGTGAGGTGGTTTGGATTTGTATCCTCACTCAAATCTCATGTCACATTGGAGGAGGGGCCTGGTAGGAGGCGATTGGATCATTGGAGCAGATTTCCCCCTTGCTGTTCTCATGACAGTGAGTGAGTTCTTAAGAGATTTGATGGTTTAAAAGTGTGTGGTACTTTCCCCTTCATGCTCTCTCTGTCTCTTGCCACCACATAAAGAAGGCGCTTGCTTCCCCTTTGCCTGCTGCCGTGATTGTAAGTTTCCTGAGGACTCTTAGTCATGCTTTTTGTTAGGCCTGCAGAACTGTGAGTCAATTAAACCTCTTTTTGTCATAAATTGCCTAGTCTCAGGTAGTTCTTTATAGCAGTGTGAGGATGGACTAATAGAGATGGCAAAGGGGAATTAAGGTTGCAGATGGAACTAAAGTTCTAATCAGTTAACCGTAAAAAGAGAAGCTTATCCTAGTTTATTTGGGTGAGCCTTTGAATAATCACAAGGATTCTTCAAAGCAGAAGAGGGAGGCAGAAGCAGTATAATCAAAGATACGACAATATGAGAAGAACGTGGTCCAACATTACTGACTGAAGCTAGAGGTATAGGGCCACAAGCCAAGAAATATGGGCAGTCCCTAGAAATTGGAAAAAACAAGAAAATGATTCTCCTCTACAGCTTCTAGAAGGGAATGGAGTTCTGCCAACACCTTGGTTTTAGCCCAGTGAGATCCATTTGGATTTCTGACCTCCTAAACTGTAAGATAATCAATTTTGTTATTTATGCCATTAATATTGTGGTGATATGAGACACCAGCAATAGGAAACAATAATACATGTTTGGTACCACAAATGGGGTGCTGCTACAAGAAACACCTAAAAATGTGGAAGTCTCTTTGGAATTGGGCAATTGGTGGAGTTTGGAAGAATTTTCAGGAGCATGATAGATGAGGCCTGAATTGTGCTGAACCCACTCTCAATAGAAATAGGGGTGTTGAGAACTTGGCTGGTGAAGACTCAGGATCAAGTAAGGGGCACAGCAGGGAAAGCCTATATTGTCTTAGAGAATAACTAAATCATCATAAATAGGCTGTTGGTAGATGGGTGCTGCTGGAGAAGACTCAAAAGGAAGTGAGGAGCATGTTATTGGGAGCTGGAGTAAAGTGAGTCCTAGTTACAGAGCAGCAGAAGACTTAGTGGAATTGTGACCAACCATTATTTGGAAAGCAGAACTTGTAGACTATGAAAGTGGACATTTAGCTGACAAAATTCCAATCAGAGTTGAAAGTCTGGACATTACCCCCAACATATTCCCTCCCACCCCTTCCCCAATTGATCCCTGCCCCCACATCTGTAAAGGTAACGTCTGTTTCCTCAACAGTAGATTAACTTGTTTTAAAACTTTATATAAATGGAATCATCTAATATGTACTCTTGTGTAAGGCTTCTTTCACTCACATCATATTTTGGAGATTATCTGTGTTTGTGGGTGTATTGGCAGTTCATTTTTTTTTTTTCTTGAGTAGTATATCATTGTTTAAATACCACAGCTTGTTTACCTGCTTTCCTATGAATGGACTGTTTCCAGTTTTGGCTATCATGAATAAAGCTGCTGTAAACATTCATGAGCATATGTTTTCATTTTTATTATTTCATCTTTAAGTTATGATGTTAATTGGGAAACAGCAGGGCCTTGAGAATTGGAAATGGACACATGGGCAGATTCCAATGACAATGAAAACTTTGAACTTCTAGACTTTGCCAAGCTTCCTTTGCCAGCAGAAGCAGCACTCCTCCCCTGTCTGAGGAGGTTCGCCTCCTGTTGCTTGCAACTCTAGTGAGATTCACTGAGGTTGTTGCTGATTGGGGGACTGCCAACCCTCCTCAAGACCTCCTGCAAAAACACTTCATTGCATCTAAGCCAATAACAACCCTCAAATTCTGTCATTATCCAGTGGGCCAGGGCAAATTGTGACCAGGGAGAAAGAATCACACATAACAAGACAAAGTCAAGGATGCTTCCAATGTATGTAAGAAACTCAAAACACATCACATTATTTTTGCACATTAAGGAATCAGTATAAATTTGGTATTAAGATAATTTGATATTTTAGAGTGGTAGTCTTTTGACTCCAATTAAATAAACAGTTCAATAATTGACTTATATTTGTGATTTTAAGTGGAAATCTTACTAGGCTTATATATATTATATATGTAAAATATATCTTATATAGATATAAGATATAGATCTTGTATCTGTAAGATGTAGATCTCATATCTTATAGATGTCATATCTATGATATAAGATATAGATCTCCTATCTTATATATCTCATATGTATATCATGTATATATACTTCACTATTTATGTAAGTTTATCTGATGTATAAGAAGTACTTCAGTATTGGGAAGAGTTGTCAGATCATTGAGATATTTAAAAGCAAATTGAGTGTAAGCAATTTATAAATGTAATTCAAAGTCTTGAAGATGTTTAATTTTTTGATTTGGTTAGTGGGATCCAGCATTATTTTTGGATCCCTTATAAGTGATTAATTGCTGGGCATAGAACCAGCTTTTAAAACACTAATAGAAAATGATAGTGGCTCATCAAAATCCGTGTCATTTGCTCTTTGGTGGACACTATGTTTCCCCATCTCGTGGCAGTGAAATTAGCCAAGTAACTGAGTTCTAGCCAAATGGAATTGAGCAGAAGTGATGTGGCCATTTTCCTTCTTGGCGGATGAAAACCTCTCACAGGGCTTCCTCCCTCCTACTGGCTGGAATGGAGATGATGGAGGCAACTTTGCCAGCAACTAGTTTGAGGGGGCAAAGCCTTGGTCAGCTTGGGTCCCTGAGTGGCTTCATCAAATAAGGGGCATTCCCACATCCATTTTTCACTTGTGCTATTTTGGCACCACTGTGGCTGTTACATAAGCAAGAAACACACTTCTATTGTGTTGGGCTACTCCACGTTTAAGACTCCTTGTTACCTAGCCTTCCCTGATGAATACATTAACAGAATACCAAAGCCTAAGAGACAATTAGGTGTTGGTGAGCCAAGCACTGCAGCACATGCCTATAGACTGAGGCAGAAGGATCTCTTGAGCCCAGGAGTTCGAGGCTATAGTGTACTATGAATGCACCTGTGAGTAGCCACTGCACTCCAGTCTGGGCAATATAGCAAGACACTATCTGCCTAAAAAAAAAGATTAGGTGTTAGAGTTTGTATCTTTGTAAAGAGCAAAGCAAACTTCTGCTCAGACTTTTCTTGGCACAAGAATTACCTTTTGCAAAGCTTCACATTGGTAGTGATTTTTCACTTGGGAGCTCATATCTAACAGAGCTGTTGGGGAACGTCACTTTTTTCTTCCTCTGTAGTCTCACTTCTGATTTTCTCCCATGACAGATCTAAACCCTGTTGTAAGGGAGTTCGCAGATGAAGCGTAATGTTGAGGAGAATGTTAAAATAAAATCTATTTCAATTTTTAAAAGTAATATGCACTCAAAACATTTGGAAAACATAGAAAAGTCAGAAAAATATCATAGAAAGTCAACCACTGACAATATTCCCGTACTCAATATTTCAAGTTATTTTTTATTTTACATAGTTGATATCATATTATATACAAAAGGTTATTCTTTTTTTTCTTTTTTATTTCTTTTTTTGAGACAGGGTCTCACACTGTTGCCCAGACTGGAGTGCAGTGGTGCAATCTCAGCTCATAGCAACCTCCAACTCCTAAACTCAAGCGACTCTCCTGCCTCAGCTTCCTGAGTAGTTGGGATTATAGGTGCATGCCACTACTGCCCAGCTAATTTTTGTATTTTTGGTAAAGATGGAGTTTCACCATGTTGGCTAGGTTGGTCTTGAACTCCTGACCTCAAATGATCCACCCACCTCAGCCTCCCAAAGTACTGGGATTACAGGCATGAGCCACCATGGCTGGCCCAAAAGGTTATTTTTATGTTGTGATTTAAGGAATTTAAAGTCTGGAAACAAGTTGGAAATCGATTCAGGAGTCAGACAGATCTTAGCTTCACTACTGGAGGGGAGAATTCAGCTTGATTTCGCCACCATACCCAGGCCTGCTGAGGCCTGCCTTAGGGCCCTCTATGGGGAGATTTTACCTATAGCAGGACATTCACCTGGCCAACTGCAAGGTGAATCACCACCTCACATACCTTGAAGCCTTCAGAGGTGAAAGAGAGATGGAAGACACGGGAAAGTAGTTTTTAACATATTAACATACCCACTTGAGAAAAGTAGATGAATGCATGGTAGCCTCTCACTGCTTAAAAAGTCTGCCTCTGCTGGTTTTTTTTTTTTTTTTTTTTATGTTTGACTGATGACAGCTTTTAAGTCTCACCCACCCTTTCCTTATCTGGGCAAACTGATTTAAAAAAAAAAAAAACTGGGTTCTCTCTCCATTGCCATTGGTGGGAGGTTTAACTAGGTAAACCCTTGCCCACAGTGCGCAGGAACATTTACCCAGCCCAGCACCCTAGCCACAATGAAATCTCCAAGCTAGTCTCCTTTTTCCAGTCTCTCAAGCCATTTTTGGACCTGTTGGAGAGGCCTGTCTGGCTCTCCCCAGAGACATCCATGATGTCAGTAGCAAATCTTTTGATACCCTTGGGGCATTCATGTGACATCACCAGCCTTAACCTTTGACTCTCTTGGCTGGGGGCCCACGTGCTCTGCAGATGACCCTACAAGTGCCATCTCATCTATCAAATAAATCATTTCTGTGTATATCTGTATGCATGCACATTTATTTATTTTTCTAACTGACACTACCCTCAGCAATGCTGTGTATAAAGACATCTCTGGACCTGGAGTTATCCTGTTCCCTTAGGATAACTCATTAGAACAAGGAGTACATAGAGGAAAGGCTGTGCTCATTTTAAGTTTCCTGAGATGTATTGGCGAATAGCTTTTCAAAATGTTGAACCACATCTCAAGGGAACCGGACAGTATGACAATCATGAGTGTACTGTGAAGACCTCCAAGACAAGGAGCTATGGACCAAGGGCCCCAGCGGCTGCTCTCTGAGGGTTGGGAGAAACTGAAGTTCCCTGACAGTGACTTTGGTTTGAAGACGTGACAGTGGCTTTGCTCAACCCTCTCTAGGCTGCACCTCTAGGGTACTTCCACCAACCTCCCTTCCCTCTCTCCTTCATGGGGGCACCTGGCCATGTAGTTCCCCAGCCTTCCCTGTGTCCTCTTTCAGCTGTTTCCCCTAACAAAAGAGGAAGATGTTTCCCCTTTGCACATTTCATCCCACCTGGGCATCTGCTTCTTAGAGTATCTGGACTGACACAGAGGGAGGAGTGGGCAGAGTAGCAGCTCAGAATCTGAACTTATGAGTCCCAGGCCCAGTTCTGCTCCTCCCTAGCTGTGGGAATGTGGCCAGTTGACCTTCCCTCTGAGTTCTTCTCAGTTCCTACCTCTGAAGGATAGGGATTCATGAAACATGTTTGACAATGTCGCTGTGAAAACAGTGAAACTCTGAATATGCAATGCACACACACGGCCACCTTTTCGTTCCTTTCACATTTCATAGAAAATCTGGCCTCTTTAAACATGTACAAAGGTATACATGGCACAGAGGCACCCATGTGCCCAAGATTCAGTGTGAACCTGAGCTGTCACTGCAGGCACCTCCTGATGGGAAACTGTAGAATGTCGCCTTCCAAGTGTCAACCTTGGCCCATGCTTTAGTGACTCATGGGAACTCAGGCCAGACTCCGCCCTGGACGCCTGGTCTGCGTGAGTCAGGAACACAGATCTTAGCCCATGGCCTTTGGCTCATATCTGGACAGCTGACCTAGGGTGGGGTTTCTAGGAGAGATTGTTTGGAAGACAAGACCACATGGCGAGAAGATTCGGCAAGTCCCTGAAATCTGAACAAACACAGTCAGGCTAACAGAATCTGTACTGGAGGTAGGGCAGGGACCTATCCCGAAGAATTATTCCAATGACTCTAAATCTCAGGCTGGGAGGCTTTTGGCAAGTCACTCTGAAGCTTGAGTTTTAAGTCTGTGGCCAGAGACGTATTCACTGCTGCTTGTTCTCCATTGGTCATCTTTTTATATTTAAGACGTCCTGGGTTTGACCTCCAGCTTAAGAAAGAAAGGTCATGAATGAAGAAAGTCCTTAGGGCACTTGATTTTCCTCTTCATATTTGGTAAATATTGGGGATAAGAGATAACTAGTGTAATAATGCTCACAGTCAGAAGGCTGTAGCGTTTGCTGGGATTGCGATGAACCAGAGCTCAGTCCATTCAATTCTCACCAGTCCTGTGAGGCAGATGCTCCATTTTCCTCATATTACAGATGAGGAAACCGAGGCTTAGAGAGGGGAAACAAACAGACCCAAGTGTCAAGGTGAACTTTCGTGAATCTCTCTAACTGGACCTGGGGCGCCTCTTGATTTCGTTCCCTCGGGCTTTAGGCTTCCTGCTGGGACTGAGGGGGGCTGCGAAATGTTCCAGAGAGAAATCCTGGATCCTACTGAGGATAGAAGCCTTTCTTTTATTTTGCTCTTGATTTAAATGTTCAAACACAAAAACAATTACTGAGGGCAACATAACAAAGACCCATGCTCCACAACCAAGATTTCCTAATGTTAATATTTTCTCCTATTTGCTCAAATTTTTATTTTCAAAAGAAATTAAGCACTGTAGACATAGCTGGAGTCCCATCTCTGCCCTCCTCTGGGCCCAGTCTCTCTGTGGTATCTCAGAGACAACTATTTTCTGAATATGAGGGTGACTTTCCTATCCAGGTTTTCATGTTTTTACAGTATATGCATGTGTTCATTAAGAATACTGCATATAATATTGTTTTCTGGGCTTCAAATTTTACAGATGTTTCTTACTGTACATATTTTTGCACAGCTTATCTTTTTCCTACTTGATCTTCTTCCCACTCTCTAACCTTGCTGATCCAAACAGATCTGGCTAGTGCATTTTAACTATTATGTGGCATTCGGTCATATAACTATAGTACCACTGATCTTTCCATTTCCGTATTGATTGGTGTAGATGTTGCTGTCAATTCTTTGACATTATAAACAGCACTGAAGGAAACATCTTTATTTGTGTTTTCTTGTGCATAAGTTCTTCTAGCATATAGACCAAGGACTGTACCTATTGAGTCATAGAGAATATGCATTTTCCTTTCTCCATCTCTCCCTCTCCTGTTGTTTCTTTCTTCTTTTATTACTGCACAAAACTAAACTATTTATCATTCTTGATTCAACAAACTCTCATTAGTGATCTATGCATGGCTCACTTATTTGCTCTATCTATCTATTTGTGTATCTATCTATCTACCTATCTCTCTCTCTCATCTCTCTGTCTCTTTATGTATATGTCTATCAATGTAGGTCCAAATGTATCCCCCAAAATTGATATGTTGAAACTTAATCTCAGTGTGATAGTAGTAAGAGGTGAGACAGTTAGTAGGTGATTAAGTCATGCAGGTGAAAGCTTTTGGGTGGGATTAAGGCTCTGTGAATATGGGAATAAACAAACTCACTTTCTCTTAATAAATTCTCGCAACATATTTCTGTCACTAGATATGTGGGTTTTTCCTTCCACACATCAAAAAAGCAGTCAGTTCTGTAGTGGACACCAGCAAGGTGTCCTATAATTCAGTTCAGTTCTGACATTGTCCACATGGAAACAGTGTCAGATCCCACAGGTTGAGGGCTCAGTCCCACAAGGCTGCCTCCGACTTCAGATGCCAATCACAAGCTCCAGATTGTCTTATCTGTGCTTCTGACCCACTGGCTATAAATTAGGATTCCCAAGACCCTGTCTTTGGGTTGAATTAATTTGCTAGAGTGGCTCAAAGATCTCAGGGAGATGCCTACTTACATTTACTGGTTTGTTATAAAGGATATTACAAAGGATACAGGTGAAGAGATGCATAGGCTGAGATATGGGGAAAGGGGCCCAGAGCTTCCATGCCCTCACCAGGTGCATCACCCTTCAGGGACCTCTATATGTTCAACTCTCCTGAAGCTCTCCTAACTCAGTCCTTTTGTTTTTTTATGGAAGCTTCATTACATAGCCATGGTTGATTAAATCATTAGTCATTGGTGATTAAGATAACTTTTAACCCCTCTCTCCTTTCTGGAGGTGGGGGTTGGGGGGCTGAAAGATCCAATCTTCTAATCTTGCCTTGGTCTTTCCAACCCCTGATCTGAAGCAACCTAGGGTTGCCAGCCATCAGTCAACTCATTAGTGTATAAAAAGGCACATCACTTTGAAGATTCTAAGGATTCTAGGAGTTGGATGCCAGGACACTGGGATGAAGACCAAGAGCAAATACATATTTTACAACATCACAAGGGGCCTTATAAAAGGGCTTGAGAGCATGGGATCTCTTCTGCCCATGTGAGGACAGCATCTATCCCTTTTGCCCTTCCACCCTGTGTGGACACAACAACAGGGCGCCATCTTGGAAGCAGGGAATAGACTCTCGGCAGACGCTGAATCTACCAGCACCTTGATCTTGGATTTCCCAGCCTCCAGAACTGTGAGAATACATTCCATTGTTTATAAATTACCCAGTCTCAGGTATTTTGCTATAGCAGAACAAACAGACTAAGACACTATCATCTATCTTTTAATTATTTTTAATAACTTAATAAGAAATTTGAAATCCATCACTGAAACAAAATCTAACCTATATTGAACACGTTTCTGTCTCCTCCCGCCTTAAACATCCAGCCAGCCAGAGACAGAGGGACTTCATGGTTTTCTTTTTGGTGCTTTTAGGCGTCACAAGGGATCTGAGAGTGGCTATAATATAGCTGTTAGATGGCTCTGTAGGTACAGTTATATATTTTTGGTACAAAGTCTTTGTCAGTGATGCATATTTCAACTAAATATTTCAACTTCTTCAAATTGTGTGCATTTTCCATTTTGCTGAATATTGCCAGTTGCTCTCAAGTCACCGCATAGGCATACCTTTCTGGAATTGTGCAGAAGTTCCCATCTGCAAACATCCCATCCGCACTACTGTTATCAGGCTTAATATTGTTTGCCTGTCTGGTGACAGTAGTATGGTATCGTCATTGCTTGATCTTGTGGTTTTATGATTCCTAGCAAGAACGAGCATGTTTTTATATGTTTGTACACCATTTGGACTTTCTGTTCTGTGAACTGTCTCTCACATATTTTGTCCATTTATTTTCTATTATGCTGTCTGTCTTATTCTCAAGGGCTTAAAAGCATTTTAATTTGTTGCCTATTCTAAAGGTTGCTAATATATCCTCTCAAGCTGTCTTTTACATTTTTGTGGTGCTTTTTGTCTTACATGCATTAAATTTCCATGTAGTCCCAGTTATTCATATGTTTGTGATTTGTGGTTTTTATTGTTATAAAATACACATCACATAAGACTTACCATTTTAAACATTTTAAAGTCTATAGTTCTGTGCCATTAAGTATATTCACGTTGCTGTGTAACCGTCACCACCATCCATCTCCAGAACTTTTTCATCCTCCCCAGTTGAAACTCTTTCCCCATTAAATGCTAACTCCCCATTCCCCTTCCCCTATCCCCAGTACCCACCATTCTACTTTTTGTCTCTATGAACTGACTATTTTATGTACCTCATTTAAAAGTGGAATTATAAAATATTTATCTTTTTTAATTGGCTTATTTAACTGAGCATAAGGTCTTCACAGTTCATTTATGTTGTAATGTATATCAAAATTTCCCTTCTTTTTAAGACTGAGTAATCTTTTAGTGTGTGTGTGTGTGTGTGTGTGTCTGTGTGTGTTTGTGTGTGTGTACCACATTTTGTTTATCCCTCATCCATTGATAGACAGTTAATATAGTTTGGTGTCCCCATCCAAATTTCATGTTGAACTGTAATCCCCAGATGTTGAAGGAAGGCCTGGTAGGAGGTGATTGATTCATGGGGGCAGACATCCCCCTTACCATTCCAGTGAGTGAGTTCTCATGAGATCTAGTTGTTCAAAAGTTTGTAGCACTCCCCTTATCTCTCTCTTTCCCCTGCTGCCATGTGAAAAAGTTGCTTCCCCCTTGCTTTCCACCTTGATTATAAGCTTCCTGAGGCCTCCTAGCCATACTTCTTGTTAAGCCTATGGAACTGTGAGCCAATTAAACCTCTTTTCTTGATAAATTACCCAGTCTCAGGTAGTTCTTTATAGCTGTGTAAGAACGAACTAATACAGAAAATTGGTACCAGGAAAGTGGGGCATTGCTATAAAGATACCTGAAAATGTGGAAGTGACTTTGGAACTGGGTAGTGGGCAGAGGTTGGAACAGTATGGAGGGGCCAGAAGAAGATGGGAAGATGTGGGAAAGTTCAGAACTTTCTAGAGACTTGTTGAATGGTTGTGACCAAAATGCTGATAGTGATATGGACAATGAAGTACAGGCTGAGGTGGTCTCAGATGGAGATGAGGAACTTATTGGGAACTGGAGAAAAAGTCACTCTAGCTATTCTTCAGCAAAGAGACTGCCAGCATTTTCCCCCATCCTAGAGATCTGTGATACCTTGAACTTGAGATGGATGATTTAGCATATCTGTCAGAAGAAATTTCTAAGCAGCAAAGCGTTCAAGAGGTGACCTGGCTTTTTCTAAAAGTATACGCTCATATGCGTTCACAGAGGTAGTCTAAAATTGGAACTTCTGTTTAAAAGGGAAGCATAGGGTAAAAGTTTGGAAAATTTGAGGCCTAACCATGTGCTAGAAAAGAAAAACCCATTTTGCAGGGAGAAATTCAAGCTGCTGGCTGCAGAAATTTGCATAAGTAAAGAGAAGCTGAATGTTAATCACCAAGACAATGGGGAAAATGTATACAGGGCATTTCAGAGACCTTCAGGGCAGCCCTTCTCATCACAGACCTGAAGGCCTAAGAAGGAAAAATGGTTTTGTGGGCTGGGCTCAGGGCCCTGCATCTCTGTGCAGCCTCAGGATATGGCATCCTGCATCCCAGTGCTCCAGTTCCAGCTGTAGCTAAAAGGGGTCAAGGTACAGCTCAGGCTATTGCTTCAAAACCTTTAAGCCCCAAGCCTTGGCAACTTCCATGTGGTGTTGGGCCTGTGGGGGCACAGAAGGCAGGAGTTGAGGTTGGGAACCTCTGCCTAGATTTTGGAAGATGTATGGAAATGCCTCAATGTCCAGGCAGAAGTCTGCTGCAGGAGTGGAGCCCTCTTGGATAACCTCTGGTAGGACAGTGTCAGGGGGTGCAGGCGGGGAAATGCTGGGTTGGAGCCCCCACAGAAAGTGCCCACTGGGGCACTGCCTAGTGGAGCTGTGAGAAGAGGGCCCTCATCCTCCAGATCCCAGAATGCTAGATCCACTGACGGCTTGCACCATGCTCCTGGAAAAGCTGCAGGCACTCAGCACCAGCCTGTAAAAACAGCCATGGGGGCTGTACCCTGCAGAGCCACAGGAGTGGAGCTGCCCAAGGCCTTGGGAGCTACTCCTAGCATTAACATGCCCTGGATGTGAGACATGGAGTCAAAGAAGATTTTGGAGCTTTACAATTTAATGACTACCCTGCTGGGTTTTGGACTTGCATGGGGCCTGTAGTCCCTTTGCTTCAGTCAATTTCTCCTATTTGGAGAGGAAATATTCACCCAACACCTGTAATCTGTATTTATGCAATGTCTGTACCCAATTATATCTTGGAAGTAACTGACTTGTTCTAGATTTTATGGACTCATAGGCAAAAGGTACTTGCCTTGTCTCAGATGAGACTTTAACTTGGAATTTTAAGTTAATGCTGGAATGAGTTAAGATTTTGGGGGACTGTTGGGAAGGCAGGATTGGTTTTGAAATGTGAGAAGGGCATGAGATTTGGGAGGGGCTGGGGTGGAATGATAAGGTTTAGCTCTGTGTTCCCACCAAAATCTCACGTTGAACTGTAATCCCCATGTGTCAAAGGAGGGCCTGGGGGGAGGTATTGATTCATGGGGGCAGACTTCCCCCTTGCTATTCTAGTGAATGAATTCTCATGAGATCTGATTGTTTCTTCTCAAAAAGGAGGTTGTTTAAAAGTCTGTAGCACTTTTCCCATCTCTCTATATCTCCTGCTGCCATATGAATAAGTTGTTTGCTTCTCCTTTGTCTTTAGCCATGATTGTAAGTTTCCTCAGGCCTCCCAGCCATTTTTTTCCTGCAGAACTGTGTGTCAATTAAACCTCTTTTCTTCATGAATTACCTAGTCTCAGGTAGTTCTTTATAGCAGTGTGAGAATGGACTCATGCAACAGTTGAGTTACTTCCAACATTTTGGCTATTGGGAATAATGCTGCTCTAAGCATAGGTGTACAAATATCTGTTTGAGTCCCTGCTTTCACCTCTTTTAGATGTAAACCCAGAAGTGGAATTGCTGGATCATATTTTTAATTTTTTGGGGTAATTTCTATTATGTTTTCCACAGTGGCTGTATCATTTCACATTCGTATCAATAATATACAAGGGTTCCAATTTCTCCACTTTCTCACCAACACTTGATTTTTTTTTAAATAATAATCATCCTAATGGGTGTGCAGTGGTATCCTGGTTTTGATTTGCATTTCCCTAATGATTAGTGATGTTGAGTATCTTTTCATATGTTTATTGGCCATTTGTATATCTTTTTGGGAGAAATGTCTATTCAAGTCCTTTGCCCATTTTTGAATCGTACTGTTTCTTTTTTGTTGTTTTTGAGTTCTAGGAGTTCTTTATTCTGGATTTAAATCCCTTATCAGATTCATAATTTGCAAATTTTTTCTCCCATTTTATGAGCCGCCTTTTTACTCTGTTGATAGTGCTCTTTGATACACAAAAGCTTTTAATTTTGATGAAATCCTGCTTATCTATTTGTTTCTTTTTTAGATTGTGCTTTGGAGTTCATATCCAAGAAATCATTGCCAAATTCAATGTCATGAACTCTCCTACTCCTTTTTTGCATTTTAAGGTATCTTTACCTTCAATAAACTTTTATTTTAAAGTGTCTTTTTTATATTTAATCTTTTGTTGAGGAGAAGTATACTTTTGTGAATGAAATGAGTATGGGATCCAATGTATTTAATTTCATAAGGCTTCCTGATTATTACAAACCATTTCTTGAATAATACTTTTTCTCCAATATTTGTAATGCTATCTTTGTACCTATATGTGGGAGTGGGGAAGTCTACCTCTCTCATGCTCTTTATTCAGTTTTACTAATCCACATCTTACCCCTGGGTCAACACTACACTGTCATTAATACAGTATATAATAAGTTTTGCTCTCTGGTCGGACCTGTTCCCCTTTGTGGAGAAAAGAGCTCATATAGCAGGCCTGACACTGCTCTCTTTAGAAAGTCCTGCTTACAAAGTTGGTCCTAGAATGATGTCTGGGAACCTGGATTTGGGGATGGTTGCCACCATTTCCAGAACTGATAAGAGTGGCTCACTGTGCCTAAACCATTTGTGCAAACACTAGGTTCATGTTGGCCACCTGCTTTACTTCCAGGAGTCTGGAAGTTTGGTGCATGTCAGGCAGAGGGGGCCCATGTATCCAGGCTGCAGTAAAAACCCCAGATGATGAGTCTCAGTGGCCTTCCCTGATAGATGTGCTGTCATAGCTCATTGCTGGAAGAATCAAGTGAGTCCCATGAGACTCTACTGGGAGAGGACCCTTAGAAGCTTGCACCCAGTTTCCTCTGGACTTTGCCCCTGTGCCTTTTCCCTTTGATAATTTTACTTTGCATCCTTAACTGTCATAAGTTATAGCTATGAGGGTGACCACATGTCAAGTCCTGTGAGTCTCCTGGTGAATCATTAAACCTGGGGTGGTCTTGGGACACCCTTTCTCCTTCTCTGGTGCCTCTTTCTTCTTCCTTTTATTCAACAATATCTTGGTTATCCTCACATCTTCATTCATTTTTATGACTCTTACAATTCTCAAGGATTCAGTTGACATCTCATTGCATTTGCCGATAAATCTGGGGGTGGAAGGAGATCAATATCTATGTCTATGCCAAATATTGTGTGTTCATTCTCACTACCAGCCTCACCATCCTGAGCTCTTCCCTGTGCCTCTGGATCACGGAGCCTGAAAACTACGTTTCCCAGACTCTGTTGTTCATGGGCCCAGTGAGAGTCCATCATGCGAGGCACTGGCATGAGGTTGGAGGGAGGAAGTGAAAGCCTCTTTCTTCTCTCTGGGACTCTGTGTGTATTGCAAAGCACAGACATGGAATTTTGACCACAACTTTGAGCATCTTTTTGAGAAGCACTCACATTAGGCTCCAGCATCTGCCCTGTGATCCCAGAAACCTCAGAATTCCTGACCATGCCCTTCCTGGGTTTTGCTCCTTCAGCTTTCCAAAGACTACAAAAACCTCTACTTCTGTATCATATCTCTTCATCCTTAGAGTTCCCAGAATGGTTTCTCTTTCCCTGGCCAGACCTTAACTAATATTGTTAAATCAAGTTTAGCCTAAAGTTGCCTCCTTATATACTTTAAGTTCAGTCTAAAGGTTTCTCTGTATGTAATAAACTGCAACTGAATCAACTGAATTGGATGTGTAAACAGATTAACCTACTCTAGTGCCAGTCACTGTGTTTGGGCGAATTAAAGACAGCCAACTGTTCAAACTGTTCAAATAAGGCAAATGCCAAGCTATAACCAATCTAGCTGTTTCTGTGCCTCAATTCTATTTTCTGTAGGTCACTTTCCTTTTTCTGACCATAAATGTTCTTCCACCACATGGCTGCACTGGAGTCTCTGAGCCTACTGTGGTTCGGAAGGTTGCCTGATTTGCAAATCATTCTTTGTTCAATTAAACTCTTTCAATTGTCTACAGTTTTGCTTTTAACAGTATAACACCAGCTGGGCACAGTGGCTCATGCCTGTAATCCAAGCACTTTGAGAGGCTGAGATGGGTGGATCACTTGAGGTCAGGAGTTCGAGACCAGCCTGGCCAACATGGCGAAACCCCATCTCTACTAAAAATACAAAAATTAGCCAGGCGTGGTGGCACCTGCTTGTAATTCCAGCTACCTGGGAAGCTGAGACAGGAGAATTGCTTAAACTCAGGAGGCAGGGGTTGCAGTGAGCTGAGATCCCAACATTGCACTCTAGCCTGGGCAACAAGAGCAAGACTCCATCTCAAAAACAAAAACACAAAAGCAAAAAACAATATAATACCATTCTGGTTCTTCCGTGCTCCATCATTTCATTTATTTAGGTCTTTTTTATATCCTCGATAGTTTTATAAATTTCTCTATAAAGTCCGCCAGCAGAATTGAGCTCCCTTTGCCCACAGCAGCATTCATGGTAACTGTTATGATATGAATGTTTGTATCTTTTCAAATTCATGTGTTGAAACCTAATCACCAATATTATAGTATCAGAGGGTGGGGTATCTGGGAGATGATTAGATCATGGGGGTAGAGAACTCATGACTGGGACAAATGAGGCCCAGAGAGCTCCCTTGCCCCTTCCACAATGTGAAGATGCAGCAAGAAGGCCTCATCTAGAAACCATAAGAAGGCCTCATCTAGAAATCATAAGAAGGCCTTATCTGGAAGGCCTTATCTATAAAGCAGGCTTCTCAAGACACTGAATCTGCAGTGCTTTGGTCTTGGACTTGCCAGCCTCCAGAACTGTAAGGGATAAATGTCTGTTGTTTATAAGCCACCCAGTTTATAGAGTTTTGTTATAGCAGCGTGAATGGACTGAGACAATAGCAAACCCTCACACTGGTTTCCTTTTCTGCTTTCCTATCTCACTCGCCTTGTTCCCCTACTCCTGCTTCCTGGGATCATCTTCCTTAATAAGGGACGTGTTTAAGTCCATTCTCACACTGCTCTAAAGAAATACCTGAGACTGTCATTTATAAGGAAAAAGTTTAATTGGCTCACAGTTCCATGGGCTGTACAGGAAGCATGGCTCTGGCACCTGCTCAGCTTCTGGGGAGGTCCCAGAAAGCTTACAATCATGGTGGAAGGCAAACGGGGATCGAGGCATCTCACAAGACAGGAGCAGGAGCAAGAGAGAGAGGGAGGAGGTGCTCCACACTTTTAAACAACCAGATCTTGTGATAACTCACTCACTGTCATAAGAGCAGCACCAAGGGGATAGTGCTAAACCATTCATGAAGGACCACCCCCACGATCCAATCACCTCCCACAGGGCTCCACTTCCAACTTTGGGGATTAGAATTTGACACGAGATTTTGGTGGGGACACAGATCCCAAACATATCACTGCTTATGCCTAAATCCCTGTCTTGGCTTGAAAGAAACCCACACTAAAATATGCATTTACTCAGAAGCCATAATAACAATAGCTACTACTACTGGATGGGCATGTGGTTATGCTGAACAAACAGTATCTCCCTTAATTCTCCCAGAACTCCCATGGTGCACTTACTTTATGAACAAGGAAACCAAAGCACAGAGAGCTGAAATAACTTGCTTGAAGTCAGAAAGCAAGGATCTGGCAGATCCTGGGTTTTAACCCAGGACTCTCCAACTCCAAATTTTTGAACTTGCCCCACCCCTACTCTGATGTCAAAATCCAGATCCTTCCACGAGTGTGTTGTATGACTTTGGTTGCGTCATTTTAAATCTCTGAACTCGCCTGGGTCTGAACTGGATGATCTCAAAATCTCTTTCTACCATTAGCAGATGATAGCCCCGTGACACCAGGATGCAGATCACCTTCCAAGTGACCCTTCCGCAGTGGTTTGCATGGAACAGAGGACATAGTTTCACCTCCAGCTCTACAGTCCTTGCAGATCCCCTACACCAGGGCTGTCTCACTGATAAAGGCCAGAGCCCAAGTCTGGAAATCCACAATCCACGCAGAAAGATGGAAGGAGCCTGGGAAGAGGGAATGAGCTCCCTCCATGAGGCCCAGGGGCACGAGGAGCCCCTTACTGTTCCAGCCCCACAAGGGATGGCTTTATGCTTCCTGCAGAGGGTAGCCTTGCAATGTGCATAAATTAAGCACGGTTCAGTCTTTATTGCCATGCAAAGCCTTGGGAGGACTGTTTTATATGTCTCTGTTTGCATGGTGTTAGCATCATATAGGCTGAAATTAATTCCACCAGACGGGCTGCTCACAAGCAGAGCCAAGAATTTCCTGGGAAGGAGTTAGGTCTGACTTTGGCAGCCGCTGTGTGCAGTGATAAAGGCCTCTCAGACGGTCTCACACAGCCGGGGCATCCAAGGGTATTATATTCTTTGGCCCCCGAGGGCTATTTCTCCCTCTTCCAGAAAACTGGGTGTGGAGTATGGACTTGGAGTCAAGGCTGATCACAGATGGGAAATGGACCCTGGCATTCTCCCTCATCCCCTGGATCATTTGATCGATGAGGCTAGTGAATCCCAAACAGGCCAGTCATCGCCCCTGTCTCAGAGCGCCAGAGCCATTGGGTCTGACTTCTGGGCTGGCTCCCCTGCCCTGAAACCAGACCATTGCCCACAGGAGATGGTTCCCTGAGCCCTGTGGCCTTGTTTCTGCCTTGTGTTGTGTTGATCCTTTGTTTTGCAAAGAACTTCTAATATGTTGTCCTATTTGAGGCCCCCCAGAGGTGGGGAAGTAGGGGAGGTGATGTTATTAGGCATGCTAATCATCATTATGATAATCACCACCATTTACCAAGCATTTCCCTCTGTACCAGCCCCCTTGGAAGCACTTTACACCCATGAACACGTTGCTCTGCAGAGAGACCCAGAGAGGAGAATGAAATGACCGAGGGCAGAGACACTCCCAGGGAATCTGCTCTGTGCCAGCCTCCTCCCCAGAAATTTCACAATCCAGAACTGTTGCTTGCAGCTTGCCAAACATACTGTGTTAATCTCCATCCCTTTGCTTGTGCTCTTCCATTTATGTGTCTAGCATTCCCTGGAAAATGCCTATTCATCCCTCAAAACCCAGCTCAGGATGCATTTCCTTCTGCAAGCCCTGTTGGATCTCCCCAGGCTGATTGCATTTCCATTCAGCTAGCATGTATTGGGAAGATTTCAAAAAGAGTAAAAAACTGTTGTCTGCACAGGAGCTTAGTTTAGCGGCTGCTGAGTCTAGTCCCTCTTCAGAGCCACTCCCCTCCCTGACTGTCCCAGCCATCTTCCTCACTCTCCATATTCCTGTTGGGTTTGGCCAAGGCGCGACATCCGCGGATCTGAGTGGGGGAGAAGGGTGGGGGTGGATATTGGTTCCCCTAGCTCCCTCTCTGTGTGGTGTATGCACTAGGTGTTTTGTTTTCTGTATTCAGATTATTTGACCTCTGAGGCCTTGCTAATTCTGAAGGGTCTGCCCCTCCCAGGGCAGGCTGATCTAGAAATGGTCAACAATTCATTCACTCAAGAGTGTGCTTTACAAATGCCATCCCACAGATCCAGAACCCACATCCTCCACCTCCTCCCCTGTGGAGCTGTCACACTCCACCTGCCCTGATCACCCCAGGGTTGGGAACCAGACGATGCAGGGCAGTAACTCTGCACCCCAGATCAGCTAAAATTATTCAAACCAGCAATCCTAAGCCTGCCTGCCCTGTCTCTTTTTTCCTTCCCATCAAAACCTCAATGGAGGCTCTTGCCTACCATCTCCCCTCCCTGTCTCCTGACCCACTCAGATGTTTCCCCTGTGGATCTTCATAGCATGGTGAGCCCTTTCTCATTGGGAACTCTAAGGGACAAATGATCTTTTCAGTGCCAGTCCTCTCCCAATCTGCTGGCCTTTTCATGCCTAAATAATAATACTATGGCCGGGTGCAGTGGCTCACGCCCATAATGCCAGCACTTTGGGAGCCCAAGGCAGGCGGATCACCTGAGGTCGGGAGTTTGAGACCAGCCTGACCAACATGGAGAAACCCTGTCTCTATTAAAATACAAAATTAGCTGAGCATGGTAGCATGTAATCCCAAATACTTGGGAGGCTGAGGCAGGAGAATCGCTTGAACCCAGGAGGTGGAGGTTGTGATGAGTCGGGATCTCCCATTGCATTCTAGCCTGGGCAACAAGAGCAAAACTCTGTCTCAAAATAATAATAGTAATAATAATACGTACATACATACATGAACACTTGAGGTTGCTTAGGGCTGGCTGCTTCTGTCTGCTGGAACCCCACTGCTCTGGCCCGTTGCTCCCACCTTGTTCTTTTGTCTCTGTTCCAGTGACCACCCCTTCACTCCCCATCAGGCCTAGGAGCAGTGACACCACCCCGCTTAGCTCTTGGGTTCTGCACTGTCTCTTGCTGGTCACCCAAACCTTGTTCACAACTTGATGAGTAGTCTTTGTATTAAAGTCATCTCAGTTACACAGTTTGAGAGTCTCTGTTTCTTGGAAGAGATGGAGCCATGAGCAGACCAGCTGAATACCCTCCTCTCCATCTATCCAACCACCTTCACTTGCTTGTCTCAAAATCTGCCTCCTGCAGGAATCTTGAGTCCAGCCTCTGCTTCCCGCATCTTGGTGTCCCTGCACAGCAAAGCAATCCCCATCCTGCAAGGAGCTGAGACAAGCAGCAGGATGGGAGGACAGCATTTGGTGGTTGGTCCAATGGCAGGATTGATGGAGGAGTCACAGAGGATGCCCTAGCCTCCAGTGTCACCAGTGGTGGGGCCAGACAGAGAATAGGCTTGTCAGGGAAAGGGATGAATTCATTCATGGTGTACTGAGCTGGAGGGGCCTGTGGCATCCACGTGGCCAGGCCAGTGAGCCAGGGAAGAGGGGAGTCATGGGGTGGAGAAACCCCCCAGGAACCATGCAGAGAGGAATGAGAGTGGGTCTAGGGGAGCCAGGCTGGCATGTGGAAGCAGCAAGAAGCCACTGCTGGGGCAAAAGGCAGAGAGAGAAGAGGAGAGAAAAGGAGAGGAGAGGAGAGGGCAGAGTCCAAGGGCCAGGCAAGGCAGGGTCTCATGGCGAAGTCCCAGGGCCGTGGGCTGAGAGGAGCCTTTAGATTTGCCAGCTGAAACATCATGTGGGCCTGTGGTTTTTGCAGCAAGGAGGAGGGGGCAGAGATGCGTTTGAGCAGGCGAGGATGACCGTCGAAGGTGAGTGAGTCCTGACATGGACGTGCTCAGAGGATAGCCTCGGATACGCGCAGGTGCGTGAGAAGTGTTGAAGGAAAACAAACACAGGCAGGAGGTGTATTGGGGGCTAAATTATGTCCCCCTCACCCACATTCACATGTGGAAGCCCTAAACCCCATACTTCAGAGTGTGATTATCATTGGAGACAGGGCCTTTAGGGAGGTGATTAAGGTGAAATGAGACCATCAGCTTGGGGCCCCAATCTGGTACAGTTGGTGTCCTCATAAGGAGAGGAAGAGACACCAGAGCCCTCTCCCCTTGAGCATCCACACAGGAAAGGCTGTGTGAGGACACAGCAAGAAGGCGGCAGTCTACAAACCAGGTAGAGAGGCCTTACCAGGAACCAACCCTGTTGCACCTTAATCCTGGACTTCCAGCCTGCCGAACTGTGAGAAAAGAAACTCCTGTTCTTTAAGCTGCCTGGTCTGTAGTGTTCTGTTAGAGCAGCCTGAGCTGACTAATACGACAGGTACGGCCACCTGGCCTGATCGGGGGCAGGTGGGGGAAGGACAGGAAATGGAGAGAGCTGAAGGATGGGCAAAGTCAAGTGGCTGAAAGGGTGGGGAACAGCATTTCATGCAGAGGGAATTGCATGTCCAAAGCCAGGCATGGAGCAAGCATGGCTTATTGGAATAATCAAAAAACAGGTCATTTTTAGAGTAGGATTTGCCTCTGTGTGTGTGTGTGTGTGTCTGTATTTAGTTTTTCCTTATGTTTTATTTCTTATGGGGCCTCAGATGTAGAGGGTTGTGGTGATCATTTCCTGACCTCATCCCCATCTAGTGGGAGAAAGCCTTTATTTTCACTGATTTCTTCTCTCTTAGCTCCATACCCCAGCTCCGTTCCTCCCATAGTCAACCATTCTACAGTTTTGACATGTACTTTTCAATTATAAAATATGTGCTGCTATTTGCATACATATATATTTTTTGTAGGATATATTGGGTCCCATATCTCGATTTCTCCCTGTCTTTTTTCTTTTCTCCTGTCCTTTCTTCCTTCTCCTTCCTTCCTTCTTTCTTCCTTCTCAGGCTTGTGTGAGGTCTTAAGATCCATCATGCTGCTGTGAAGTGGTGAAATCTGTCACTTATACGCCAGGGCATTGCATCCCCCTCCATTTCCCCCATAATGGACACACAGGGTGTTTTCCTCTCTTTGTCCTAGGGTAGAGATTTGCAGAGTGTCTGATGAAGGAGGGAGCGAGACAGGAGGCCAGGAGCCCCAGGGATGGCAGGATGGGGAGGGTCTAGTTCAGGACAAGGGAGAAGAAGGAGGTCCTATGCCCTTGTGTGATTTCTCCAGGGACAGTGTGAGTGGATGGATTTGCCCAGGGTCGGAAATGGCTGGGACCCACGAAATGACAGGGAAGGGAGCAGATGCCGGCACCTTCCAGAACACCCTTTCATTTCACCCAGTGAGTAGGGGAGGCCCAACTGAGACTGGCTAGTTGCTCTGGGAGGTGGACCAGCTGGCATCCTTTCAACAGATTGTCTTTAAATACTTGTGGAACGCTTATTTGGAGGGGTGCAGAGAGGAACTTATTTTTATTAATAAAAATTGCATGCCTCTCTATGCTCAAAATAAGAGATTTATTATGTGCATTTATTATAGGTGATTTTCCAAACCAGACAGCATCTTGGGAGGCATATTAAAAAGTCTAAAATGTAGATAATAAAATAAAGCCCTCATCTGGGGTCAACAGCCCTACATAATACCTCGTTCTGTTTCTGAATCTCAGCTGGCTGTGATTTGCAACTTCACATTCCCTCTTGATGGCTGCAGCCAAGTGGATACAGCTTGCGGAGCCTGGCACAGAAATCTACGGCTGAGGTGGGTCATCCAGGGAATAGCGTGATTTAATTTCCATTCCAGGCAGCGTCCACACTGGCAGGACCAGGGTTCAAGCTCCCATTTGGCCAACTCTGTAAGCTATCGTGACTGGAGACCTGCGCTAACTGGAGCTGGATTTCTGATTTATGCCAGTGATGTTTTCATGCCCTTACTGAGCCGTGTCCCAGGCAGAGGCCTGGCTGGCCACCCTTGACACACCACTAGAGGTAGCTGCTGTAGTCCTCATTTTACAGCCGATAGCACAGGGACCAGAACGGCTAAGTGACTTGCTAAAAGCCACATAACTAGACTGTGCATGGTGGTTCATGCCTGTAATCCCAGCACTTTGGGAGACTGAGCTGGGAGGACTGCTTGAGCCCAGGAGTTCAAGATCAGCCTGGGCAACAAAGTGAGACCCCCATCTCTACAAAAATAAAAAAAAATAGCCAAGCGTGATGGTACACACCAGCTACATGAGAAGCTGAGGTGGGAGGATTGCTTGAGCCTGGGAAATGAAGGCTGCAGTGAGCTGTGATCACACCACCGCACTCCATCCTGGGTGACAGAATGAGACCCTAATTCAAAAAATGAAAATTAAAAAATGAAAAGCCACCAACACGAAAGCAATGAAACTGAGATTTGAATTCAGCTGATCTCAGAGCCCTGTTAATGCACTGGGCCTCATAGTATATAAACCATGTCTTTTATTTTCTGTATTCTGATGCTTTCATGTCTGGGACCTTGCAGACCGTAGAGAGACTGCCCCTTGCCAGGGCTAGCCAATTTCTATAGATTGGAAACCACTCCTGTGAGTGTGACTTTCAGATGTAAACCAACCAGTCCAGATCCCACACCCCAACCACCTCCTCCATTGAGCTCTCAGTCAGGACCACTGTTCCCCTCTATGCCCCTAGACAACTCAGTGTAGCTACACTGCCTTGTCCATTCCTTCCCATGGAAACCACAGCAAAGGCTCTTACCCACGTGTTTCTGCCCCCTCTGCCTCCTGACTGACCCTGGTGACTTGCAGGGAGAGCTGTGCCTCTCATTTCTAGGGATCTGTGAGATAAAAACTTTTTCATTCATGACAGTCACTTCTTTGGGTCTTACCATAGTTGATTAAAACAAATCCTGGATCACCTTAAGAATGCATGCATTTTCTAACAATCAATATCCTGTTGATGCCAGGTACCTGGCTCAGAGCTTTCACCCTCCCTTTTTCTTTTTGGGTATAATCACATATAGTAAAATGCCACCCATCTTATCTTCATCAACCCCAGCACCACCTCCTATCGTCCCCAGTTTACCCACACGGAAACTGGATGGCAGAGAGGTTCAGTAAGTTGTTGGACATGCAGAATAAACCAGCAGCTGAGAAGGAATCAAGTCAATGTCTCGTCAATTCATCTGACTCTCTAACGACAGGGTTGGAAAATAGCCTCCCATTACTTCTCCTTGTGCACCTGACTGAGCCCTCTCTAAATTCTACAAGAATCACTCACTCATTCATTGTCTCACGTGCTCATTCACTGTCAGTGACTCTGCCTAGCCCTACTCAAGGCACTTGGGCAATAGAGAAATGATTCCAGTGTGGTCCTTGTCTTCAAGGCCCTGCAGGCCAGCTGGGGTCAGGCACACACAGAGAAGTTGGGGAGGCTCAGTGGAGTTGGTGCTGGACTGGGGGAAGCAGAAGCATCTGGGGGCCTCCCTGGCCCCGCACGATAGAGGGAACGTGCAGCCCACAAGCCCCAGGCTGACTGGGCTCTGCCCGTGCCCTTGAGATCAGAGCCCTCCATTTCCTCTCTTGTTTTAACAAGCAGGGAATTTCCGCATCTTCTATGACCTGAAAGCAAATTCCACCAGCCCCTCTGCTCGCCGCTCTTCCCTTCTCTTCCCGCAAACCCCTTCTGTCTTTCCTATCTGATCCTGAGGGCTGTATGATGTTGTCTTTTTCCTGCAAATGATGATGTGAACCTTAGTGATGAGGATATCCAATGCCACCTTCTAAATCATCACAAATATCAGCTTATCCCCTTATCTGCAGGGGATATGTTCCAAGACCTGCCGTGGATGCCTGAAACCTCAGACAGTACCAAACCCTAAATGCGCTATGTCTTTTCCTATATGCACGTACCTATGATAGAGTTTAATTTATAAATTAGGCATGATAAGAGATTGACAACATTAATAATCCAATAGAACAATCATAACAATCTACTGTAATAGAACAATTATAACAATCTACTGTTATTATAACAATCTACTATAATAACAATTATAGCAATCTATTATGATAAAAGTTAGGTGAACATGGTTCACCTCTCTTTCAAAATATCTTACTGTACTGTACTCAGCTATTTCCAGAGCTCAGTTGATCATGGATAACTGACACAAGGAAAGTGAAAGTGGGTGAGAGACGCCTGCTGAATTGGGACATTGTTAGACAACATTCTGCAGTGGCTGAACAGTGGAACACCATGTTGTCATTTCAGTGCTATACAAGAATATTAACTGATGTGGAAAGCTGTCCATTATAATAAAGTTCAAAAAGAACTTGCAAAATACAAGATGCATTATGATCCCATTTGGTATAAATATTAGAAATATATGCATCAGTGTCTAAGGATTGGGATTCAGGAGGTTTTCCTTTTCTCCCAGCTCATTTGTGGTATTCTCTATTTCCGTAAGAACAGGTATTGTGTAAAACAAAAACATTTGCATTTACTATGGCCCCTCCCTGCTTTCTACCAAGTCTGTGTTACTGGGCACAGAGACGGTCCTGGAAGAAGAGAGATCTTGGAAAGGAATGGGCCTGTTCCAGGAGCCGGGAATGTGATTGTCTGCCCTTTTGCCCCACAGTGATCCCTCCAGGTCCCCAGGTCAGGTTAAGAGCCCTGTCACAGCAACCTTTGGGCTGTTGTCCACCCCCATGTCAGGCACTAGAAGGTTCATCTGTAAAGTAGAAATAATTGCCTCCACTCTCCCTGTTGGAAATTGAATGGCTTTATGCACATAAAGCACCCCGAGGCCTGGTACACACTAAGTGCTCAGTAAAAGCCCAGCCATGGGCACCCTACCTTGTGCTCTTCTCTCAGCTGTCTTTGTGCTTCTCTGCTTCCATTCCTTATTCCTCCTCACTCCATCTTTTCTCACCTTCTGTCTCTAGTCCTTACTCCCATAATCCCTTCTTTGTTTTGCTATCTCAGCAGGACAGGAGTGTCAAGACCAAGTTTTTTCCCAATGGTGTTATCTCATGGAAGCCTCATAACCTTGCAGTCAAATCAATGGTGTTATGCCCATTTTATAGAAAAAGAAACTGAGGCCCTGCATGATGCACTGTCCATTGGGATTGGTTTTTGGATGGCTGTCCCAAGTCTCCAACAATCCTGTAAGCACTGAGGGTAAAGACTGCGTCCCCTTCAACCTCTGTATCCCACACCCCCTACCCTGCACCCATTTTGTGAAGCCAAAATAGGTGGGGCCTAGGTGAGCAGGAAGGACCTAGTATGATGGTGGTGGTGAAAGGATTATGCCACAGTGTAGACAGAGTAGTTAGATTTAGACTCTTACCTCCTGTTCGGGAGGCTTCAAGCCGGTAGCTAATTTTTCTAAGCCCGGTTTCCTCATCTGTAAACCAGAGATAATAGCAGTCCCCACTCTCTATGGGCTGCTGTGATGATTAAATGAGAAATACACATAAAACTCCTAATAGGAGAGCTGGGTGGGCCATGTGTGTGCAGGACAGGTCAGCCGGGTGGCGCTGTGCTCTGGACTGAAGGCGGGGCGGGGTCAGGTCTTCCGCTTCCTTACCTGAGGCAACGACTGTGCCCCAGCCTTACCAGCCTGGTGTTCTGGGGGCTACTGGAGTGGGGGTGGCACTCAACTGAGGGTTGGGGGCTTCACAGCAAATTCATTTCCACTCGCCCAGACCATCCCCTGCCCGCTTTCTTACCAGGACTCATGAAAACCCGGTCGCATTTTCCTTTAGCTCTTGATGAACCAATAACCTTGGACATCTGAAAATAAAACGTCTCTGGCCCCCACAGCCTACCGAGGTTGTGTGGCTCTGCAGACATTATAAAACATCAAATTAGATGGAAAATTGCCCGGGGTCCCTGTAAATGAAAATTACTCTTTTTTATTAGGGGGAAAAAATGACCCTTAAAATCGCAACAAACAATTCCGGGCTCTTCCTTTTATTAGCCGGCTCACATGGCAAGCAGTATTTTCTCATTCCACCACTTTGGCTCCAGCCCATGTTTTTACCACATTTTGCTTTGCACATTTTCACAGCGTTGTAACGTGAAAATGAGGTTCTGCCCTCGTCTTGAGTTCCTGTTGGAAGGGGATGTTTTGCCTCTGCAAAGTTTTTGCCTCCTGGTGGGTGCTGGCTGGGTCCAGGCTTGGCGTAGGGTATGAAAGAGCACTGGATGAAGGGTTAGATGACTAAGCCTGCTGTGTGACTTCCAGCTAGTTGCTTAACCTCTCTGGGCTGCACTTTCTTCTTCCACGATAGGAGAGGGCTGGATTGGGTTAGGGATGGCATAGTCAATGCCTCTAGGTGCCAGCAAGGTGATGTCCATGTGTGATGGCCTCCACCTCCAGGGGGTCACGCCAGGGCTTGTGGCCTCCCATTCATGTCCAAATCCCAACATAAAAACTCAGACATATTTTCTTTTATTCCTGCAGAGCCTCACAAGAAAATTTGGGAAACAAGGCAAAGAGGGAAGATGCTGTTGGCTCTAGCTCAGAGCTTCTCAACACAGGGCTGATTTGGGCCCTGATTTGGCCACGTCTGGGGCGTTTTTGGCTGTCATGACTGGGCCATCATCTGGTGATGCTGCTGACATCCTGCGGGTGGAGGCCAGGGCTGTGGCTAAACACCCCACAGTGCACAGCCCTGCCACTGACAAAGGACTAGGTGGCCCCAAACACCCCCAGTGCCCAAGGTTGAGAGCCCTGCAGCAGGGCGGGGTTGGGTTGGATTTGGGAGTGGAGACTGGCTGGCCTGGGTGGGTCCCTGCCACTGGCTTGACACCCTGTGAGGCAAAGCAGTGCCCTTGGAGCCTTGGATGGCTGAGTCAAGGCCCACATGAGTCAGCAGGGCCCGAGCACAGCCTCTGCACTCTCTGGCTGTGATGGGCCTGCAGACTGACCTTTGTCAGGGGCTGGAGAACCTCAGACGCCTGCCACCAAACCCCAGGCGGGGCCTAAAGATTTGCCAGGGGTGGGGGTGGGGGACCAAAGATATTGGTTAAGTGTTGAGGAGTGAGGAAGCCACAGTGACTAAGCCGGGCCTGGGCGCCGCGGGCTGATCCTAATGAAGCCCAGCCAGTCTCTCCTTCACAGTTTTGACACAGTTAGAAAAACTTTCTCTTGTTTAACTGGAAACAGCCACCCACACTCACCCTCTCACATACCGGTTGCCTTCTTGCCGATCATAGGAAATAAACGGACCTTTTAAAAAATCACAAGTGAAATGTAAGGAAACAGACTGAGCGGGGGCGTTAGGGGTCTTCAATTCGGCCCCCTGGGCAGGAGAGAGCAGGAGTGAGATATGTGAGGCTGTGTGAGTCCATCCTGCCTCCACTCTGTGCTCCAGTCTGGAATGGGGCGGTGGACACGGGCTCCTCAAGCCTGCTGGCTCTCTCGGTTTAGGTTTCTCCCGATGGGAGTGGGAATCCGGGCAGGGGCTGCTTCTCAGGGCCTTCTCACGGCTCCCTTCTCGGGACATTTCAGTCACAGATTTGTGAACCTGCAGTTTTGGGAGGATGCCTACAGGTCACCTTGTCCAACCTCAAATGCAGATGCGCCCTCTACTTTCTTCCGAAGAGGTCACATTGTCTCTGCTTGGCCGCTCCTGGGATGAGGGGCTTACTCCTATGCCCAGGCCAGCCAATTTCATTCCCGGACACCCCTGGACAGCTCTGGCTTCCATGTGTGCTTTTTTTTTTTTTTTTTTCTTTTCAGACGGAGTCTCTCTTGCTAGGCTGGAGTGCAGTGGTGTGATCTCGGCTCACTGCAACCTCCGCCTCCTGAGTTCAAGCGATTTTCCCGCCTCAGCCTCCCGAGTAGCTGGGACTACAGGCACATGCTACCACCCCCAGCTAAGTTTTTTGTATTTTTAGTAGAGACGGGGTTTCATCGTGTTAGACAGGATGGTCTCCATCTCCTGACCTCGTGATCAGCCTGCCTTGGCCTCCCAAAGTGCTGGGATCACAGATGTGAGCCACTGCGCCCAGCCTACCCAAGCTTTTGAATGCAGAGCTTGTTTTTAATGTGAAGTCACATGCCAAGTGGCCACCTGCCCTCCTCCTCCTTTTCTCTTCTGGGTCCCTGGACTCCCACATCCTTGGTCCCAGCCACCCTGGTGACCCTGCTCCCTTTCCGGGCACCTTTCTGTGACTTCTACACTTGCTGCTTCCTGGCTTGGACATCTACCTCACCCGGGAAAGCTCCTATTTATTTTGAATCCCAGTTTCTATGTCCTTCTGTCCCCCACCCCAAGAGCCTTGCTGAGGTTAGGAAACTATGAGAAAGGGATTTCTGTGCCCCACAGCAGTGAGGACACCCCCTCTTGGTCATTTCATATTCGACGTTAGCTCAGATAAACAATACTAGAAGATAACATTTGCCAACCCCCCCAAGATTCACTCGCTGATACTAATCCAAACTTGTTCACTCATGTATTTGTTTGTTTAATTAACAAATATTTATCCAGCACCTGCAACGACTTATGTACTACAATAGATGCCAGGGCACAGCCAGGGATGAAACAGACAGAAGTCCTTGTCTCCGTGGAGGTGACATTCTGGTTGGGGGAGGCAGCTGTTAGGTGAAATGAATAAGTAAACTGTACACTGTAATAGCAATAGGTGTGGCGGAGAGGAATGAAGTGCAGATGGTGGTGTCTGGTGACAGCTGCAATTTGAAATCGAAAGTCCAGGGAGGACACACAGAGGGAAAATCTGGAGGTGAGGACGTCAGGTGAGCTGCTACCTGGAGGCTGGGCACTCCCCGGGAAGGCTCGTGTGTTCCAGGACAGGCAGCGGGCGCTGTGTGACTGCAGTGTGGTGGGCTGGGGAGAGGTAGGTCCTGAGATCTGAGAGGTGATGGCCCAAATCCTGTAGAATCCCAGAGGCCATGGCTGGGACTCGGCTTTTCCTCCAGGCGGGGTGGAAAGCACTGGAGGGTGGTGGACAGAGGATGGTGTGGTCCGATTGCAGCGGGATTCCGTGCATCCTCTGGCTGCTGTGTGCAGAAGGAACAGTGAGGGGCAAGGCGGGAGCCGGGAAACAGGGAGAGAGGCTGGAGGCTTGGTCCAGGCTGGGGGCAGCGGGAACAGCGAGCAGGGGCTGGATCTGGGACATAGTCATGGTTATCAGCTGCTACAAGGAAGTCATTTTATTTTTAGCCCGGTTATAACGATGAAGTAGAAATGCAGAAAGATTAAGGTCACATTGCTAAAAGGCACTATGTGTGGTGCCCACCCCACCCATGCACCTGTCCCTCTCCAGGAGTGAGCTTCCCATGGGCAGGCATGTGCCCCTCACTGGGCACATTGGGTCCTGACACGCAGTGGGGACTCAGGGCTGTTAAATGTGGATTTCACTGAACCCCATAGCGAGCCCTTTAGGACCTCCGCCCAAGGTCATTCTGGCCAAAGGCCGCTAGAGGGCAGCGGTGCTTTTCCCGCTGCATGAAGTTTGGGACAACATCAGCAGTCAGCCTCGTCTTGTCCCAGGTCACCACTGAGGGCCAAGGAACTTAGGGAGCAGGAACACGATCGATGAGCACCCCACCGCCAACCCCAACACTAACTCTTTGCCCAAGCCAGAGGAAAGGAACTCGTTCGAGGACCCAGGAGGGAGGCTGGATAGGGCCGTGGAGAACCACAGCATGATCCCCTCGTGGACCCCCTTCTTACACCTGGAAAAGCAGGCAAAGAAGAAGGAAAGGGTTTGCCAAGGTTACTCGGGACTTGCTGCTAGACCCACACTAGCCCTTCTCCCAGGCCACCTTTCCTGTGATCCCAGCGACTTCCATCAGCACAGCTGATCCCGGAAGGCTATGGGGTTGGGTGTGCTGGGTGCCCCAGGTTAGATCAGTGTCCTGAGAAGGTCCCTCTGGATGGTGGAGAGGTGGGTGCAGGGGCCCTGAACAGTCGGAGAGCAACCCGACTGGAGCAGCCTGCTGGCAGGTCCTGGCCTGCATTTTATGCCCAGACTGGATGACAATAATTGTGAAAGGCAAACAATGTTAAGTTTCTCAGCTTCAGTTATTGGTGGCATTAACGAGCCTGGATCGATTTTTAAGAATCTACATACCACTGCAACTTGACCTTGGAGAATCGTCAATCACTTTAGAAATGCACATAGAGAGTCACACTGATGCGTTGTGTAAAAACTCCCTGCCTAAATAGTTGCTAGCAGAGAACCTCATTTGCAAGTGTAAATTTGTTTATAATTAATCACTTTTGGCAGGGCTCCCCTCCACAGCCTGGCTGGCTTCGGGGGCTCTGGCTTTTGCTGTCGATGCTCCATGTATCCAGGCCAAGCTTTCACTCTTCCCCTGACTACATTCTCCCTGACCCTTTTCCTGTCCAGGCCCTGCTCAGGCTCCTTGATCTGTCTGCCACCAGCTTTGTCTCCCTGCTTCCTGGGGGCACTCTCCTGAGGACAGTTGCTACCATAGGTGGTGAGCCATTGATGTGTGCCAGCCTCTTCTCCAAATGTTCTCCACGAAATAACTCACACGACTGTTCACACAACCCTATGCAGTAGGTATTATTATTAACCCCATTTTACAGTGGAAACTGAAGCCAAGAGATGCTTCGAGGAGTCAGCATCAGTATTTAAACCCAGACTTCTGGTTCAATTTATACGCAGTCTTCTGGCATTTTTTGTTTGTTTGTTTGTTTTATTTTATTTTACTTTAAGGTCCAAGATACATGTTCAGAATGTGCAGGTTTGTTACACAGGTATACATATGCCATGGTGGTTTACTGCACTTATCAACCTGTCATCTAGGTTTTAAACCGTGCATGCATTAGCTATTTGTCCTAATGCTCTCCCTCCCCTTGCCCCCGACCCCCAACAGGCCCCAGGCCCCAGCGTGTGATGTTCCTCTCCCTGGTGTCCATGTGTTCTCATTGTTCAACTCCCACTTATGAGTGAGAACATGTGCTGTTTGGTTTTCTGTTCCTGTGTTAGTATGCTGAGGGTGATGGCTTCCAGCTTCATCCATGTCCCTGCAAAGGACATGAACTCACTCTTTTTTATGGCTGCATAGGATTCCACGGTGTATATGTGTACATTTGCTTTATCCAGTCTATCATTGATGGGCATTTGGGTTGGTTCCAAGTCTTTGCTATTGTAAATAGTGCTGCAATAAACATACATGTGCTGTGTCTTTATAGTGGAATGATTTATAATTCTTTGGGTATATATCCAGTAATGTGATTGCTGGGCCAAATGGTATTTCTAGTTCTAGATCCTTGAGGAATCGCCACACTGTCTTCCACAATGGTTGAACTAATTTACACTCCCACCAGCAGTGTAAAAGTGTTCTTATTTCTCCACAGCCTCTCCAGCATCTGTTGTTTCCTGACTTTTTAATAATCGCCATTCTGACTGGCTTGAGATGGTATCTCATTGTGGCTTTGATTTGCATTTCTCAGTGATGATGAGCTTTTCTTCATATCTTTCTTGGTCACATAAATGGCTTCTTTTGAGAAGTGCCTGCTCATATCCTTTGCCCACATTTTGATATTTGTTTTTCTTGTACATTTGTTTAAGCTCCTTGTAGACTCTGGATGTTAGACCTTTGTCAGATGGGTGGATTGCAAAATTTTTCTGCCATTCTGCAGGTTGCCTTTTCACTCTGATGCTAGTTTCTGTTGCTGTCCAAAAGCTCTTTAGTTTAATTAGATCCCATTTGTCAATTTTGGCTTTTGTTGCAATTGCTTTTGGTGTGTCAGTCATGAATTCTTTGCCCATGTCTATGTCCTGAATGGTATTGCCTAGGTTTTCTTCAAGGGTTTTTATGATTTTTAGTTTTACATTTAAGTCCTTAACCCATCTCAAGTTAATTTTTGTATAAGGTGTAAGGAAGGGGTCCAGTTTCAGTTTTCTGCATATGGCTAGCCAGTTTTCCCAGCATCACTTATTAAATAGGGAGTCCTTTCCCCATTGCTTCTTTTTGTCAGGTTTGTTGAAGATCAGATGCTTGTAGATGTGAGGTGTTAATTCTGAGGTATCTATTCTGTTTCATTGGTCTATATGTCTCTTTTGGTACCAATACCATGCTGTTTTGGTTACTGTAGTCTTGTAGTATAATTTGAAGTCAGGTAGCGTGATGCCTCCAGCTTTATTCTTTTGGCTTAGGATTGTCTTAGCAATGCAGGCTCTTTTTTGGTTCCATATGAACTTTAAAGTAGTTTTTCCAATTCTGTGAAGAAAGTCATTGGGGATGGCATTGAATCTATAAATTACCTTGGGCAGTATGGCCATTTCATGATATTGATTCTTCCTATCCATGAGCATGGATATGTTCTTCCATTGTTTGTGTCCTCTTTTATTTCATTGAGCAGTGGTCTGTAGTTCTCTTTTTCTCTAATCTTGTCTGCACGCCTTATTTCAGCAAGGTGGTCTTCAATCTCTGATATCCTTTCTTCCGCTTGATTGATTCAGCTACTGGCACTTGTGTTTGCTTCAGGAAATTATCATGCTGTGTGTTTAAGCTCCATCAGGTCATCTGGTTATTCTAGTTAGCAGTTCCTATAACCTTTTATCAAGGTTCTTAGCTCCCTTGCATGGATTAGAACATGCTCCTTTAGCTCAGAGGAGTTCATTATTACCCACCTTCTGAAGTCTACTTCTGTCAATTCATCAATTTCATTCTCTGTCCAGTTTTGCGCCCTTGCTGGAGAGGAGTTGCGATCATTTGGAGGAGAAGAGGCATTCTGGCTTTTGGAATTTTCAGCATTTTTGCACTGGTTTTTCCTCATCATGGATTTATCTACCTTTGATCTTGGAGGCTGATGACCTTTGGATGGGGTTTTTGTGTGTGAATCTTTTTGGTTAATGTTGTTGTTGCTTTCTTCTGTTAGTTTTTCTTCTGATGGTCAGGCCCCTCTTCTGCAGGCCTGCTGCAGTTTGCTGGAGGTCCACTCCAGACCCTGTTGGCCTGGATATCACCAATGGCAGCCGCAAAACCACAAAGATTGCTGCTTGCTCCTTCCTCTGGAAGCTTTGTCCCAGAGGGGCACCAGCCTGATGCCAGCTGGAACTCTCCTGTATAAGGTGTCTGTCAACCCCTGTTGGGAAGTCTCTCCCAGTTAGCAGGCACAGGGCTCAGGGACCCACTTGAGGAGGCACTCTGACCTTAGCAGAGCTGTTGTGCTGTGCAGGGAGAATCCCTTTTGGCAGCATCAGCTGCTCTCCTCAGAGCCAGCAGGCAGGAAAGATTAAGTCCGCTGAAGTGCATCTGCAGCTGCCCATCCTCCCAGGTGCTCTGTCCCAGGGAGATGGAGGTTTTATCTATAAGCCCCTGACTGAGGCTGCTGCCTGTCTTTCAGAGATGCCCTGCCCAATGAGGAGGAATCTAGAGAAACAGTCTGGCCACTGCCGCTTTGTCATGCTGGGGTGAATTCCACCCAGTCCAAACCTCCCAGTCTCCTCAGCAGGGAGTGCATCTTCTTAGTCTGGATCCTGTCCTGTGCCCAGCACTAAGCCATGTGATAGCCTTCTGGACCCTCGGGCTGGCTCACCCTGCCATGCCATCCGTCCCCCATGCCCTTCCTGCCCCTCTTTTCATTGTCTGGCAATTCAGGGTGTCTTCTTATGTCCTCCCCTCCAGGAAGTCTTCCCGCATCAGGCCCCTTGTTGGTAACTGTCGGGAGTTCTGTGCTCATGGTTCATCCAGCCGAGGAAGATTGCTTCCCACACCGCTCTCTGCGGAACAGCTGCGTCCCTTCCCAGGCCCACCGCGGGCCTTCGCTCCACTCTGTGAGTCCTGACGTGTGCCCACTTCTTGATACCACTGTCCCCTATGTGATACCAGTGCACAGTCCATGGGTTGTCAAATTTGTTTTGTTTTTGTTTTTTGACCAAGAAGCAGCCAGTAGGTTGGAAGACTTCAAGGTCAAAACGATCCTCACTCCATGCAGCTGGACGCCTCCTGTGGAACCCCAAGAAGTATCCCCAGCTCCCCTCTGCCTCCTGCCCCAGCCACCCACCCACCTAGGGGGTGGCAGCATTTAACCATCTCACTCCCGAAACACAGGACACAAGAGAACTTTGTAATACAATCTTTGAAAACATAGAGGCAGGGCCAGGCGCGGTGGCTCACGTTGTAATCCCAACACTTTGGGAGGCCGAGGCAGGCAGATCGCTTGAGGCCAGGGGTTCGAGACCAGCCTGCCCAACATAGCAAAATCCTATCTCTCTAAAAACACAAAAATTAGCCGGGTACGGTGGCACGCACCTGTAATACAGCTATTCGGGAGGTGGAGGCACGAGAATTGCTTGAACTCAGGAGGTAGAGGTTGCAGTGAGCCAAGATTGTGCCACTGCACTCTAGCCTGGGCAACAGAGTGAGACTCTGTCTCAAAAAAGAGAAGAGAAAACATGGAGGTAGGAGGGAGTGGGGTTATTCTACAGCTGAGAGGCCAAGGCGCTTGGTGGGAAGAGCCTTGTGTTCAAACTAGAGGAACTGGCCCAAAGCCTGCTTCTGCCAGACACCTGTGCCTTCAGGTGAGCCACATCACTGTCTAAAAATCCCATTTCAACGTCATCTTTCGGATGGGAGATATCCACTGTGTTCTGAACACATCTCTCATTCATTTTGCATTTTGAAACACAAGGTGTAACATCAGCCACCATGTCTGTCCATGTTCTGTAAACTGCAGAGCATTAGAGAAAAAAATAGAGGTGCAGTGAGGATGGGGGTGGCCCACAGGTTTGAGGCTGGACTGGGGAGGGGCGGCAGCTCCTTCCTCTAATGGATCCCCGGTCTGAAGGGGACACTTATTCCTAGGGCCCAGTCTCCTTGGAGGAAGCACCACCTGTGGCCAGAGATAAGCAGAAGCTATAAATTCATTTTACAGAGGTCACTCAGACAGCAAGTGTGGCTTTATGGCATCTGGAACCCTCCTCCCAAGCCAGGCTGCAGTGCAAGAGAGGCCAGGCCAGATGTGAGAGGCTTATCAGTGATTTCAGGTGGTCTGCAACACTGATAAGAGGCTCACGACACCACAGGGGCTGGTGGTGGGGAGCCACGGAGGGCCAGGGAGTGAGACAAGGCTGTGCTGGCCAAGGTCTCAGCTCAGCAGACCAACAGGAGTGGAGGGCGTCCTCTCCCTGGTGGCCCATAACCCTCTGCGCTGATCCTCCTCAGAACAGGTTTTCAATTTGTCACCAGGGTACTATGGCTCCAGATAAATTCTCCAGCGTCAAAACTGTGCTTACAAATTAATTTTCTTTGCTAGATAAGTGTCTTACCCATGATATTATGCCTTCATAAGAGTTACTGTATTTGAATAATTTTACAGTAAACGGTTCCTTGTTATCCCACTTTTAATCAAAACAACACTTAAAAAAATAAAATACACTGCTTGAGGGTGTGAACTTGCGGAACGATTGCAGACCTTTCCACGTGCAGTTCAGCAGAGGAGAGGTGGTTTGGGAGGGAAGCATGGGGGGTCAGGTGCTGGGGGTTTGGAAAATGTACGAAGCAGAGCCTTGGAGAGCTCGTGGATACACAGGGGTGGAACTCAGAGGGTTGGTCCAGAATTTACGGACTTGCACATGGAGAGGGGAGGAAAGAGGAAGGAGGGAGGGAGGAGAAGGTGGCAGACTTGTCTGGTGGGAACAGCCCATTGAGTCCGTGGCTGGGGAAGGGAATTCTCACAAGTGGCTGAAGACGTGAACACAAAGGGAACACAGAGTGAAAGTCCACACCCAACAGCAAAGGATAAAGAGCCAGGGGTCCGCAGGGACAGCCAAACCAGCAGGGATGACTGGATAATCATTTCGAGGCCTGGGATCCTTCGACCTTTTTTTTTTTTTCTCCTTTCCTCAGGGAGGTAAGATGCCAGGCTGTGACGTGGGTCTGCTGTAGATGATGAGGCGCTGTGAGGAAGGCAGGGAATGTTCTTCCCACAGGAGGTGAGGAAGGGCGTCTCTCACTCCCACAACTTCTTCTGGTACTTCCTGGTAGATGAGCCCAAGACCCCTGCTTTGGCCCAGTGGGTGAGTGGATGGCCAGCAGGGGAAGGGTGGGCCCGGGAGGCCACCGACTATCCCAACACACCTTGAGGAGGGGTGGGAGTTGTGGGGCACCATATCCTCTTCCCTACTCTGCAGAAGCAACTAGTCTCACGCATGTGATGTGTTTCCAGTCCATTCGCCCAATGGACATACACTTTTGCAACTGGTTTTCTTGTTAGGCAAAGGTTTTTAAGATCAATGCAAATTGAATCTTGGGCATCTGATTCATTTTCTCCCATTCTGCAGGTTGTCTCTTCACTCCTGATGGTTTCCTGTGGTGTGCAGAAGCTTTTGAGTTTGATGCCATCCCATTTGTCTATTTTTGCTTTCATTGCCTGTGCTTTTTGGATAATACTCAAGATATTGCCCAGACCAACTTACAGCATCAGCCTAAGTTCTCCATGGACAGAGGATAGATTAAAAAATGTAATATATTGGCCAAGGGCCAACCTCCCCGATAGCACTTGGGTTTTCCTGTCCAGAGGTGGGACTGGGAGACAAGACTTGCTGTCTAGATTTCACAGGCCGACTAAGAATCCCTAAGCCTAGCTGGGAAGGTGACCACTTCCACCTTTAAACAAGGGGCTTGCAACTTAGCTCACACCCGACCAACCAGATAGTAGCTCACTAAAATGCTAATTAGGCAAAAACAGGAGGTAAAGAAATAGCCAATCATCTATTGCCTGAGAGCACAGCGGGAGGGACAATGGTCGGGACATAAACCCAGGCACTGGAGCCGGCAATGGCTACCCTCTTTGGGCCCCCTCCCTTTGTATGGGAGCTCTGTTTTCACTCTATTAAATCTTGCAACTGCAAAAAAAAAAAAAAAAAATTTAAAAAGTCTAATATATGTACACAATGGAATACTATTTAGCCAAAAAGGGGGAAAAACCTTTCATTTGTGACAGGAGGGATGAACTTCAGGGACATGATGCCAAGAGAAATAAGCCAGACACAGAAAGACAAATGCCATGTGATCTCACTCAAACGTGGACGCTGAAAACACTGATCTCATAGAAATAGAGTAGGATGGTGGTACCAGAGGTTGGTGTGGGGGGCTGCATAGACATTGATCCAAAGATACAAAATTTCATTTAGACAAGAGATCTATTGTATTGTATACTTGAAAACTGTGAAAAGAGTGGATTTTACATGTTTTACCACAAAAAATAAGTGTGTTAGGTAATGGATACGTTAATTACTCTGATTTAGTCATTCCACAATGTACACATATTCCAAAACATCATGTAGTACACCATAAATAAATTTAATTTTTATTTGTCAACCTAAAAAAAAATAAAATTTAAAAAAGAATTTGTATCAATTTACTATGTCAAAAGCAGCTTATGAGAGTTTCTGTTTTTCTTATCTGCACTAACAGTTGATATTATCAGACTGTATGTTTTTCTCCCTATTTGATGGGTGTAAAACTTTATCACATAGTTTTAATATGTCTCTCTCTGGTTACTAGAAAGGTTCAACCTCTTTTCATATATTTAAACAGCCATACAATTTATTCTTCTAGATGGGGCAGTCTGTATCCTGGCCATTTTTTTTCTCTCTTCCTTATTGATTTGTAGGCAATTTGGATAAATAGAGTTGTGAATTAACACATTACCTTTCTAATTTCTGTTTTCTTTTCCTTAGCTTTTCTTATTGTGCCTTTCAAACGTTTTTATACTGTCTTTTTATACCGTCTTCTCAGTGTTTTTCTTTCGTGGGTGTACTGTTTATGTCTTGTTTAAGGATTTTTTCCTTATCTTAATACACAAAGATATTGTCTTGTGTGTTATATGATACTATTGTTTTACTTGTTAACTCTGTCATCACTCTCAAATTTATTTTTGTTTATTGTGTGAGGAAGAGATATGATAATTTTTTTTAAGTGGATAGCCTATTGTCGTAACACTGTTTATTGTATTGTTTATTATATTCCCTCTGACTGGTCTTGCATTCTCAGCAATTTACCGAATTTCTATGGGTCTGTTTCTGGGATCTCTCTTCTGTTTCACTGGTTACTTACTATCTTTGCATCAATACCTTATTTGATTAATTTCTATAACTTTATAAGGAATCATGATACCTTATAGGGAAATTCCTTTCCCTCCCATTCGTCTTTTCAAAACTTACTGATCTTTTACATTTGTCTGTAAATTTTAGAGTACATCAAGACCCATCCTGTTGGGATGTCCACTGGATACACAGAATTTATGTTAATTTGAGATTCATAAACATGACTATCATTTTAGTTATAGAGGATATTTTTAATGTCCTTTAACAAAGTTTTATCATTTTCTCCGTAAAGTTTGTATACATATTTTCTTATATTTACTGCTAGGTACCTTATTTTTTCTGCTATTATAAATAAGATTAATTTTAAAATTGAATTTTCCAATTAGTTTTTAATACTTTATGTGAATACCATTCATTTTTATTATAAAATATTAATTAAATAATTAAATAAATGTATAAATGTGTATGTATATATATGAATGGTAAAACAGTGACCCATTGTGTACCTACTACTCTGCTTAAGAATAAAGAATCGCTATTAATTTTAAAGTCCTTCTTTAATATTATTGTTCTCCTCTATCCCGTCCTCTTCCTCTGCTCTTCAGGTGGATTCTGTCCTCAAATTTGTTTTAATCACTCTCTTTAATTTCTTTGAAGTTTTAACCCACATATTTCTAGCCCCAAAATATATATTTTATACTTTTCCTGTATTTGATCTGTATATCTTCTTCTGCTGCTTGTATTTTCTTCCTCACTTTATGTACCTGAGATTCAGCCATATCATTACATGTTATTGTAATGTATTAATTATCATTATCATTGTATGACTCGACACCAATTTATATATCTGCTCTATCATTGATGGGCATTTGGGTTGTTTCCAGTCATTCGCTATTATAAACATTCTGCCATGAGCATCCTTAGACATATTTGCTGGTCCATAGGTAAAATAATTTATCTAGGGTACATTTTAGGGTTACAGCTTGCTGGGGTATAGGATATGCACATTTCTAAATTTTCTAGGTAACAAGAAATTGCTTTTCCATGTAGCCGTATTACTAGCAGTATGTCTGTCCAGAGGACATGTTGCCTTATGTCCTCATCAACACTTGATATTGTCAGATTTTGGATTTTTAAGCATGTTTGTAGCTATAAAAGGATATTTACTTAAAACTTCACTTTTAAATCTAAAGATAGAGACAAACTGTCCTAATCCACTCATTCTAACTTCAGACCCTTCCTCTCCACAGGAGAATAATTTCTAAACTCAGAATATGTACAACTGCCCAGGCCAGAGGAAGGACGCCGGCTGCTGAGAAAGTGCCAAAAACTTGAGCCCATGTTCTGACTTAGGAATGCCTTGAGCTGGATTGAGGCAGCAGAAGTGGGATCGGAATCAAATGAATTAAGAAGCAATGACTCTGGAGAAAGTTTCCTTGTCTTTGTGTGGCAGCCAGGAAATTATCAAAAAAATAAGTAGACTTGCAATTCAGGAATTTGATTGCAAACATTTTAGAATGCATATCAAGTGCCCAAATAATGCCTGGGATGCCTTCACCATGAAGAAACATAATCTAAGTTATGACTCTGCTGACTTGAACATTTTCCACATAATTGTACTCTATTTTTTTTTTAATCTTCTCTCCTCTAACCCTTAATTGATGTCAGGACAGTCCCTTCCTCTATCCTGTGCATTCTTGATCTGACAATCTACAGAACTGAACATTCTGTAAATGCAGAAGGGGATTTTGCTTTTTTAGCACTTTTGCAAATCAACTAGGCTTAAATGATGAGAATTTTTGCCTAATAATTCTCAGTTGGTTTAAATTGCCCCTGGGTGTGAAGGTGCAATACTGATTTCAGCAGTCAAAGGACATGATCTGCCTTCCATTTTAATGGCTCACCTTGACCACTGTGCTGAGAATAAGCTGTGTTGGGGCAAAGACGGAAGCAGAGAAACCATCTAGGTAGCCACTGCAGTCATCTGGGGAAACAAATTTGAGTGAACTTGGATCAGGTGGGCAGCTGGGGAAATGCTAAGAATTGGTCACATTCTGGGTTATTTAGGTATTAGAGAGAGCAGGATTTCTGATGCCTTGGAAGTAAGTTATGGGAGAAAGAAAGGAGCCAAATTTAGCACCACGCTTTGTGGTACAGGCACAAAGATAGTCTCTAAAGCCACGAAGCATGAGATCCCAAAGAGTGTAAAGAGCACGCAGAGGAAAGGAAGGGAGTGAGGGCTGAGCTTGGATCACCCCAATGCCGAGAGGTCATGGGAAGAGAGGACCTAGAAACAGAGGTGGAGAAGAAGTAGCCAGTGGGGTGGGAAGAATCGGAGAGGTGGGGCCCCGGACGCCAAGTGAGAAAAGTACATCAAGGAGGAGGAAGTGATCAGCTGGGGCAGGTTTGATGATAAGTATGATGAACATACAAGGATGAAATAAGTACAAGAGAGAAAGGTAGTCCAGAAAAGAGAGTTGTTCCTTCTATCAGGGATTCTGCAAAAGTTTCAGGGTGCAAATTACACTTGAGCAGTTGAAAGACTGTAGGGGTTTCCAAGGGTATGGGAGGTGGGAAGGCAGCCCGGCATGTGCTTAGACATGGAGGTAATGCTACATTCAGAAAACACTTTGTTGTGAGGAGTGGGCATGTGTGTGGGTGTAGGGGGGAATTAGCAGTGGGTGAGATCAGGGAAGGCCAAGGCCAGATGAGGTGAGTCTTAGGGGAGCAACTGGTGGGCATGAAGCAGAGGAATATTGGAAGCAGATCTGCACCATAGGAAGATTGCTCTGGTTTGTGGGTGGAGGGTGGATTTGGAGGGAGGGAGGAAGACATGAGGACATACAGCAGGGAGCTGTTGCTGTTGTCCAGGTAGGAGGCTGGAACAAGGGTTTATGTTCAACTGTGCTCTTATCTTGGAAAAGGGAGTGCATGAACTTTTGTACTGCAGGTGCTCTCATCCAAGAGTAACCTTGGACTCTTCAGCAACTACTGTGTTGGCGTTTGATGGTAATTAGAGCTGATTAGAACTTTATTTCCATCAGATCCTATAAGTGCTTGAAATGTGTCAATTCATGTCACCTCCCAAATAAGCCTATGACATTTGTATTATTGTCATCCTCACTTCTCAGAGGAGAAAACTGAAGCACAAAGATGCTAAGTAAATTGTGCACCTGCACATAGCTAAGAAGCAGCAGAGCTGGACGAAAGCTCTGCACTCACCACTTCCGTGGCTCTGCTTTGTTTCACGAGGTGAGGCAAATCAGCTGAGAAAGTAGAACACAGGCCCTAAAGACTGACAAGCCCATGAGAAGCAAGTCCCCTTTCTGATGGGGAAGCCTCAGGGGAGAAGGACCAGCGATTGGCAGACCCTCACTTGGGACAAGAACTAATCGTGAGGTAAGACCCACCAGAGGATTGAGTCCTGAGCACAGACACAACCCGGTGTTTGCTCTGAGAAGCTTCTGAACTAACGTTGAGTCAGAACAAGCCAATGGAGAAGTCAAGAGATACAGAGGAAACAGGGATAACCAGCTGGTTGTGGAAGAAGCTGGAGAAGGAGTCCAGGGTGGTGGCCATGGGCTGGGACACAGAGGGAGGAGCAGTGTCCTTGTTTTGTTACTGTTTTAACCCAAATCAACACCCCTTCAGGAAGTGACAGCCTCCAACCATGTCCAATCTTTCTGCCCAGAAAAGGATTCTTCTTTACGTGACCCTGGTCATGCAACTAGTGATGGGGTAGGGATGCACTGCATGTCAGGCTTTACTGCAAGTAAAACCATTTACATTCGGATCCCTCTACATTTTCAGCTCCACTTCTCGACCTCCCTAACCACGCAATGGCATCCAAACCATGCCATTCACCTCCCCTGGAAGATTCCATGCCTGTGGCGATACTATAGCTCCTGCCTCCACCCCTTTTCAGCTCAACAAGCTCCCCGTTGCATTGCATGTCCTTGCCCAAATTGCAGATCCTCTAAGAAATCTTTCTGCCCGTTATTTGTGCCTTCCTCTGCTGTCTTTCAGATTTTGCATTTGTCTCCCTTGGTAACCTAAAAAGAGAAATTCTTTACTTTTCATCTCAGTGTTTGTTGAGTTCATAGTAAGTACTTGGTAAATATTGAAGAAGTGAACAAACAAATAAATGTCCTTTGAAGGAATACAGATGGAGCTGGAGGCCATTATCCTTAGCAAAGTAATGCAGGAAGAGAAAACCAAATATTGCGTGCTCTCATTTGTAAGTGGGAACTAAATAATAAGAACATATAAACACTTAGGGAGGAGCAACAGACACAGGGGCCTACCGGAGGGTGGAAGGTGGGAGGAGGGAAAGGATCCAGAAAAATAAAATAGACACTAGGCTTAATACCCGGTGGCAAAACAATCTTCACAACGAATCAGCATGACGAGAGTTTGCCTATATAAAAAACCTGCACAGGTACCCTGAACTTGAAAGTTAAAAAAAATTTTCTTAAAACCACAAATAAATCCCTGAAATGCTTTAATTAGTTCTTGTCTTCACCGGTTTGCTTTTACCGCCTGAACCTAGTAAAGGGTTAGCAGAACTATGAAATGACTGTGGCACTTGCCTGTTTGTCTGGAATCCCTTCACCACCATGTATTAGCTGTCTGGAGAAATCACTTAACCTTTGAACCCCATTGTGTTTCCTCCACTGTAAATCAGGGCTTATAGCCCCCATCCTGCAGCATCTTTGTGAAGAATCAGTAGGCTAAGGAATGCTGTGTGCTGAGTTCCATGCCGCCATATTCGGTATCAGCCAGGAAGTGGCAGATGACAGCGGCGGTGGTGATTAACAAAAGAGTCAGTCTGTTGTGTTATTTTCCTTTGCGAAAAGGTTATTTACTGAAAGAGTGACTGTTGTGGGTTGAATTGTGTCTCCCAGAAAGATGTTGAGTCTTAACCCTCTGTACCTGTTAACGTGACCTCATTTGGAAATAGGGTCCTTGTAGATGTTATCAGATTAGGATGGGATTATATTGGATTAGAGTGGCTCCTAATCTAATAACTACTCTTTTTATAAGAAGAAACCATTTTGAACAAAGAGACACAGACACACGGAGAACACCAGATGTTGAGGGGGCAGAAACTGAAGGGATGCATCTAAAAGCCAAGGCATGGTGAAGACTGCCACCAACAACCCTAAGCCAGGAAGAGATGAGGAAGAATCCTGTCCTAAAATCGTCAGAGGGAGTGTGTCCCCAATGAAGCCTTGATTTCAGAACTTCTAGCCTCCAGAACTATGAGACAATACATTTCTCTACTTTCAAGCCACATAGTTTGTGGTCCCGTATTATGGCAGCCCCAGAAACTAATAATTCTGTGGACTTGCGCTTCTAAATAGAGAATAAAAACTTATAAATCTTTCTCATATATCATTTGAGAAGTTAGAGGCATCGAGGATTAAGGTGGAAAAGCCTGGCCTATATGTAGAGAAAAGAGGAAAAGAAGCCTAGCCATATGTAGAAAGCTGAAACTGGATCCCTTCCTTCACCTTATACAAAAATTAATTCAAGATGGATTAAAGACTTAAATGTTAGGCCTAAAACCATAAAAACCCTAGAAGAAAACCTAGGCAATACCATTCAGGACATCGGCATGGGCAAGGACTTCATGTCTAAAACACCAAAAGCAATGGCAACAAAAGCCAAAATTGACAAATGGGATCTAATAAAACTGAAGAGCTTCTGCACAGCAAAAGAAACTACCATCAGAGTGAACAGGCAACCTACAGAATGGGAGAAAATGTTTGCAATCTACTCATCTGACAAAGGGCTAATATCCAGAATCTACAAAGAACTCAAACAAACTTACAAGAAAAAAACAAACAACCCCATTGAAAAGTGGGCAAAGGATACGAACAGACACTTCTCAAAAGAAGACATTTGTACAGCCAACAGACACATGAAAAAATGCTCATCATCACTGACCATCAGAGAAATGCAAATCAAAACCACAATGAGATACCATCTCACACCAGTTAGAATGGTGATTATTAAAAAGTCAGGAAACAACAGGTGCTGGAGAGGATGTGGAGAAATATGAAAACTTTTACACTGTTGGTGGGACTGTAAACTAGTTCAACCATTGTGGAAGACAGTGTGGTGATTCCTCAGGGATCTAGAACTAGAAACATCATTTGACCCAGCCATCCCATTACTGGGTATATACCCAAAGGATTATAAATCATGCTGCTACAAAGACACATGCACATGTATGTTTATTGTGGCACTATTCACAATAGCAAAGACTTGGAACCAACCCAAACGTTCATCAATGATAGATTGGATTAAGAAAATGTGGCACATATACACCATGGAATACTATGCAGCCATAAAAATGGATGAGTTCATGTCCTTTGTAGGGACATGGATGAAGCTGGAAACCACCATTCTCAGCAAACTAACACAAGGAAAAAAAAACCAAACACCGCATGTTCTCACTCATAGGTGGGAATTGAACAATGAGAACACTTGGACACAGGAAGGGGAACATCATGCACCAGGGCCTGTCATGGGGTGGAGGGAGTGAGGAGGGATAGCATTAGGAGATATACCTAATGTAAATGACGAGTTAATGGGTGCAGCACACCAGCATGGCATATGTATACATATGTAGCAAACCTGCACATTGTGCACATATACCCTAGAACTTAAAGTATAATTAAAAAAAAAAAAACTAGAAAAAAAAAAAAGAACCAAAAGTAGAACTGCCATTTGATCCAGCAATCCCACCACTGGGTATCTACCTAGTAGAAAAGAAGTCATTATACAAAAAAGATACTTGCACACGCATGTTATAGCTTCACAGTTCACAACTGCAAAATCGTGGATGCCAGTTGAGGGAATAAACTGTAGTGTGTATATATATACACATATATATATGTGTGTGTGTGTATGTATGTGTGTGTGTGTATGTATGTGTATATATATATGTGTATATATCTGTATATATGTGTATATGTATATATATGTGTGTGTATGTGTATATATATATATGTGACGGAATACTACTCAGCCATAAAAAGGAATGAATTAATGGTATTTGCAGTGACTTGGATGAGAATGGATACTATTATTCTAGGTGAAGAACTCAGGAATGGAAAACCAAACCAAAAGACCAAGAACTGTATGTTCTCACTGATATGTGGGAGCTAGGCTATGAGGACACAAAGGCATTAAGAATAATACAATGGACTTTGGGGACTTCAGGGGAAGGGTCGGGGGGGGTGAGGGATAAAAGACTACAAATAGGGTGCCGTGTATATTGCTCAGGTGATGGGTGCACCAAAATCTCACAAATCACCATTAAATAACTTACTCCACTAAATAACTTACTCATGTAACCAAACACCACCTGTACCCCAATAACCTATGGAAAATAAAAAATAATTTTTAAAAAAATAAAAATTAAAATAAAAAAGAGGAAAAGAAGCCAAAAGACTCCAATATAACATGTGGAATTTAGCAAAGTCAACATTTGAGATATTTTTTCAACAATCCCGTTTCTTAACTGAGATTTTATTGTTGGGTTCATAAATTAATTTAACAAGCATGTTTCACCTGCAGCGAGCTGGGGTGGCTACACTGCGAAGGGCATGGGCTTTGGAGTTATACAGGCTTGGGTTCAACCCAGGCTTCCTCACTTAGCAGCCAGTGGCCTCGGACAAGTTACTTGACCTACATGAGCCTCAGCCTCCTTCCATGCCCATCTCCATGTTTGCTGTGTGGAGTCAATAGCTGATATTCGTGATAAGTGCAGCAAAGCACTGCCTGTGGGTATGATGCAATCTGCCCCCAATGTAGATCCCCCAAAGGAAACAGCTGTCCTCAACAGAAATCAGCATCCCCAACACTTAAAGAGCAGACATTCATGCAGGTGGATGAAGCAGAACCAGAGACACCTGAATCTGACTGAAAGCGGGAGAAAGTTGCATCATGCTTAGAGCAGGAGTTTTCAAGAGAAGTGTGAAAAAAACACAACCCTGACACCCACCTTGGACAGATACAGCAGGACACGTGTTTCTCATTGTGAAGAGATTTTTTTTATTTGATTTTCATCACCTTTCAATGAAAGAGTGAGTCCTGTCAGTACTACGTAAAAAACTTGCAAATATATCTTAAGAGCATTAATTTCTTTTTAAATGAAAGAAAGTGAAGAAAGTTTGTGTTAGAAAAAGGCATAAGAGAAGCTTGGTTAAATGTAAGCAGGTTTCTATCAAGAAAGACTAAAAGTACCATTACTCCATTAAACCAGTAAAAAAACATACTATTTTGTGTGTTCTCAAGATAGTTGCTTATAAAAGAGAAGCTTGTTAGTCCTTTTCTTCTTTTTAGTGACCAAATCAACACACTGTGTATCTAACCATCCTGGCAAGACATGAGTCAAGGGAATGAGAAGCATGGTTGCTAACTCTATGCTCAAAGGAGGTTTCTGGGTAGGAATACCACCCCTATTTTCCAGAAGGTAGAGAGACACAAAACAGTTTCAGATACAACTAACACAAGACCTGTGGGGGTCATGGCTCTGGCCCATTAAGTCTGAGTAGTTGACATAACTTCAGTTCTCTTGGGTTCTTTCTCCAGTCTGGGCTGCCTTAGCGCTGATGATCTGGCAGGACTGTAGTCACTGGAATTGGGTATTCCAAGGCATTGCAGTCATCTAACAGGAAGACCAAGTCCTGAAAAAGATGTGCAATGAGCAGGAAAATTACTGAAGGTGGCCACGGAGTCCATATGCAACTGTAGGGCTCTTGGTTATCCTCAAAGGTCGTTCAGTTGTTCCCCTTTGTGTGAAAACTTCCCATCCCTTACTCTCCCCAAAAAGAGCTAGTCACTTCTTGCTTCACATTCTAATAGAATTTCATGTTTTTTAAAATTGTTATCACTTACGGAATTCACACATACATTGGTTGACCAGATGGATAGATGAATGGGTGAGGGAGGGAATAAATGAATGAACCTTAGTTGCTGAGCAGCATCCTGGGCCAGGAATTGGAATGACCAGGAAGATCAGGCCAGCTCTCACCTCCCCTCACTTCAGTCAATAACACTACTCATCACACTGTTATCATAATTGTATCAGCTTCCTATCTTCCCCCACAAACCAAAAGGAGCAGGGAGGAGGAGGAAACTGGGTGTGGGCATGGGGGAAAATTCATAACACATCTTTCATATAGGATCAAGAAATTATAACTTAATAGCTAATTACTACGGTTTCCAGAGGAGCTTACTCTGGGCTAAGCATGGTGCTAGGAATTCCGTATTTAGTCACCCTACTAGGCTTCTTAGGATCAAGGGAGTTACTGCAGAGCCCACACAAGATATGGGTGTAGTTATTATCATCCATCTCATGAGATGGCACTACTGTGTCCTCAGTTCAGGACTGAGGAAACTTTGCCTCAGAGGAGTGAAGGGACACTGCTGTGATTTGAATGTGGTCCCAAAAGTTTATGTGTTGGAAACTTAAACCCTCTGCCTTTGTACATGAACTAATGTAGGCTTTGACTTAATGACTGGATTAATGAGGGCTCTGCTCTTATGAATGGATTAATGTCACTACCTTGAGAGAGGGTTGCTTATTGCAAGGGTGGCTTTGTTAAAAAAGTGAACTCTCTCTGGCTCTTACCCTCTTGCTGTGTGATGACGTCTGCCATGGTATCACGCAGCAAGAAGGCCCTCACCAGATGCCAGCACCATGCTCTTAGACTCTACACCAACCTCCACCATAAGCTAAACAAACTTCTTTTTTAAAAAATAAAGTACCCAATCTGTGGTGTTATGTTATAGCAGCAGAAACAGACTAAGACAGGCACTCCCACTTGGGAAGCAGGGAGATACAGACTCAAGTTCAGGGCTCTCTGATGCTGAAGTCTGTGCCCTGCAATCACATGCCTCTACTTTTCACATTTCAACTATTGCTGATTTTCTGTCCTTTCCCCTCTCCTACCAGAATCCTCTTATCAGAGCACACCTGAACCCCCTCCTGCAGGGTCTCCTCTAACCTGCCTCACTTGGCTCCTGGCAGAGTCTATCCATGTGGCTGGGGTCTGGTCCTGGGGTGTAACCCCTGCATCAGTGTGCAGCTCATGGAGACAAAGGGCCTTGTCCTGAACCCCATCAACAAGGCAACCACGGTTGAGAAAGGGCTTTGTGAACTGAAAGCATCTGCGAAACATCTCTGCTCCTCTTCCTTGTCCCTGTCTCCTCCCAACCCTCCTCTTTGAAAAGTTCTTTGATAGCAAGTAGAAAATGGATTTTCAATGGCATCCACTTACCCTCCTGCAGAACGAGTTCATGATGGTGTACAGCTTCCGTGCTTTGTCCTTCAAGGAATCCACCTGGGCCACTTTCCAACACTGGGGCGAGGCCACAAAGTCCCGCAGCTTGTCCAGCACACAGTAATTCTGGGAGTGGGCAACGGGGAGGGGGCTTGTGGGAGAAGTCAGTAGCGAGAGGGACGGGGCTGAGCTGCGTAAGATCTCTCCCTGACTCTGTGCCACACAGCCAGCAGCAGAGGTTCAGACCTGAGTCCCTCAGCCCCAGACTTCCCTCCCCCAGGGAGAGCCCTCTTACGTGTATGTCCAGGTACAGCCTGGGCAGGTATCTCACACACGGCTCCTGTGGAAAGGGATAAGGGGTTCTGGGATGCCTACAGGGGCACACCTGGTCACAAAAGTCTCCATGGTGGCCCTCTCAACAGCCAGACCAGCCCAGATCCTTGGGGCCCTCCCTCATGCTATGACATGCACGGTACTTTCTTGTGCCATATGTCACTCCTCCAGAAATGGGCGACTGCGCTTCCAGAATTAGACTTTTAGAATACAACCTTTATATCGTTTGCTATGAATTAGGGAGATGTTTTCTATGCATACCCATTCAGAAATATACATACACGTATATACATAAAAGCAGTCCCATAACTGTAATATAGAAATAGTAATATAATACAGGAATACAAGTATATATACGCAGTATATATGTACATCTATAAAACAGTTCTATAACTATTTAGTTACATAACAGTTGTATAACTGCATGTAATTATAGACATTACATATACTTACATAAGATATATGTAATTATATGTATTAGTTATGTAGGCATTCTATAGCTAATATATTGTTGTATATAGTGTATAATATAGTAATATCAAAGTGCATATATATGCATACTTTTATATTTCTATATTGGGCTTCCATTTTTGTGCAGGGCTGAAGGGCAAAAGCCCTCGTGCTCTGCCCTCTCAGTAATCCCCGTGTGACCATGGGCAAGTGCCTTCCTTCAGTTCTCAGTTGTGAAATTAGAGAGTTAGAATGCATAATCTTTCTACTTTCTTCCCGCTCCGCAATTCAGAGCCTCTGGATTTTTTAAACCTTTTAAAATCAGATTCCTTTACAAGATGATTGCTGTCTATATTCGATAACAAGAAACTTGTGGGTAAATTGTGGTGAAACTGTACAACAAAATGTTAAAACAAAAATTAACTTATTTGATAGTGTCATTAAAACGTAAGTGGCAAAACTGCTTGTGCTGTTTGACCCAAATTTTGTTTACAGACACACACAACACACACGTATTTGAATACCTATATGCAGACAGAAAGCTGAAATATGATCCTCCAGAACGCTACAGCAGCAGCTACCTCTAGCTGGTAGTATTACAAGCAAGATTGATTTTCTTCTTTGTACTTTGTACATTTTCCAACTGTTCTACAAAGTACAATACTTTTACAATTAGGAAAAAAAATACATGTTATTTAACTTTTAAAAAGAAAATACCAAGAAGGTGTTACCTAGGGCATTGTAAACCCCAACATCTGAGAAACATTATGTTTTGTTTGAAGCATTTGCAAGTGATTAAAAGACACTTTTAAACTTTACCAAAGCTTTTAATGAAGTTTAATGCATTTTGTTTCGATGGAGAAGCAGGCAGAGGCCTGGGTTCTAGTCCCCAACAGCCCTTCTGGGACTTCCCCTCTCTGAGTCCCCAGGTCTCCCTCTGAAGATCGTGATCACATCAGCTGGCATCTGTTGAGTACTTGTTCCTGTAGGCTTGGCTCTGTGACCCGTGCCTGGGTTCACATCTGCCTTTGATTGTCAAAGGCACGCTAAACGGAGGGGTGCTACTGTCATCCCATTTTACAGACAAGAAAACTGAGAGGCAGAGGCTGAGGAATTTGCCCGGGTCCCTCAGCAGATGAGGGGTGGAAGCCAATTCTGTGCCACCTCTTCGGGCACACTCCTCACCAGGCTAACAAAAGGAATACACAAGCTTCATTCCTCCGTTCTCCTTAACTCTGATGTTCCAGACTCTATGGGGAGCTGTTTTTCTCCCCCTCCTCCCACTCCTTTTTTTTTTTGTTTTTTACATTTTACAACAGATCCTTTGATATTTGCTAGTAAGTTACAAAAATTGTGATGTCTTTACTTTTTCTTGTGTTTTGAAGAAAGCAAACCATTGGTACCATATTTAATAGGAGATGAATAAAACACAAACACTCCTGAGATTTACATTTACTAGAAAAGAAAAATATCCTTCTCTCTGTCTTTTTTTAATTTTTAATTTTTTTTTTTTTTTTTTTTTTGGTCTAAAGGCAAGGGTTTAAGAACTGAATGGGTCATGCACCCCTGTCCTGGGCGCGCGGGGGACTCACCGAGGGCTCCGAGCTCTGCAGGAGCTGGAAGTCGCGGGTCATCTCCTGGCTCAGGGCCCGCATGCGGGAGTAGCAGGTCGGGGGAGTGGGCCGCGCGGCGGGAATGCCCGCCAGGAGCAGCAGCAGCACGGGCAGAGGCCCAGGCGTCCTCATGGTGCCAGGCGCTAGTGCAGCCTCGCTGCCCGCCCCTTTATGCAGGCTGGGGGTGGTCCAGTGCGGCTCCACGCCTCCACTTCCTGTGGGGCCAGCGCAGGCTGCAGTCCATCCAGGGTGGGAGAGAGGAAGCCAGCACGCCCACCGGGCAGGGCCGGGAGAGGAATCCTCTGAGACACGAAAGCCCCAGGTTAAGAGGAGGGGCTGCCTGGAGGAGGGGGTGACAAAGGGTGGCTTTGCCTGCCCTGCACTTTCAGCAAGAAATTTCTCTCTCCACAGGGACTTTTCCTGAAATGGCGGGAACAGCAGATGGAGAGGGGTGGGGGATAAGAGGAGGACAGAGATGGAAGGAGGGGAGGGTCGGGGTAGAGGAGTGGGCACCAGGCCTGGGTTTGAATGGCACCGTTTGTCAAAACGGATATAGTGCCAGGAGGGAAAGGTACTAGAGGGGATGACTGGGCATCACTCCCTCCAGGCAGCCCGCAGTAGAGCAGGGATGCAGGGCTGAGGTCAGGCCACCGGTGTTGGGGTCCATCAATCACTAACCAGGTAGGTGAGCCTTGGGCCAGGCGCCCCCCACCCCCCCAACCCCACCAGCCTCTGAGAAGCCATGTGTGTGACTCTCGGTCTGAAGAACAGTCTCACTCAGTGACTGTATGTGTGGGAGTGTGAGTATCCCCACCCTCTTCCACCTCAAGCTGCTAGCACAGGCCCGGATGGAGAGCAGTCCCTCAGGAAGGGTTAGTTTTCAAGAAGTGCGTCTCCCTCAGGGCTGCCCTCCCAAGACAGTGGTAGGTAAAGGTCTAGGCTCTCCACTTAGACGCCCTGGGTGCAAAGCAGGGTCACTCCCTTCTGGCTTTGACCTTGGGCAGATTTCCTCAGTGTTTCCTCCATCTCCTTATCTGTGAGATGAGGATGGTAAGAATGGCTCACTCAAAAGGCCATAGTGAGGAATCAGCGGGAGACGGCATGACTAAGCAAGCCTCATGCCAGGCTCATTGTGTATTTCCAAGTGATTGGAGCTAAAAGCATTGTCTCTGTTAAATCCAGCAGTGTCTCTGTGAGGTAGGTGTCACAGAAAAGAGTCCCATTTTCCAGGTGGGAAAACTGAGGCTCAAAGAGTGCCAGCAACTTGCTGGAGGTCACAAAGCTGGAGGCATATGGGTTGGGATGAGACTTCACGCTCTGTCCTCCTGCCATTCTTCCACCCCACAGTGCAGAATGGGTGAGGAGCAGGACTCTTGCAGGCGGAGATGAGCTGGGGTCCTCGGGCTGCGCAAGATCAGGTAACAAGCAAGAAGGAACTGTCAAAAGGGAGAAGAAGATTCTTCCTTAACACTGAATGTGACTTACATACCAGCAGCCACCAGGCCAGCTGCCATCGGGAATGCCATGAGCCTCACAGCCAGCCAATGAAGTGAATGGGGTTATTCCCATTTCCCAGCTGAGGAAACTGAGGGCCTCAGGGGATATGAAGCTGGGAAGAGTAGTGGAGCCCTAGAACTATGTCTGGACCTTCCTGTCCCCAAAGTTTCCTCCAGCAAGGGAGGAAAGGGGAGTGTCCTGGGCAAGCTGCACATTCCTAGAACAAAACAACCAAAGACGCAGCCCACAGAGATGGGTGAACCAGAGCATGGCATCCTGGACACAGGGCTGGACTGAGGATCAACCACAGGGATGAAGCCCGGCTCCAGCTTGTCCCCACTGTATTTGCCAGGAGAAATCCTTTCTCGACCTGGCCTCCATTCCCTGTCCGTAAACAGGATAGCATCACCCTGGGTGATGTCTGAAGTTCCTTCCAGTCCCAATGTTTTATTTATCTACTTTCTGGTGGTAAAAGCCCTGGGCAGGGACTGTAAGCTGTGCCTTCCTGTTTTGTAGGTGAGAATGTGTTCTGCAAACACCTTTAGCAAGATGACACACGGACTGCGGCTCTCAGGGCAGAACTGTGTGTGCTTGGAGGTGGCAAGTGGAGGCACAGATGTGTTTTCTTCTGGGTGAATGAGTCTCCACACTCCGTCCATGGTAGTGCCTGGGGCATAGGCCTCCCTGGCAGACTAGCTGGCCCCAGCTGGGGACTTTAGGTCTGCCGTAAAATGCTCCAGGGCTTCTGGATGTGCTCATGGAATGGGCTTAAATTCAGAGCAAGGAAGAAAAACAAGCCCATGGACCAAATAAGTCCGTTTGATCAAGGAGACATTGCTGTGCTGGAAAACAGGAGTCGTCTATGAGTCCGAAGTTGGGATAAATGTGCTGCTGGGAGATTTGACCTTGTTCCACCCGCAATACCGTGTGCAGTTATTCATGGGACTTCTTGGGTAAATCAGCTGAGTTCAGAGCTGCAAGGAGGCTTATAGGCCTTCCCGTTGAGCATGAGAATGAATGAGTGACTGACTGTAGCCATCTGCTGTCACTGGTACCAACTGAGACATGGTGGATGCTGGGCCCCTGAGGAGTCACAATCAGTGGGGAGACAAGGAATGAGGCTGCTGTGCACTGGGCCAGGTGCAAGAAAATCGCCACCTCTCACTCTGCCAAGCCGGGAGTGGGGTGAACAGGAAGCACCCCAGAGGAGAGCGTGCCTCGTGCTGATTCCCAGGGCAGATGGAGACGAGGAGGATTAGCCTGTGCCGAGCCCAACATGCACAAGTTTGCATGCCAAGCCCAATGCGTGCCAGTGTGCATCCGGGAATTCTGTCTGCTTTCTGGCCCTTTCCAGGGCTCCCCCCGCATCCTGAGCATGATACATTGACTTTCCCCCAGCATCTGTCTCCTTTAATGACCATGCCCTTCTCCAGGAGAGAGGAATAGTCTTCCTCCGCACCCAGCACACAGCCAGGTAGAGCGGATGAACAGTACGGTGTGACTGAATGGACTTGGTGACTACTCATGTTACTCAGAGATTAAGGCACAAGCCCACTAAGAAACCTACGCAGGACAGCCTGTCGTGGTTCCCCACCATGAGCTCCCTGTGAGACGCTGCACTGGATACAGGCTGCTGGAGCCCCACACGTGTGTTCTGTTCTCAAATGTCTCCTTTACCACGAGTCACCTGAATCCTCCCACCAGCTCTTTCTCTGCCCCCTTCTGAGGCTCCTTCAGCAGTTGGCTGCTCTGAGTGTTAAAAATCCAGGCAGGAATTTTCCCACATATCAGGCAAACCCTTGTCTCTGCCAAGAGGTCTCTTCTGGTTTTCTTAATGTCTTAGATCGGGCATAGACCCCATCATGCCAGGAGAGCTGAAGAGTCAGAGTTAACGAGCAGGTGAACATCTCTCAGGTAGATATTGGCCATTGTCTTTGGATGGATTCTTCATTTGCCAGATGTGTGTCTATTTATCGAGAGTCTATTGTGTGCCAGGCACTGAGAAGGGTGAAAAGACAGTGAATGACAGAGACAGAGTTGCTGTCCTCTCGGAGGAGACTGATGAGGGCAGCTGACACTCTGGGTAAGTGGTGTGACGGCAGAAATCCTGGTGTTTCTGGAGCCCCTAACCCATCACTGGGAGCTGCTCCCTGTCAGGTGAGAGCTGAAAGATGAGGAATGCAGCGGGCAAGTGGAGTGGGTATGAAGGACTGTGTGTGTGTATGTGTGTGTGTTTGTGTGTGTATATGTCTCTGTGAAAGACAGAGAATGAGGGAGATTGTAAGATATTGTGCTGCTGGCTTTGAAGACGGAAGAAGAAGCCACAAGCCAAGGAATTCAGGAGGTCTTGAGAAGCAGAGAATGCAAAGAAAGATTCCTGCCTAGGGCCTCCAGAAGGGGCCCCGTTAGACCCCTCTGAGCCCACAATTGTAAGATCATAAATTCGTGATGCTTGCAGCCCCTTGGTTTGTGGTGATTTGTTACAGCATCCACAGGAAACAAGCACACCATCTCTCTGGGGTTTGGTAGAATAACAGAAATTAATGTGGGAACCTAGAAATTATCCAGATCTACCTACCTCCTGCTTATCCTTCCTTTACAGCCTCCCTGTCAAGTGCTTGTCCAGAGTCTGCTTGCATCCCTCCCTGGACAGGGAGCTCTTTGCCTCTTACGACTTCCCTCCAGTCTCTGGGCAGCTCCAACTTCTTCCCAGGGTGGAGATGAGATGTGATGACACCCTGGCGCAGGCCTTCAAGTCCTGTACCTTCTTACACAGAACAGAAGTGTGGTGATGTTAAAACCATCTCATTCTTCAGTGTCTCTACCTCCACTCCTCCCTGCCCCTCAAAACAGAGTCAACTCTCTTTTGGAGCTACCATCCCCACTTCTTGAACCCTTTTAATGAGAAGTGGCCTCAAGATCCTTCAACTACATCACGATTAACGCCTCTCTGCCTAGAGCCCTATCTCCTCCCAGTGGCCATTTCTAAAGCAGAAATTCAATCTTGCCCCTCCTTGTTTCAAAGTCTCCCTGACTCCCAGACAAAAACCCTGTCAATGAGTCTTACACTATATGGGACCCAGACTGGAACACAACCCTTCTTGGGAGATCTGGTCAGAATGAAACTATCACCTCCTTGTTTTGAGCCTTTCCTATGTCAGTTAGGACTGTAGGTTGCATGTTACAGAAAATTCAGCATGAGACACCAAAGTCTGGGTTTTCTAGAAAGTGCAATTTGAAAATACAGCGGGAGTGTGGAGCTCAGGAATGGTTTGATCCAGGAACTCAATGAAGTCACTAAGAAATTCTCTCTCTTTCTTTGTTCTATATTGTGATAGTGTTTCCATGTGTCATCTTGACTAGGCTACCATCCTCAGTTATTCTAACACTAATCCAGTGTTACTGTGATAGTGTTTGTAGATGTGATTAGAGTCCTTATGCAATAAGCTCTATGTAAGGGAGATTATTTCAGATACTCTGGGTGTGCCTGATTTAATCAGTTGGAAGGTCTTAAGAGCAGAGCCAAGGCTTCCCTGAGGAAGAAAGAGTTCTGCTTGTGGAGTAGCTTTGCCTGTTCCAGTGACTTCCAGCTTGCACTTCCTGAAAGCCTACCCTACAACAATTTTGTACTTGGCCAATGTCCACAATCATGCAGGCCAATTCCTTGTAATAAATCTCTTAATGTCTCTCTTCTACTGGTCATGCTTCTTGGGTTGAACTCTAACTGACACATATACCATTAGCTCCATCCCAAAGCCAGGCCCTGTCCTGAGAAGTAGGGTCTCCCTTGTGACCACTGAAGAAAGTCCTGAGCTTTGTGCTGGAAGCAGACCCTGCCTATGCCCTGTCCAAGCCTCCTCAGCCCTGACATTTAAGGGCAGTTGGGCTAGGCTTCACCTGCCAGCACCACCCTCTGCCTCAGGCCTTCCTCTAGCCATAGGTGCCTGCTCTGCCCACATTAGAGCAAGCCAGAGTATTGGGGACTCTTAATGCCCCCGAGAAGTAGCCCTCACCCGATGATTCACGAAAGTTGGGAAGAGTCTGGCTTCTGGTTAAAAACCTATGTGTCATCCATGGGCAGTTACAACGGCTTTACACAGTGGGCCCCCAAGGGGATCGGGGGAGCTGCCCTCCCAACCCCAGGCTTGGGACAGAGCCAGAGCTTTGCATGCAATCTCTGAAGGGGGTTGCTATAAAACACTCAGGTCCCCAGGCTGGCCAAGCCCTTTACCTATTTACCTGGCACCTTCATTCATGGGTCTCTTTATCTGAGGACTTGGGCCAGGTCCTTCCCAGGCGCCTCTGCAGAGATCTCCGAGTATGGGAGGGGGAATCCTTGACACCATTTCCCCCTATTCTGACTCAAGACCCAGCACTTTTCTACTCGGGGCCCTTTCCCTGCCTCCCACTACCGTGGGGTCCATAGACCAGCAGGAACCTTTGGCTGGGGCTCCCTCAACAGTGAGACGACCCCCACTTCCACATCTGGTCCACTTGATCCCCCATAGTGATGTGAGGATGGGAGGATGCACCAGTCCAGGGGGTAGATGGAACGGGGGAGCTGAGCTTCCTCTGGTTTGGCCTCTTCCTTAAACAATTGCAGTGAGTGACCAAAGGCTAACCTCTCATTTTTGGCTGTTGCTTTAACTTGGCTGCTCAGACACCTGCAGCTCAGCTCTGTCTCAGCTCAGCTGAGCTCCTGACTCATTGGTGTATAAATATCCCTACTCCTTTGCCCTGTTGGTGGGATAACTCTGAGGTGAGTTCTACAGGGTCTCCCAAAGTCCCCCAGCAGGATCAAGCTCCAGGGGTCCATGGTAAAAATTTGCTTGGTGGTAATCCATGGATGTATTGGCTTTCTGCCCTTCTGTGCCTCACGTTCCCACTTCTCTACAGGTGTTTTCTGGGCTCACTCTCAAAGAAACCTCTTGCACTCAAATCCTTGTCTCAGAGTCAGCTTTTGGGAAAACCCAAACTGAGACTATGGTACTGGCGCAACAGAGGAGCCCTCCCCCTCAAACTAGGGCAAGACCAATGTGATCACACATATTGGCCTAGCCCACTAATGGGCCATGAAGGTGAGATACCCTGGGATGGGGTGAGTTAGGGGAGAGACACCACAATTTCAAGTACGCTTGTCTTTCTCTAACACAGCCCAGGATGGTCCAAGACACCATGTCCCATGACTGACACCTCTCTTAAGCCGCCTCCCTTCCAGGCCTCCACAACTCCCTCCCAGTGCAGGCCTTATCCCAGCAACAGACATACATAGTATAAGGAGATCCTTCTAGCAGGTACCAAAACTCAGCTCCCCGTTGCTTAATTATGTTCTGTTTTCTTCTTGTGATCTAGTATTTTCAGGATCTGAGACTTTTAAAAATCATTTCAGGAGAAAGAGTATTTAACCCTTTCCTGCTAGCTGTTCAGACAGGCATATTCCAATAAGTGATACAGGTAACCAGGGAAATACTCTTGGTTTTCAGTCCTGAGGGTTTGTGGGATGTTCCTCAGTTGTATTAGTCCATTCTCATGATGCTATGAATGAATACCCAAGACTGGGTAATTTATAAGAAAACAGGTTTAATTGATTCACAGTTCTGCATGGTTGGGGAGGCCTCAGGAAACTTACAATCATGGCAGGAGGCATCTCTTAGCAGGGTGGCAGGAGAGAGACTAAGAACTGAGCAAAGGGGGAATCCCCTTATAAAACCATCAGATCTTGTGAGAGCTCACCCACTATCACAAGAACAGTATAAGGGAAACCACTCCCATGATTCAATTATCTCCACCTGTTCATGCCCTTGACACATGGGGATTATTACAATTCAAGGGGAGATTTGGGTGGGGACAGAGAGCCAAACCATATCACCAATGAACTGTAAGAAACAGCAACCTGCTGTTGGCTCTGGCCTCTTGTGACATGGCTGGAACACAGAATATCACCTGTCCTGCCTGCTCCCTGTGTTCCCATCCTGTGCCTACTTGTGATGGAAACCCAGGCTGAAATGGACATCCCCAATCTCAAATGTCCTCTGTTGCCCAACCTGCAGCCAATAGCTATCTTTGACAAGGATTAGAAGAGTGCAGCAGCAGCTTCCATTGCACTAGACCACACGAAGAGTCTGAGTGCTAAGGTAAGAGCCTAGCATTGAACACATCAATGCTTGCAAAGGGTTACTTCTTGTCCCCTTACTTCTGCCTGCATTTGAGGTCAGGAGCCACTAATCAAGCTGACAGCCAGGAGGTGTTGGGATTGGGGTAGACTGAGTGCCTAGCTGGACATTGCCTCTAGTGTTCCTGTTGATATTGGTATTCCTTTGGTTAAAAGCAACACATCTTCCCCTGTTTATGTGATGTGTTTTTGAGCTTGTTGCTTTTGCTCTTGGCAAACCCAGGTGGAAAGTTGGCCCACACAGCCCAGAGTGAAGGAATGAACACAAACACCAAGGCTGGGCTTTGCTTTTGGGCAGCGATTATGAAAAGCGATTCATGTTTTAGAAGAGAGATTTCTTCATAAGCCCCCAAAACATGGACTTGAACTTTAACGAGAAACAGCAGGCAGGAGGAGCTGTGTCCCAAACATTCCCCCAGGCCTGGTACACAGAAAGGACTCAGAGTCCTTCAAGAAGAATCCCAGCTTGTCCTAGGAGAAAGACTACAGGCTTTGGAGTAATACAGACTTCAATTTAGATCTCACTTCTCTTACCATGCAGCTGTGCAAATGTGGCCATTACTCATGCTCCTTTGATGTGGGGTTTATAACACTTACTGCAGTTTTTGTGAAGAAGAAATAAACATGAAAAGCTGGAGTGACTGTGGTTTTTGTTTTTGTTCTTTCTGGTTATCTGTTCCATAATCCCATCCTGGTCTACTTCCTCCGTCCTGCTACAGGAGTGACGACGGGCCCATGGTCCAGGAGGGACTAATCAGTGTCTCTACCTGGGGTTGAAAGATGCACACAGGATGAGAGCTGCCCTCTCATGCCACTACCGTGGCTATGCTGTGGTTGCCAGCAGTTAAGTCTTCTGCCCTGGAGTGTGCAAGACCAGGAGGTACACAAACAGAGCTGGGAGGTGGATGGAGGAAGAGGATCTGAACGGGCTGCATCCCTGCTTCCAGACCCAGAGCCTGAGACCTGCGTCTCCTTCTTGGACATCATCAGCTGCCCTGTGGTCATTTCTGGCTACAGAGCAGGGTTCCTTCAGCTTGAGCTGATTTCAGTGAGGTTTCTTTCTGTCCCTCGCAAATGAAAGAGTCTGACCAATACAGCACCCAGCAGAGGGCTTGGCGTGGAGCTGGAGTTCTTACAGCAGTTACTTTGTTTTTAGAAACAGGACCTCCTTCCGTCACCCAGGCTGGAGTGCAGTGGAGCGATCTTAGCTCACTGCAGCCTCAACCTCATGAGGTTAAGCCTCCTTTTGCCTCAGGAGGATCTGGGACTATAGGAGTACAGGTGCTCACCACCTCGCCCAGCTAACTTAGTTACTTTTCTTGGATGATTTTCTATTTGTGCGAATCCTCAGTGCTGGTCATCAAATATGTTCCGTTCTCTCTTTCCTGGACCCAGGCCAGGATTGAGTTTCCCTGTCCCCTTGAAGTTACATAGAGTCACATAGGTTATTTTATACGAAGCAATGTAAGAGAAAGTGATGGGTTTACTTCCAGGTGGCAGCTGTAAGAGCCTGTGCTTCCTTTTCTACATGCTCTACAATGCTATTGCTTTCTCTCTGTCATGGGACCACCCAAGTTTTGCTTGGGCTTTGCTTTTGGGCAGAGATTATGAAAAGCAATTCATGTGGTGGATGCTCTATCAGCCTCAAACTGTGGTGGAGAAGACCCAGAGTGATGCCCCAGTCAATCTGTGGTAAGGACTAGGAGTTGTTTGTTACAGCAGTGTAATCTAGCCCATCCTGACTGTGGCAGGCAGAATTCTACAATGATCCCTGTACTAGTTCATTCTCATACTACCATAAAGAAATACCTGAGACTAGGTAATTTATAAAGGAAAGAGGCTTAATTGGCTCATGGTTCTGTAAGCTATACAGGAAGCATGATGCTGGCATCTGCTCAGCCTCAGGAAACTTACAATCAGGGTGGGAGGTAAAGGGGGCACCAGCACATCCCATGGCTGGAACAAGAGGCAGGAGGTGCCACACACTTTTAACCAACCAGGTCTCAGGAGTACTCACTATCATGATGACAACATCAAGGGAGATGGTGCTAAACCATTCAGGAGAAACCATCCCCATGATCCAATCCCTTTCCACCAGTCCCCACCTCCAACATTGGGGATTACAACTGAACATGAGATTTGGGTGGAGACACAGATCCTAACCATATCATCCCCAATGACCCTTGCAGAACCCCCTCCACTGAGTGTGAGGAGGCCTATGAATAGAATGAGATCTCTCCTGTGGTTAGGTTAGTTACATGACAAAGGGATCTTGCAGTTGTAATAAAAGTCACTTAGAGTTAATCAAAAGAGAGATAAGCCAGGTGATGCTAATGCAACCACATAACCCCTTTTAAAACAGTAAGTTTTGCAGGTTGGTAGCAGATAAGGGAGTCAGAAATTTCAGGTGTGGAAAACATTCAACCCAGTGTTGCGGGCTTGACAGTGGAGGGAGACACAAGAGAAGGGATGCTGGCGGACCCCAGAAGTAGACAGTTGCCCCTGGTTGACACTGGCAAGGAAATGGGAACCTGAGGCCTGTGGCTGTAAATATTGGGGCTCTGTTAACAATCTGACACACCCAGGAAAGGTCTGTTAACAATCCCTGGAAGCGGGTCCTCCATGACAGCTCCTGCAGAGGAGCCCAGGCTGGCTGACACCTTGATTTTGGCCTTGTGAGAGCCAGAGCAGGGAACTCAGCAGACTCCCACCCAGACACCCGTCTCCAGAGCTGCAAGCTGATAAATGGTGTTGTTTAAGCCTTCAAGTTGGTGGTCATTTGTTACATAGTAATATAGTTAGATTTTGTGTTCCCACCCAAATCTTATCTTGAATTGTAATCCCCATAATCTCCACATGTCCAGGAAGAGACCAGGTGGAGGTAACTGACTTATGGGAGTGGTTTCCCCAAGCTATTCTCATGAGAGTGAATGAGTTTTCATGAGATCTGATGGTTTTGTAAGGGGCTCTTCCCCCTTTGCTCAGCACTCTCTTTTCTGTGTCCTTGTGAAGAAGGTGCCTTGCTTCCCCTTCACCTTCTGCCATGATTGTAAGTTTCCTGAAGTCTTCCCAGCCATGCTGAACTGTGAGTCAATTAAACCTCTTTCCTTTATAAATTACCCAGTCTTGAGCAGTTCTTTATAGCAGTGTGAAAATGGACTAATACACACAGCAACTCATTAGAAAACCAATACATGGACCAATGCATTATTATTCGAAGTTATTTACTGAGGTTGATGATTTTTCAAGCTAGTAACACATGTGCCATATTACCCATGCTGCCTTCTAAGGATGTGTCAATTTCTTTATCAGATTTGGGTTTTCCTGATAGCAGGAGCTGAGCTGGTCTTCTCCGAATCCCCTAGACCTAGCATGGATACTGAATGGAATACTTTTAGAAGATGTGAGTGGCATCTGGCAACATTGTGAAGTTGATGAAACTTTTCTGCCATGTTGTCATATCCTGGCATGATGGTCTGGGTGCCTGGAAATGAACAATAGTTAATGTGGATACAGTGTGAGCTGGGTGTCTGGTGCTTTTCGTAGGGCATTAGGCACTTTAACCAAAGCAGTCCTCATAAAATCCTTACAAGGTAGGAGTTGGTATTATCACAGCCCTACCTCACAGAAGAGGAACCAGAGGGTGGGAAGTTAAGTAACTTACTCAAGGTCATACCATTAACTAATAGTGGAGCCCAGGTTCAAATCTAGACAGCTAGGTTCAATCTGTGTTCCTAACCACCACATCATCCTGCCACTTAAGATGAGGGACTCAATACGTATTCACTGAAGGGTGGAGAGAAGGCAAGAAGGAAAAAGGTAATTTACATGAATGCTAACAAGCTATGTGTATTAGGTTCTCCTGAGGAAGAGAATGTGTGCGTGTATACACACATGCACACACACACATCTATACATATACATGGAGAGAGAGAGAGAGAAGGCTGATTTTAAATAATTGAGTCACATGATTGTGGAAGCTCAGCAAATCCAAATTTTGCAGGGCAGACTGACAGGCTGGAGACCCAGGGGAGAGGTGATGTTGAAGCTCTAGTCTGAAGGTCATCCAGAGGCTGAATTCTCTTGCTCTTGGTGGGTCTTAGACTTTTTCTGGGCCTTCAACTGATTGGATGAGGCCCACCCACATTATGGAGTATCATCTGCTTTAATTAAGATCTACTGATTTAAATGTTCATCTGATGTTAAAAACACCTTCACAGAAACGTCCTGAATAATGCTTGATAAATAATAAAGATATTTCTCTTGAGTACTGTGACCCAGTCAAGTTGACACATGTAATTAACCATCACACTGTCGGACTCTGGGCAAGTCCCTCACGTATCTTTGAACTTTACTTTTCCATGGAAAATGAGGGATGACTTTATTTAGAGAGTTTGAGGCCAGTCTGGGCAACACAGTAAGACATTGTCTCTGTTAAAACAAAACAAAACTTAGCTGGCTATGGTGGCACATGCCTGCGGTCCTAGCTACTGGGGATGCTGAGGCAGGAGGATCACCTGAATCCAAGAGGTCGAGGCTGGAGTGAGCAGTGATTGCATCACTGCACTCCAGTCTAGAAGACTCTGTCTCCAAAAAAAAAAAAAGAAAAAAAGAAAAGAGATAAAGATGTTTGGGGTCTGTTCTCCATTATAAATTTGATGATTCATTGCTTTTAAGGGGCCAATCATGAGAATGCCAAGTCCTCTTTGCACAGGGACATATGAAGCTGCACACTACAGTGGCCTGAGTGTGGGTTCATGGGCAGGGCAGGGTCCCATTTAGCAGGCCTGCAATATCGAGAAGGTGTTTGACACCAGGGCCGCAGTGCCCTCCTCAGATCCCTCGCCCAGCTGTGGGTGTGAGGATTTCAGTGGAGGCCCAGTTTCAGACAGACAGGGGCTGCTTTCTCAAAGCTGGTTGCTCTCCCCAGATCTGTGACTCTGGAGCACTTAGAAAATTCCCCAACTGGGAGCAGATTCCACCTTGCATTCCAGACTGCATGTTTTCCCCACTTTGTTTTGCTGATAGAATGCTGAATGGTTCACCTAGCAGATTTTTTAAAACAAATTAACAGAATTGACTTAGCTAAACAAATATGTTTTCTGTATCAGTTGCACATACAACGTATATAGGTCCTTTGAAATTAGAACTTGAGACCAGTAGCCAGTTATGACTCCTGAGCTCCTAGAAAGAAAAAAAACAAAAAAAAAAACAAAAAAAACCTGGCTGGGCGTGGTGGCTCACGCCTGTAATCCCAGCACTTTGGGAGGCCAAGACTGGTGGATCACTTGAGGTCAGGAGTTCGAGAGCAGTCTGGCCAACGTGGTGAAACCCCGTCTCTACTAAAAATACAAAAATTAGCTGGGCGTGGTGGTGCACAACTGTAGTCCCAGCTACTCGGAAGGCTGAGGTGGGAGAATTGCTTCAACCCAGGAGGCAGAGGTTGCAGTGAGCCGAGATTGTGCCATTGCACTCCAGCCTGGGCGACAAAGCAAGACTCTGTCTCAAAAAAAAAAAAAAAAAAAAAAAAGAAAAAGAAAAAAGAAAAAAACCCCTAAACTGCATTTTCCACCTTTAATGATTTCTGTTATAATGAAAGATGACCAATTTCTAGAGCTATATTATTTTCCCTCTGTACCTATGAAAAAACATTATTGTAGTAAAATATGCAGAGTATAAAATTTATCGTTTTGACAATTTTTACAATTTGGTGTTAAATAGACTCATGTTATTGTACAACCATCACCACCATCTATCTCTAGAACTTTCTCATCTTCCCAAACTGAAACTCTGTCCCCATTAAACATTAACTCCCCACTCGCCGCTCCCTCTAGACCCTGGCAACCACCCTTCTACTTTCTGTCCTTTAGAGGCCCAGTTTGATTTAAAGATTTAAACTCAAACCAGAGAGTTGAACTCTCTGAGCTCACAAAGCAGCTCTTTCCATTCCCAGCTGTGTGGCTTTATCTCATTTCTTCATCTATAAAATGGAGGCCACACTTTTACCTCTCACACGGGGCTGAGAGAGGATTAAATGGCCAATATATACAAAGGCATGAGACTACTGCTGGTGTAAGGTAAGTACTGGAGATTTGCTATTATTATTTATGTAACTTCCAGCCCCACAGACACAGTCCGCAACCACCAAACACCCCACACACTGGCCTATGAGGGCCCCAGGGTCAGGGTCCTCGTGGGAGGAAAAGAATGCTGGCGGAATGAGGGAAAGAATGATGCCCTTGGTTGCCTTTCCACTTACAACATGGTAGGTGACATGGCATCCGCAGCTGCAGCACGGTCACCATAAACAAGCATTTCCCTAGCTGGGCCATGGCCCCTGGAAACCCTGCTTCTCCCTCCAGGTTCCTGTGGACTCCAGCTTCTGGGAAGGTAAGGCTTCCTCCCTCGGGAAGCATTTTGAGTGTTTTGGCCTGTGTCCTTTCAGGAAGCCCCGTAGCCAACACATACCCCAGGGCAGGAAGTGGGCGAGAACAACTTAAACCTTGGACAGAAAGCAATTCAGAAACTGGCTCAGCCTATTCTCGTTGCTGGCACGGCAAGCGGTGTTAAGTGTGAGCAACTTTTTTTTCTTTTGAATTTGAATGGTCCCTTTTTTTCCTTCGTGAGGAGGCCATAGTTTCTGAGAGTGGGGCTTGCATGTGGCAAAGAATAACGACGACAAGAAGGGCGGAAGCACCCCTGAGCACTGCAGCTGTTACTTCCGGTGCACTCTGTTTACAACCACCCTGAGAGATGAGAAGAAAACCTTCAGATTATACTTGAAACGCTGAGGCTGGAAGAGGTGACAAGACATGGCAAAGTCACACAGCTGCCAACTGATGGCCTGGCCTGCTGGATCCCAGAGCCAATGTTCTTTGTGGTAGGGGAGGTGTGTAAACCATCTTCATTTGCTGGGGGCACGCAAAAAAATGGAAACTCACATCGGCTATGTACTTCTCACAAACTTTCAAAAGGTGCTTTGTGAATTGAGCTAAATTCACTGCTGTGCAGGAGATGTGAGGCCCTAAACATGGTATAAAATTCTGTAATGGACACTTTACAAAAGAAGAAGAAGAGGGAAAAAAAGCAGATTGAGGAATGTCGCATACGTTTCCAGGCAGGGACGTGGATTTCATGCTGTTACACCGCTTTCCTAATTCCATTTCACCTAGCTGGAGCTTTGGACTCTTACGTAGAAAGTTGCTTATTCATTTGTTCAGCAGAGATTTATTAAGCAGCCACTGCGACTCTTGCAACTACGGAATTAAGTCTTTTGAAAAATGAACCAGAAAATGTATGGAAATTAATCCGGCCTTTCTCACCAAACACACTGTAGTGATAACCTCTCTCTTATATGTGGCGTCAGATGTTTACAAAACTTGTGCCTTCCATCTGTCACTTTCCTGCTGGCCGCTGGGCCTCTGCACACACAGTTCCCCTGCCTGCCTGCAGCACTCCAAAAATATTCTACGTGCTCCCCTCCCTACAAATATTTGATGAAGGAATAGCAGAAAGAACACAGTCTTTCCATGGTTTATATAAGCACCACACTCCCGCAGGGCTATCTGTCTCGGCTTTTTCCTTTTCACGATGAATAGTACCACAGTTTGTGCCTGATGCTCTGCAAAAATTGATCTTAACACTTAAAAACAACTTTGCCTGTTGGGTACGTGTCAGATGTTTTACAGAGTAATCTTCACATTTTCCTGCTTGAGCGATAGATTCAGACATCCCCACACTCATTCAGCTGATGAGAATGTTGGTCTCAGCCCTGGAACAAATCCATCAGGTAGGCGGGAGGGGTATCTTGGATTCTTCTCCAGGCTCCATCGTCAGACACTGGTTCCAAATGAATGTTCATGGCAGCCTGGTCATAGAAGTCCTGGAGTAATGTCAGTAGCACTGGATTTACTGGGCTTTTCCCTGCTGGGGTCTGCTCCCAGCCACTCCACTGGCCATCAATGACTTCCTTTGAATGGTGCTAACAATGCATTTTCACAGTTAGATGTAAATTTTTTTCTGGAGTCCCAGAAGTACCTCCCTGATGTCTGGAAACCTGTGCCCCATGGATTGACTCCAATGGGGAGGTATTTTAGAGGAATGTGGAGCCCTGCAGGCCTTGGTTCGATATGCTTGGTCTAGCCACTTACCAGCGACAGAACTTCAGCACCACGTTGCTTCACAGCATCATGAAGTTGTTAAGCACCACACACCTTTTCCTTTTTATTTTATCCCCAACACCTGTCAGTGCCGGTTTCATAGTCTGCATATACATTCATTGAAGACATGAATCTGTGAATCAACTTCTTAGCCTTATTCTCACATATTATAATGGAAAAATAATCTTTCTAGCTTGAGTAAATGATTAAATTCAGAAGATGTTTGCAACATGCTTAATTATAGTACTTGATACATAGCAATTGCTCAATGAGTGGGTAATGGGCTGGCACATCACACAGCAGGAGAGGGAGGAGGGATGAAAGGCGGACAATATGCTAGACTATGTCTGGCTCCTCAATATTTTGGGTGAAGGCCCCCACCCACAGCTGTGCCTGCACCTAACCATAGGCTGCCCAAAGTGCTGTCCTGGCAGGAGAGGCACTCTGCTCTTTGTCAGAGTCAAGGATCAGGGTGGAGTCACTTCCAGACAAGGAGATGGTGGAGACTGACATTGGAGGCTGGGCGACGGACTTCCCAGCAGAGACGTGCATGCATACTCGAGCTGAAGGATCTTTTTAAACATTTGTATTCAAAGTCTGTACAATGAGAATGTATTTTCATCAGAAATACAAATTAAAGGATCTATAAATGTTATTTTATTTGTTTATTTATTTATTTGAGACGAAGTCTCGCTGTCGCCCAGGTTGGAGTGCAGTGGTGTGATCTCGGCTCACTGCAACCTCTGCCTCCCAGGTTCCAGCGATTCTCCTGCCTCAGCCTCTCGAGAAGCTGGGGTTACAAGTGTGTGCCACCACACCCGGCTAATTTTTGTATTTTTAGTAGAAACAGGATTTTGCCATGTTGGTTAGGCTGGTTTTGAACTCCTGACCTCAGGTGATCTGCCGGCCTCAGCCTCCCAAAATGCTGGGATTACAGGCATGAGCCATTGTGCCTGGCAAAAAAAAAATTTTAATGCTTTTTAATCTATGTTTTCAAAAATTGTAACTTCCTTACCTTTAACAAATACCACTCCTGCCTAGCTCAAAGTTTGTGTAAAGAGAGAATAATACTATAGATGCTAAACCAATCCGAAAGCTGCTGGGTGCAGTGTGCACAGGGACTATGCTTGTTTTGTCCCCCACTGAGTACCCAGCACTGAGCAGAGCCCTGACATGTAGTAGGTGCTCAGGAAAAAATACTTCAATCATCACATTTGCACTGGAAATCATCATCCTCGACACAGCAGGCCCCTTTTGGTTCTGATTATGCAAATTGGGTCCAGGTATCTCTCTGAAGTCAGAAAATAAACTCCACATTGCAGGCCAGAGTAGAAAATCCTGCTGCTTCTTGCTGAGTCATCAAGGAGGCCTAAGAAGTTAAGATTAAGTTCTGCCAGCAACAGTTCACATATAGCTATAAGGAACTAAAGCTGTGTCACTGGTATGTTGAGGCAAAAGCTTCCAAAATTCCAGCTGAAAGGCACAGAAACACTGTTTTATAATTATATATTAAATACCAAGGCAAGGGTGGAATCTTTTTTTTTTTTTTTTCCGAGGAGTCTTGCTCTGTCATCCAGGCTGGAGTGCAGTGGTGTGATCTTGGCTCACTGCAACCTCCGCCTCCTGGGTTCAAGCAATTCCCCTGCCTCAGCCTCCCGAGTAGCTGAGATTACAGGTGCCTGCCACCATACCCGGCTAATTTTTGTATTTTTAGTAGAGACGGGGTTTCACCATGTTGGCCAGGCTGGTCTTAACTCCTGACCTCGTGATCTGCCCACCTTGGCCTCCCAAAGTGCTAGGATTGTAGGCGTGAGCCACCGCGCCTGGCCAAGGGTAGAATTTAAAATTGCACACAACAGCTCTCTAGCAAGAGTGTGGATGCATCTTGTGGAAATTGGCATTTTTGAGGGTCTGGAGCAGGGTGTCTGAGCTATTGACCCTATGGACACTTTGGGAGGGATATTCATTTGTTGTAGGTGGCTGTCCAGTGCACTGTAGGATGCTAAGCAGCATCCCTGGTCTCTATCCACTAGGGCCAGTAGCACCACTTCACGCCATCCTAGTCATGACAATCAAAAATGTCCCCAGACATTGCCAAATGTTTCCTGGGTGGGGGATCACCCCTGTTGAGAAGTACTGGGCAACAGCAATATTTCTCATGCTAACAAATCAGCACCCATTCATTTTTATTAAGCCCCTGGTAGGTGACAAACACTCTATTGGGTACTTAGATTCAAAGCTCACAAAGATAGGAAAAATTGTCCCCACTTTACAAATGAAGACACTGAAAGAAAGTAACTGTTCAAGTTGAGTGACTGAATAAATTAATGGGTGTCCGACAGCTACTGTGGTCTTGGTCACAACCAACTCTTCTGATTCCCTAGCTGGAACCCTGAGCCCTCCAGAACTCCCGGTTCACTGCTAATAAATGTCAATTACTCCACAGACAAAGGAAGTGGATTTGGACTGAGGGTGCCTGGAGGACTCCAAGAAAGGGCTCTGACAAATGAACTTCCCTAAAGCAAACCCTCTTTCCCGTCTGTGTTAAAGTTGAAGATAAAGATGGTTTCCTAGATAGTGCCTCTGGGGACACATTGAAGACTCAGAGATTAAAATGTCACCATGTTTCAGCCTGTTTCAGCTTCTACTCAGCGATGGCACTGCTTTTATTTACCACTGCACTGTTTTCCTCACTGGGCTGTGAGGGTGGGCATGAGGACCTATTATTCATTTGTATTCCCACTGGTGCCTGGCATGTAATGGGCACATGTTTGTTGGGTGAATGAATGGAAAACTGAAGGAACAGAAAGGGGAGGGAGTGTGTGTTACCTTTCTTTGCTCCCTCTAAGACCTCCCCACCCATCCATCTTTGCTTTGCCAGACCCTTGGCTAAGAAAATGCCAGCCAACACTGTGTTCTCAAGTGACTCTCAGTTCTTAGAAACAAAATGATGGAATTTCAGTATTGGAAAAATGCTTAGACATGACCTCATCCCTACCCAAGCTAGTTCATGAATCATCCCCATAAAATTCCTGGCATGCCAATTAAAACCATTCAGCTGTTCATTCATTCTTTCATTTTGCTGAACATTTGTTATGTACCTACATCGTTCTGGATGTAAGAAAGGATGATGATGACAATGATGACCTTGGCCTCATTGAATCTGCATTTGTTTAGATATGGATTAAGCTGATGAACCAAAGGAATCCCCAAATTCAAAACATAGTCATGCATTGCTTAATGACGGGGATACATTCTGAGAAACGTGTGTCGGGCAATTTCAGCATTGTGCAAACATTGCTGCACAAAGCAGAAAGCACACTTACACAACCCTAGGTGGTGGAGCCTACTATATGCCTAGGCTACATGGTCTAGCCTACTGCTGCTGGGCTACAAAACTGGACACCATAGGCAACTGTAACGCAATGCATTTGTTAACATAAAGTATTCATGTATCTAAATCTATCTAAATACAGAAAAGACTATAAAAATAAGGTATAAAAGAAACAATGCTAAACTTGGATAGTACTTACAATGAATGGAGCTTGCAGGACTGGAAGTTGCTCTGGGTGAGTGAGTAAAGTGGTAAGTGAATGGGAAGGCCTAGGACATGACCGTACTGTACTTTAGATTTCATAAACTCTACACTTTGGCTACACTCAATTTATAAAAATATGTTTTTCTTTCTTTAATAGTAAATTAACCTTAACTTACTGTAACTTTTTTATTTCATAAACTTTTTAAATATTTTTAAACTTTTTGACTCTTTTATAATAACATAGCATAAAACACAAACATATTGTACAGCTGTACAAAATTTCTTTTTGTTTTTTTTTTGAGATGGGATCTTGCTCTGCTGCCCAGGCTGGAGTGCAGTGGCATGGTCATAGCTCACAGTAGTCTCCAACTCCTGGGCTCAAGTAATCTTCCCACTTCAGCCTTCTGAATGGCTGGGATGGCAGGCATATGCCATCATGCCCAGATTTTTTTTTTTTTTTTGGTAGAGATGGGGTCTTGCTATGTTGCTCAGGCTAGTCTTAAACTCCCAGACTCAAGTGATCCTCTTGTGTACCTCAGCCTTCCAAAGTGTTGGGATTACAGGCATGGGCCACCACACTTGGCCACTTTCTGTCTTTATAACCTGAATCTATAAGCATTTTTCTACTTAAAAAAATTTTAGAACTTTGTGTTAAAAACTAAGACACAAATACACATATTAGCCTAAGTCTCACAGGGTCGGGATCATCAACTTCTGCTTCCACATCTGGCTCACTGGACAGTCTTAGGGGCAATGACATGCATGGAGCTGTCATCTCCTAAGATAACAATGCCTTCTTCCAGAATCCCTCCTGGGGGACCTGCCTGAGGCTGCTTCATAACTAACTTTTTTCTTCATAAATAGGAGGCACACATTTTAAAATAATGATAAAAGAATAGTAAGTACATAAACTGGTAACATAGTCATTTATTATAATTATCAGGTGTTAGGTACTGTATGTAATTCTATGTGCTAAATTCTATGATTGACAGTGCAGGAGGTGTGTTTACACCAGTACCACTGCAAACACGTGAGGAATGCATTGTGCTACGAAGTCTTGATGGCTGCCATGTCACCAGGCAATAGGAATGTTGAGCTCTGTGATAATCTTATCGTACATGTGGTCCATTGCTGCCCAAAATGTCATGATGCCGCACACGACTGTTAAGTGGCATCACCAAGACAGTGTTTATCCTCTCTTAACAGTCCAGAGGCAGGTAGGCGGTCCAGGTCAGGTAGTCCCTTCTGCTACATGAGGCTGTCCCAGACTACGGCTACTTCCGTCTGGTTCCTCTGTTATTCCCTGGAGTGCCGTCCTCCCCAGCAGGTGTTCAGGTGGTCATCACAGCCTGCAGGAGTGGGAGGAGATGCAGTGGGTACACATGTCTTTTCCTACATCCTGTTGGCTGGAACTTAGTCCCATGGCCACTCCCACCTGCAAAGGCAATTGGAACATGTGGTCTCTAGCCCGGTGGCCATGTGCTCAGCTAACGCTGGGGGTGTAGGTTCTATTTGTAAAAAGAAAGAAGGGGTAAGTGGATACCACGAACAAGTAGGTGTCTCTGCCACACTGCCCAACTCCTTCATTTTACAGATGGGGAAAATGAGGCCTGTAGAGGGGAAGTGACTTCTCTCAGGGCACATGATGAGGCGGTGGCAGTAGAACTTTTTTTTTTTTTTGAGACGAAGCCTCGTTCTGTCGCCAGGCTAGAGCGCAGTGGCGCAATCTTGGCTCACTGCAACATCTGCCTCCTGGGTTCAAGCGATTCTCCTACCTCAGCCTCCTGAGTAGCTGGGACTATGGGCACCTGCCACCACGCCCAGCTAATTTTTGTATTTTTAGTAGAGATGGGGTTTCACCATGTTGGCCAGGATGGTCTCAATCTTTTAATCTCGTGATCTACCTGCCTCAGCCTCCGAAAGTGCTGGGATTACAGGCACCACTGTGCTTGGCCAAGCAGTAGAACTTTTAAGGCCTGTCTCCTGCCTTGTAGGCCACACACTGGTGTTGTTTCACCATGGGACATGGTCTGAGATATGCGTTGTCGGGGGATTTCATCATTGTGTGAACATCATAGAGTGTATTCCACATGCCAAGATGGTACAGTTGACTACACGCCCCGACTATGTGGTGTAATCACTAGCTCCTAGGCTCCAAACCTGTGCAGCATGAATACCGTAGGCAACTGTGAACTGTGACACAATGGCAAGTATTTGTGTATGCACACACAGAAAAGGTACAGAAAAATACAGTATTCTCATCTCCTGGGACCACTATTGGGCGTGTGGCCCGTCCTTGATGGAAACGTCGTTATGTGTCATGTGACTGTGTCTAGTGCCTTTTAGTAAGTAATTGTCATCACTTCTGCTACGTGTGTTTCCTGCCTTCTGAAAGATGAGTCTCTTCTCGTTGATATAAACGATTCTTTACATCAGTGCTTCTGAGTCCTTTTCTTCAGGGAAATGGGTGGGTTCATGGAGCCTTTTTAAAGAGCTGTGACAGATTTTGACTCTCTTCCTATAAAAATACTTAAATACGTGCAAGCAGACAACACATGCACACACACACAAGTTCAAGTACAGTTTCAGAGTGTTCATGACGACTCCCTTAAGCCCCTAAGAATCCCTATAAACCCAGGCAAGAATACAATGAAATACATTGCATGGATGTTGCGTTTGGCAGCTACGGAGCCTTCCTTCTGACCCAGCCTGGTTCACATTACAGCTAGAATTCTCCACAAACACTTAATTTGAGGTCACTATGGAGCTACTATGCAAATCGTTTTAATGTAAGAACAAGCAGCTCAGAATTGCTGGGCTACCAAGTTCCCAACTATGAAAATGCCTCTAGGGAAGTTTTATAATGCCAAGAAATGCAGACACACCACATTAGTAGCAATTTATAGACCCCTATTTTGAGTGAGCATTCATGCACACACACACACACACACACACACACACACGACTCTTAACAATAAGATTGCTCTTGAAATTATTTTTAAGTCATTATGGATAATTTGCTATCTGAGTGAGATGATTTTCAACAACAGAACTGGATGTGCAAACTATTTCTTATCTTGGTGTGCCACAAAACAGCCTTTATCTTTTTTTTTCTTTACAATGTACAATGCTGCCAAACAGAACATATTGAAATTGAGTGCAAGCAGACGGTATTTACTCTAAGCAAACCAGACTCAAGTTTTAAATAAAATAGGCTTAACATAAACGATAACAAAATCTGATATAGCAGACTCTACAAAATGGCTTGGCACAGAAGACACCCTGCTCCAGGGAATCACATTAGCTTCTACAGCACGATCGTGTTACGTAAAATTAAATGTTACGGTTTTAGGGTTTATGGCTCCAAATGCAAGTATGGTGATTACTTGATTGTGTTCTCAGCGATAGGAATAGCAGCCACAAGACTCTACTCATGTACATGTAAGTCAGAAAAAGAATCCCAGTTCATATTTCTGTGCCTACATTTGGGATTTGAGAAGTAACAAGAGTCATGTGCTCATCCCCTTGTTAGAGTCACAGAACTCTTAAACCATAATTTCCACGATCTTTCCATAGTCAGCGTTCCAGGAAAGCCAAGCAGACTTAGCACAGATAAGTAGTTGCTTTATATTTTATTGTTTTGCACAGAATTAGAAGAACCTTATAAAACTTCATCCATCTGTGAGCCAGGCAAGAGGGCAAGACCTGGAGCCGACTTCATCTGGAGCACAGCGGACCCTCAAGTTCCGCCATTCTCTCTTGCGGAGACTGGATGGCACTTAACATTATGTAAGAAGCAGAAGGAATGTGCTTACTTCAAAATAATTCATCCAGATCATGTCAGTGTTAGGTGACCAATTCCTTCAGCCATGAAGAGCCATGGCTCGCATTTCTGGGGGCTTGCACCCTCTGCTGTCTGCTAAGGAGACCAAAGGTAAGCGAGGTAGAGTTTCACTTGTCATCCTTTGCATGAACCTAGAGGCTTCTTGATTGAAAATGAGCCTTGCAGGGGGCTGGGAGGAAGTCCAGTTTAGGGTGGCCAGGTTAAACGCATGATCCCATCCCTGACAAAAAGCAATAGAGTAGCCAATAGCTACGAGGCTACAAACCTGTGCAGCATGAATACCCTAGGCAATACCTGAGTCTTCACTCAGATACCAGGAGAAGGGAGCTCTCATCTGCCTTCTTTTAGCAGCAGGCTTTGGATTTCAAATGTTCATTGAGTCTCCCTTGACTCAATCCTTTCCAATAATACCTGGAAAATTTATTTCTGTGGATATTAGAGCTCTACTTGCAAAAGTTAAGAACCGGACTCTCTATTTGGAATGAAAATGCATACATTTACTTAGTTTTCAAGCATATTTATTATGTATTATTCTGGACTGTGCATATAGTTTTGCTTATATCTCTCATAAATCTAGCTATATGTCTCATAGTCCTTGCAACAAATGATTCCTTTAAATAGGACTGGACACCCAGAACACCTGTAAAGCTCCTGTTTTGCTTCCATGACATCTTAGCAGCCTGCTCTCTTAGGAGGTGGTGTATATACTTACTCCAGGCCAGGTAGGCCATTTTGCTACATGAGGTTGCCCCAGACCATAGCTACTTCTGTCTGGTTCCTCTGTTACTCCTTGGAGTGCCGTCCTCTCCAGCAGGGCTTCAGGTGGGCATCACAGCCTACAGGGGCTGAAGGAGAAGCAGCCAGTGCACACATCATTTCTCACATCCTGTTGGCTGGAACTTAGTCCTATGGCCATTCCCACCTGCAAAGGCAGTTGGAACATGTAGTCCCTATTCCAGTAGGGCTACCTGTCTTCTTGGGCTCCCAGCCCAGTGTCTGACACATAACACAAGCTCAGGGCATGTTGGCTGAAGGAAGAAATGAGAATAAGGAAGCCTTTCCCAGGCAGCAGTCTAGCCATTGCCACTGCGTAGGTTTTTATCAGATTCATTTCTTGAGTTGTCTTCATGGACAATAACAAACACATACTGATGGTTTACAATTTACCAGGTGCTGCTAATCTTTCTAGGCATTTAATTCTCACAGCTATTTTCGGAGGCAGGTGATCCAGCTCTCTCTCAAGCCCTGCCTCTATGAGGGCTCTTTCTTCCTGTCCCTCTCTGTCCAAGCTTCTCCATCTCCCCAGCGTCTTCCTGTTGGAGTTCTAGGGTTGATCCTTGCATCTCCAAGACAGTCTCCTCCAATCTCTGGGCGTTAAACATCATCAATATGCTCAGGACTCCCAAATTGTAATTCCTATTGTCAACTTACCTCCTAAACCTCAGATACATCTGCCCAGGGACTGCTACACACCCACCACAGACCCTTTAAATTTAGTAAGTCCCAGATGGGACTCCCAATCTCCACCTCCCCTCCCTCTGCCCTGCCACACCAAAACACAGGGATCCAGTCCCACTCTCAGCCTCCCCTGTCTTCATCCTTCCAGTTGTTCAAGCCAAAAGCTTTGAGCCATCTTTGACTTGTCTTTTTCCTTCCTCCTTCAACCAACCACCAGGAAATCCCATTAGGTTTTCCTCTATCCAAAATATGTTCAGGACTGTTTGGGCATGTCAACTCATGCTTCATTTCAGCACTTTGGGAGGCCCAAGGCTGGAGGATTTCTTGAGTCCAGGAGTTTCACAGCAGCCTGGGCAACATAGTGAGACCGGTCTCTACAAAATAAAAATAAAAAGTCAGCCAGGTGCGGTGGTACACACCTGTAGTACCAGCAGCTGAGGTGAGAGGATCTCTTGATCCTGGGAGGCTGAGGCTGCAGTGAGCCACGATTGTGCCACTGCACTCCAGCCTGAGTGACAGAGTGAGACCCTGTCTCAAAACAAACAAATTCAAAAAACCAAAAGCCCAAAATAAGTCCAGGACTAGCCACTTCTCCCTACCACCCCAACTCCCATTGTGCTGATGCCACCAGCATCTCTTGCCTGGATTATTGCAGTAGCCTCAAAGCGAGGGTTCCCATTCATACCTTTGCCTTGCCTCAGTCTACTCTCAGCAGAGTTGGAGGGGTCCTTTGAAATGATGTCAATCATACTGCTCTGTTCAAAGCCCTCCAGTGTGTGCCCCTTTCATTCAGAAGAAAGCCCCGAGTCTTTGAGACACCTGCCAGGCTCTGCCTGAGCAGGCTCTGTACCTCTCATCTGTTTCATCTGCTCCATCTCCTTCTGCTTCACACATTCCAGCCTCCGTGGTCCCTTGCAGTTCCCAGAGGAAGTATGTGCCCCCCTGCCTTGGGGTTTTTGCACTGACTGCTTCCTCTGTCTGCAATACTTTCATTCCTGACATCTGCAGTCAACTTCCTCACTGCCTTTTGGAGTTCCTTCTGGTGTCAGCTCAGTGAAGCTTCCCTGACCACTCTGCTTAAAAGTCCAGAGGCAGTTTGACAGAAATAATATTGAATCTATAGATTATTTTGGGCAGTATGGCCATTTTCATAATATTGATTCTTCCTATCCATGATGGTGGAATGTTTTTCCATTTGTTTGTGTCTTCTCTTATTTCCTTGAGCAGTGGTTTGTAGTTCTCCTTGAAGAGATCCTTGATATCCCTTGTTAACTGTATTCCTAGGTACTCTTTGTAGCGATTGTGAATGGGAGTTAATTCATGATTTAGCTCTCTGTGTGCCTATTGTTGGTGTAAAGGAATGCTTATGATTTTTGCACATTGATTTTGTATCCTGAGATTTTGTTGAAGTTGCTTATCAGCTTAAGGAGTTTTGGGGCTGAGATGATGGGGTTTTCTAAATATACAATCATGTCATCTGCAAGCAGAGACAATTTGACTTCCTCTCTTCCTATTTGAATACTCCTTATTTCTTTCTCTTGCTTGATTGCCCTGGCCAGAACTTCCAATACTATGTTGAATAGGAGTGGTGAGCTATTCCCATGAAACTACCATTAACATTCTTAACAGAATTAGAAAAAACTACTTTAAATATCACATGACATCAAAGAAGACCCTGTATGGCCAAGACAATCATAAGCAAAAAGAACAAAGCTGGAGACATCATGCTACCTGACTTCAAACTATACTACAAGGCTACAGTAACCAAAACAGCATGGTACTGGTACCAAAACAGACATATAGATCAATGGAACAGAAGAAAGACCTCAGAAATAACACCACACATCTACAACCATCTAATTTTCAACAAACCTGACAAAAACAAGCAATGGGGAAAGGATCTCCTATTCAATAGATGGTGCTGAGAAAAGTGGCTAGCTATATGCAGAAAACTGAAATTGGACTCATTCCATACACCTTATACAAAAATTAACTCAAGATGGATTAAAGATTTAAATGTAAAATCCCAAACCATAAAAACCCTAGAAGAAAACATAGGCTATACCATTCAGGACATAAGCATGGGCAAAGATTTCATGTCTAAAACAACAAAAGCAATTGCAACAAAAGCCAAAATTGACAAATGGGATCTAATTAAACTAGCATCAGAGTAAACAGGCAACCTAGAGAATGGGAGAACATTTTTGCAATCTACTCATCTGACAAAAGTCTAATATCCAGAATTTATAAGGAACTTAAATAAACTCACAAGAAAAAACAAACAACCACATAAAAAGTGGGCAAAGGATATGAACTGACACTTCTCAAAAGAAGACATTTATGCAGCCATCAAACACATGAAAAAGAGCTCAACATCACTGATTATTAGAGAAATGCAAATCAAAACCACAAAGAGATACCATCTCACACCAATCAGAATGGTGATTATTAAAAAGTCAAGAAACAATAGATGCTGGCAAGGCTGTGGAGAAGTAGGAGCACTTTTACACTGTTGGTGGGAATGTAAATTTGTTCAACCACTGTGGAAGACAGTACGGTGATTTCTCAAGGATCTAGAATGAGAAATACCATTTGACCCAGCAGTCAAATTACTGGGTATAACCCAAAGGAATATAAATCATTCTACTATAAAGACACATGCACACATACGTTTATTGCAGTACTGTTTACAATAGCAAAGTTGTGGAACCAACTCAAATGCCCATCAATGATAAACCGGATAAAGAAAATGTGGTACATATACACCATGGAATACTGTGCAGCCATAAAAAGGAATGAGATCATGTCCTTTGCAGGGACATGGATGAAGCTGGAAGTCATCATTCTCAGCAAACTAACACAGGAACAGAAAACTAAACACCACATGTTCTCACTCATAAGTGGGAGTTGAACAATGAGACCACATGGACACAGGAAGAAGAACAACATACACCAGGGCCTGTTGAGGGGTGAGGAACGAGGGGAAAGAACTTAGAGGAGGGGTCAATAGGTGCAGCAAACCACCACGGCACATGTATACCTATGTAACAAACCTACACATTCTGCACATGCATCCCATAACCTAAAGTAAAAATAAAATAAAATAAAAGTCCGGAGGTCCAATTGGTGGTGAACAGAGAAGTGGATTTCACAACATTTCTCACAAAATCTCCATTTCAACACATCTGAAACCATCCTCATTCACTCATTCCATCAACATATATTTGTGAAGCATCAACTCTGTACCAGTGCTGAGCAAGACCCTGGGGGCACACAGCTCTGGCTGCCCTGAAGGGCTCCTGGATGACGGGAAAGCCAGGTAGAAATCAGGGAGCAGTGCCAGGTGGTGAGTCAACGCATGACCTTGAGACAGCAGCTTAGCCCTGGGTAGATGTAGGGGTTGAACAGTGGCCCCCACTAGAACATGTCGAAGTCCTAACCCCTGGAACTGTATGTGTGATCTTATCTGGAAAAACAGTCTTTGCAAATGGTTAAGGATCTTGAGAAGAGATCATGCTGCATTATCAGAGTAGGTCCTCAATCCAGTAAGTATCTTTACAAGAGACAGAGAAGAAACGACGCAGGGCGAGAGGAGGTGGCCATGTGAAGATGGTGGCAGAGACCAGCATTCTCCAGCCTCCACCCATGGAAAGTCTGGAGCCACCAGAAGCTGGAAGAAGCATGGAGCCTCTAGAGCTTGATTTTGACTTCTGGCCTCCAGAACAGTGAGGGAATAACATTCCGGTTTTTTACTTGTTTGTTTTTTGAGACGGAGTCTCACTCTGTTGCCAGGCTGGAGTGCAGTGACGCAATCTTGGCTCACTGCAACCTCCACCTTCCAGGTTCAAGACATTCTCCTGCCTCAGTCTCCTGAGTAGCTGGGATTACAGGCATACACCACCATGCTTGCTAATATTTTTTTTCTTTTTTTTTGAGATGGAGCCTGGGCTGGAGTGCTATGGCACAATCTCAGCTTACTGCAACTTCTGCCTCCCAGATTTCAGCAATTCTCCTGCCTCAGCCTCCCAAGCAGCTGAGGTCACAGGTGCCTGCCACCATGCCTGGCTAATTTTTGTATTTTTAGTAGAGACAGGGTTTCACCGTGTTGGCCAAGCTGGTCTCAAACTCCTGACCTTAGGTGATCCACCTACCCTGGCCTCCCAAAGTTCTGGGATTACAGGTGTGAGCCACCATGCTTGGCCTACCTTTTGTATTTTTAGTAGAGACAGGGTTTCACCACGTTGGCCAGTCTCGAACTCCTGACCTCAAGTGATCCGCCCACCTAGGCCTCCCAAAGTGCTGGGATTACAGGTGTGAAACACCACACCTGGCCAGTTTCTGCATTTAAATCTTAGGTCTTTGCACTTCTCAACCATTTGAGTTGGCTTAGCCTATTTGTGCCCCAGTCTCCTCCAAAGCGGGGATGGTGACACACCTACCTCTCAGGGTTGCTGTGAGAAAGAAAAAATCCATGCAGAGCGCTTGAAGTAGCAGAGCCTGGCATATTCTCTATGGATGGGGAGCAGAGGAGTGAAGCGGTTGCTGGAGGTCCTAGTATCCTGCAAAGAGTTAGCACAAAGTTGGACATACAGAGAGTTCTCAATACACATGCACACTGTCACTGAACACTGCACTCCAAGACTGATTCCAGCCGTGTGGAACATCTCCCAGCTTCTGCAAAAGGTCCCGCTCTCTAGGCCTGGAGAACTTTGCACCGGCAGCCATCTTTCTTCTTCCTACCCGGTTGATTCCTTGCCCTTCCAGTCTCAGCTCCAGCACCCTCTCTGCCCAGTGCCTTTTTTTTCTTTTCTTTTTTTTTTTTTTTTTGAGACAGAGTCTCACTCTGTCGCCCAGGATGGAGTGCAGTGGCACAATCTCAGCTCACTGCAACCTCCGCCTCCCAGGTTCAAGGGATTCTCCCACCTCAGCCTCCTAAGTAGCTGGGATTACAGGTGCGTGATATCACTGTCATGCATGTCCATGTGAAGAGACCACCAAACAGGCTTTGTGTGAGCAATAAAGCTTTTTAATCACCTCGGTGCAGGCGGGCTGAGTCCGAAAAGAGAGTCAGCGAAGGGAGACAGGGGTGTGGCAGTTTTACAGGATTTGGGTAGGTAACAGAAAATTAAAGTCAAAAGGGTTGTTCTCTGGCAGGCAGGGGCGAGGGTCACAAGGTGCTCAGTTGGGGAGCTTCTGAGCCAGGAGAAGGAATTTCACAAGGTAATGTCATCAGTTAGGGCAGGAACAGACCATTTCCACTTCTTTTGTGATTCCTCAGTTGCTTCAGGCCATGTGGATGTATACGTGCAGGTCACAAGGGATATGATGGCTTAGCTTGGGCTCAGAGGCCTGACAATCACACCCAGCTAAGTTTTGTTTTTTTTTTAAATAGAGATGAGGTTTTTCCATGTTGGTCAGGCTAGTCTCAAACTCTTGACTTCAGGTGATCCACTCGCTTCAGCCTCCCAAAGTGCTGGGATTACAGGTGTGAGCCCCCACGCCCGGCCTAGCACCAATATCAATTCATATATTCCTCATAACAACGTTAGGAAGGGAAAGTACTCTTATTAGCACCATCTGGACTCAGATGAAGAAACTGAGTCCAGAACAGGTTAAGTAATTTCTCCAAGTTAACTGGCTAATGAGGGGCAAAGCAGAATGAAAACTGGGTAGAATGAGCCCAGAGCCCATGCCTGTCCACATTCCTCCCTCTGCTCCTTGAGCCAGGGGCCAGCTCTGTGTTCAGGGCATTGCCTGCTGCACACTGGCCACTCAGTGTATGCTTGTTGGTGGAAAGAAAGGCAATAAATATTTATTCATCATTTATTATATGCCAGGCACTGTTGCCTGCTTTTATAAATATTACCTGATATAATTCTCACAGCCAGCCCAGGGAGTTAATATCAATCAGCCCACTTTGCAGATGAGAACTCCAAGGTGGGACACATTGCCAGGAAATGGTAGAGCCAGCTCTGGGTCATAGTGGGTGGGCCTGCCTCAGAACTTCTCAGTTCTTTCTCATTGCCTTTAGGAGTTTTTTTGTTTTGTTTTGTTTTCTGTTAGGCTCCCCGGCTACCCTCACCCTTCCTCCAAGAAAAAGAAAGAAGGGGAGAGAACTGGAGAGAAAGACCAGGTAGGGGATGGGGACTGGTGGACGAGATAAGACGAAGAGACTCACAAAGAACCCCTGTTTTCTAACAAAGCGCGGACAGTGGTTCCAGGCGCCCAGCAGAGGGCAGGATGTGGCCAAAGATTCCCTGCAGTCTAGAGAGCTGGGCCCGCAGGACTGCAAGGCAGGGGGACCTGCCTGTCCCTCAGGGAGAGTCCTGGGAACCCGCGCTCACCCTACAAGCTTCGGGGCGCATCTGCTGCACGCATTACTTAGGCACCCGCAACTGTGGCGTGTATCTCCCCATCCAGGCTCCCCAGCTCCCGCCGCGGAAGCCCAGGGATTCTGATGCTAGCCTTGCCCCTAAATCGGACGCCGCTGCTGCCCAATTTGGGGGGAATCCCGAGACTCATGCCCTGCCATTCCCAGGGAGAATGGTTTGGGGCAAACTACGGCTGTCTTGGGCCTCAGTTTCCCCATGTACAATGAAGGGGTCAGATTAGTCCCAGAAGGTCTAGATACTTTCATTCATTAAACACTGAGAAAAATCTTAAGAGGAACAGCGTCAGTTGGAGAGCCAGCAGACACTCCATTGCCCGTCCCAATACGAATGGGCAAATACAGCCTAGCGGGGAGTCCTGGGACTCACTTCGCAGCCAGGGCCGACTAACCACAGACCTAAGAGCCCCTTTACTTCTGGACGTCCGTCTACCGCGCTCTAAAATATGAACGATGCTTTCTTACTGCTGGGTTGTTGGAGGCGGATGTGGGATGGTGCTAACAAAGCGCGTAGCCGGGGCCTGGCCATAGTGGGTGCTGACAAACCGCTTACTGCCTGGAGGGACCGAGTTCCCTACCGACGGAGGGCCGAGCAGGGATTCAGATTCCTCTGGGCCGATCCCTTTCTCAGCTCCTTCCGCCCTGCCACCGCCCACTGCGTGCTGCTTTCGCCCGTCCCCTCCTCCCCCGCTCCTTCCCCTCCTTCCCCTCCTTCCGCGCCGCCTCGCGTCTCCCGCCCGCTGTAGCCGGCGAGGAGCGCCGCACGTTGGCCCCGGCGCCAGGAGCTCCCGGGTTCCCGGGCGGGCACCGGAGTACGGACCTGCGAGCGCAGCCCGAGGCGGGGCACGGCAGAGGACGCGGCGGGCGCGGGGTCCCGGCGAGCGCATTCCGAGGGGCGCCCAGGAGAAGGGGAACGCAGTCCCCGCCCCTGCACAGCGCTCGGCCCCCTCGGGCTCCGCGCGCGGCTACAACCTGGACTGGGCGCGCCCCCGGCATCCCGCATCTCTGCGCGCGTCCCACATCCCGCATCCGGCTTCCCAGCGGCCGGGCATGTAGCAGCGGTAGCAACGGCGGAATATGGGCGGGAACCACTCCCACAAGCCCCCAGTGTTTGACGAGAATGAGGAAGGTAAGAGGGCCAGGGGTGCGACTTCCCGCCTCGCGCCGCCCCGCTCGGGCAGGGGCCAGGCATCCCCTCCCTCCACCACACTCGGCCGAGCCCTGCGGGGCACCGCATGCTGCCCGGCGCGGGGACCCAGGCACGGCCACTTCGCCCAGCGAAGGCAGTGTGTGCCCGACCCCGTGCCAGGCGTGGCGCTTCTGCTGAGGCAACTCCTAGGTACCTCGTGCCGTTTAGTGGTCGGGACGGTGCCTTAGCGCGGGACTGGGGAGGCGGCTTCAGAGTTGAACCGGAAACCTGCACTTGGGGGTGTGGAAGGGAGGAGTTGACTTCGGAGACTAGTCTGGATGTTTCTAGGCTCGGGCTCCCCAGGAAACCGAGATTTCTTTGAGAGCCTGAGGCTGACGGAGGTGGCCTGGGGGAGCGGATTGCACCGTGTGTGTGTGTGTGTGTGTGTGTGTGTGTGCGCGCGCCCACGACGCATTTGGTCTCGTGCAAGGGCCTGTTGGATGCAGCTCTCTTCAGTCACCCAGGACAGCCCAGGGAAACTTTGCTAAACTCTGTGGTTCCGTCCTGCTCTGGGCAGCCTCCCTGGCGCAGAAGTGGTGTAGGCTCTCCAACCGCATCTCAACTTCCTGGCTGGGTCCTTGCAGTTCAGGTCCATAGAGCTCAGTATTGGACTAGCAGAACCCTCTTTTCAGTGCAGCGTGTCCCTGGAAAACTTACTTCACCTCTCTGAAACATTAGTCCCCTCATCTATGAAATGTAAGTTATGATACCACTTGCTACTTTATAGGGTTGTTTGAAGCTTAACCACTAGTAATCCACGTGAAAATTGCCTTATAAATGCAAGCAGTACCGAGCTGTGCCGTTATCTGTTAAGAGCCCTCTGCCTCTCAAAGCTGGTTTCCTACTGTGCTGACTCGCCAGTCTCCACTGTGCCCCAGATAAGAGCTGAGACATAGCACTTACTATGTTCCAGCCATGCTAGCACGCAGTGTTCACTCAGTCCTTTTCATGCCCCTTGAGGTGGCTGCCTTAGAAAGGGGGCTGTCCTGGTCACTGCTGGTAAGAAGTAGAGCTGGGCTTGAGGCAGGACAGTCTGCTTTGAAAGCTGTGCCTGTCATCATTACCCAGGGCATTGGCTATGTGCGTACATCATGGATAGCTTCTAGAACTCCCAGGGCTGTCAGTGCTACTCACGTGCCTGCTTGGAGAACCCTTCTCAAAAAGATAGATGAACACAGTCAAGGTTAAGGGAGCACCTGCTGTGTCAGGCCCAAGAGAGCCTTCCTTAAAGGAATTCCTAGGCGAATGGCCCTGAATGACCATCCATGGTGATAAGGGCTTTGAGAAACCAGTGCAGGGTCTTGGGGGCACTGAGAGGCCCCAGCTTTTCCTGGTCTTTAGTCTGGAGCACATGCAGGTAAGGAGCCAGTTTTGGACAGAGGAGAGGTGGGCACAAAGGTGATGGAGGCTCTTGCATGTCGCAATAAGAGTTTGAACACTATGCAGCATCACCCTCAATTGCAGGGGTTTGTGGTTCTAGCCTGGGTCAAAGGTCATGCTTTTGCTAATTTTCCTAGCATCTTTCTCTTTTATTTATAGAGGAAATTTGCCACCCTTATATTGAAAACCGTCTTTGTCTTTTATCCCCAGCTTGAAAATATTCATTGGCAAAATAGTTATCTCTGGTGTAGCCAACCTTTTGATTTTCCTGTTCCTTATTCTATAAGCAGATCGGGCCTAAGGTTAACTGCCTATTTTGGTGCTTGTTAAAATACAAGGTTAGGAGGCCGGGCATGGTGGCTCACGCATGTAATCCCAGCACTTTGGGAGGCTGAGGTGGGCAGATCACCTGAGGTCAGGAGAGGCCTGCCTGACCAACATGGTGAAACCCTGTCTCTACTAAAAATCAAAAATTAGCCGGGCATGTTGGCAGGAACCTGTAATCCCAGCTTCTTGGGAGGCTGAGGCAGGAGAATTCCTTGAACCCGGGGGGCGGAGGTTGTAGTGAACTGAGATCGCACCATTGCACTCTAGCCTGGGCACCAAGAATTAAGCTCTGTCTCAAAAAAAAAAAAAAAAATATATATATATATATAAGGTTAGGGCTCTCCTCATTTTGCCATCTTCCAGCCCAATGAAACGTTAACTTGTTTGATTTTGCCAGTATATCTCTCACACATTTCCTTGTACAGGTAAAACAGTATTACTTGCCACCAACCGACTCATTTATTTAGTAGGCATTTACTGTTCATATTTTCTGCACCCACCCCTGTGCTGGGGACTAGGAATATGAGGAGAATGAAGGCAAGTGTTAACTTGTTAACAAATTGTTAGCAATTTGTTAACAATTTGCTCCCAGCGCAAGTAAACCACCAGGACAACACAGGGTGTGTAAGTGCCCTGACGTGGGTGAGCTCAGGTGATGCTGATATCCTGGAGGAGGGTCCCTAACTCAGAGTGGGGAGGAGGGATCTGAAAAGGCCTCCTCTTTTAGACTGGCATCTTGCAGAAATGGCAGGAGTTACCTGGGGGGAAGAAGTGGCTGATAGAAGGAGGAAGGACGTTTCAGAGGAAGGGAAGAGTATGTGCAAAGGCAGATGGTAAAGAGTAAGCCTGGCTCATGTAGGGGCATTGAGGGAGCTTAGTACTCCTGCACTGTGGAGTATGAAGCTGGAAGGCATAAAAAATGAACCCTGAATGCCTGGCCGGCCTTAAAGGGCCCAGTGGCCATGGTCAGGTGTTTGGACTTGATCTTATAGGCATTTTGGAGTCACTGAAGGGTTTTAAGCAGGGAGTGACATGGTCCAGTGAACAAACAAGCTCTCCCAAACCTAGTCATTGCCTGGTTGAAGGTTGAAGATGTAAACACCTGCCTGACCAGAACAAGTCTGATTTAAATACTTTGAAGCTAAACCACAGCTAAATATTTGCCATTGTGTAATTGTGACAGGACCATCATCCACATTCTTTAGGCTAAAGTTTAATTCATTGTGTGCAAGTGGTCACAGCTGTTCACGCTCACATGATATATAATAAGCAGAGACAGGATCATGCCACAGATTAATTGGCAGTTGCTTTTCTTCAAAGTGTTGCATAAAATAATGGTGGCTTTACTGTGGATGTCGTCTAAGATTTGGTGAAATAGGGCATGTTAGCTGAGCCTCCTCCAGTTGCAAATGATGGAAAAGCAACATTAAGTGCTTTTGTTGTTTTTTAAAAAACAAAAGGTCTCACTCTGTCACTCAGGCTGGAGGGCAGTGGTGGGATCTTAGCTCACTGCAGCCTCAACTTCCCAGGCTCAAGGAGTCCTTCCGTCTCAGTCTCCCAAGTAGCTGGGACAATAGGCTTGTACCATTATGCCTGGCTAATTTTTAATTTTTTTTAAATTTTTTATTTTTAGAGTCAAGGTCTCACTCTGTTGCCCGAGCTGACAAAGTGCTTTTAGGGGAATAAATTGGCTCTGGCCATTTCTTGCCTTCTCCATCATTACCATTCTTGTCCAAGCCGTGGTCATAGCTCTTGTTTGGATTATTATAGTCACCTCCCTAAGTCCTTAAATGGTCTGTCCTTACTCCTGTCACTGTCCCCTCAATGCAGCAGACAGATTGATCCTGTTAAAATATGCCATGGGCCAGATCAGTCCTCTGCTCTGCTCAGTCCACCCTCAAATCCTCCTTCCAGCCCTAGGCACAATTTGCATCATTGAGAAAATAAAAGCTGAAGTCCTTATGGATGCCCACCACGGCTACCCTCTGAGACTGTACCTTCCTCTGTCTCTCCCGGCTCACCTGCCTCCTTCCTGTTTGTCCAACATGCCCTGCATCCTCACACCATAGCCCTGGCACCTGCCCCTCTTGCCCGAGGGCATCTCCCTGACAGTCCACTCTCATTTCCTTCAGGTCTCCAGGAAAATGTTATTGACTCATTAGACCCTCATCGATCACCCTACTTAAAATGTCATTCCAAATCCTTTTCCTTGCTGTATTTTTTTTTTTTTGGTGGCAATTATCACCATCTATCATAATATTTATTTTACTTATTTTCTTGGTTATTGTCTGTTTTTCTCCACTCAGTGCAAGTACCTTAAATCAGGGATCCCCAACCCCTGGGCCACAGACTGGTATCAGTCCGTGGTCTGTAGGAACTGGGCCGTCAGCAGAAGGTGAGTGGCGAGTGAGGGAGCATTAACCCCTGAGTTCTGCCTCCTATCAGATCAGCAGCAGCATTAGGTTCTGGTGGGAGTGCAAATCCTACTGTGAACTGCGCATGTGAGGGATCTAGGTTGTGCACTCCTTACGAGAATCTAACCAGTGCCTGATGATCTCAGGTGGAACGGTTTCGTCCTGAAACTGTCCTCCCTCTGTCCATAGAAAATTTGTCTTCCATGAAACTGATCCCTGGTGCCAAAAAGGTTGAGGACCACTGCCTTCAGTAGAGGGATCTTATGTGATTGTTTCTTCCTAAGGAATTGCAAGCTCCTTGAGGTAGGGGTTTTACATAGTTTATTCACTTCTATATCCCTAAGGCCTAAAATAACACCTGTAACATAACAGATGTCTGGTAATTTTTTGTTGAATAAATGAATGAGTGAATGAATGAAGGTGTCGATCTCATCAGCCAAGGCTGGAACCAGGCTCCCTATAATATCAAGAATCTTCATTCCTGGATTCTGTGCTTTATTCTCAGGCAGACTGTCTCTTCACGGGGCTCCCACAGCCTCCATGTCGATAGCTCCAGAACTCTGAGTATGGAAAAGAGAGTATCTTTCTCGTAGTAGTTGCAGAAAATGTCCCATTTTCTATTGCAGAAAAATAGAGCCTTTGATGGGCTCTAATTGAGCCTTGGGTATTCTTGAATCAGTTACTGTGAGTAGGGAGATTTGAGGCTCTAATCAGCTGGACTGGGTCACATGCCTACTTTTAGATTCAGGCGGTAGCGTCAGCTCCACTTGAGGCATTTGGAATAAGGGTCTATGTGAAGAATTTTCCCAAGGGATATTGGAGTATCAGCGGAAAAAGGGCAAGTGGATGCTGGGCAGGCAGATAGAAAGAAAAAACATTCATCCCCCACACCTGTTGTTATTGTGTTCCTTGGAGCACAGGCTGGGACCCTTTGGCGTATCCTACTTAATCATTTGATTCCACGTCCACCTTTTGCACTAGACTACAACCTCCTAAAGAACAGCACTCAGTTGTTTTCCACCTTTGTATCTGCAAGGCCTAGAATAAGGCCAACGAGGGCATAGAGCGGCCATCTGTTGAATGGAAGATGAAAACAGTCACTTATTGGGGGCCAATTTCTTGCATTCCTTTGGGTTCTGAAGCTGTTGAGAAACAAACTGATTTATTTTCAGTAAAGTCATTGGAGACTATGCCTTGGATTTGAGACCAGAATGGCCTTCCTACTCTTGTCCTTCAATTTTGACCCTGAGACTTGCTTGAGCAGAGAACTGGTTTTTCAGAGTGGACCCTACACTGCCAGTAGCTTGGTGGCTCTTAATCATGGTGCACAGAGAACTCATAAGAAATTCCCAAAAAGAGATAGGACACAGCTAAATGGCAGCCCGTGATGATTTCTGACTGTTGCATATCATGACTCGGGATGTCACCTCTCTTCCCAGTGAGAGAGAAGGCAAAGCTTTTGCCTGCTCCTTTCTAGGTAAGACAAAATTCCTGCTTTGTGGGATCGCAAAGGGGCCTAGAGCTCGGGGGTTGGCTTTTCAACAGTATGAGCTGAAGTGAATAGGTGTTAGGATAGAGGCAGGATTTATGTTGAGTCTTGAGGGAAGGGTTTAAACGCCTCAAGAGATAAAGGATAGTATTTTAGCAGGATCAAACAGCATAATCTGGTGCTGAGCCTAGGCATTTTTCCGGGAGAATGGGAAGAAACAGATATTCTTAGCATTACACCCTTAGCTAAAATCTGGACTTTGAGAAATGGCAGACTGAGATGAAGAAACTGTTCTACAAGGAACGTTGAGGGTCCTAACACCCTAGAAGGATATTCTAGTTTAGAGAACAGTGAGGACACATAGTTTAGGATACCAGAGGAGAATTTCTGGTTAAGGCAGACCTGAATTACCTAAGAAGAGAAAAACAGACTCTGTTAGACTGAGGTCATTCCCTTAGCTGGAGCCAACCAAGGAAAACATGGATGTCAATGTTGTTAGCAGTCCTGGAGTCTTCCTCTTCTCAGTCCTTGATTTTTGTGACCTCCTCGGAGTACCCTTATACATTGAAGATTTTGGCCTCTGCTTCATCTCCCACAAGTGCTCCATCTGTGAAGTCATCAATATAAATATCTCATTCTTTCAAGGCGGGACATTATCCTGTTTGAATGTGGGAACATTATCACTGTTCACCAACATCCTGTTCCCCTGTACTTTCATACACACACACAAAATTATACCTCCTTGTCCCCTTGAAGTTATGTGAGACCATGTGACTTGTTTTGGTCCATTTGAGTAGAGATGATATGTGTCATGTCTTGGAGAAAGTATTGAAGACCTAGTGAGTGTCACTTTATATCACTCTGTCTTGGAGCAACCACAGTGATCTACATGGTGGAACTTATTTCAGTCTGGTTCCCAGAGTGAGAACATGGATCAGAGATCACACTCACTACTAGCCAGCCTGCAGTGAGATATGGCATGAGTGGGACAGACTCTTTTGCCATCTTTTTTTGGTTTTGTTTTGTTGTTTGTTTTTGAGACAGGGTCTCAGTCTGGTGCCCAGCTGGAGTGCAGTGGTGTGATCGTGACTCACTGCAGCCCCAACCTCCCCGGCTCAAGCAGTCCTCCCATGTCAGCCTACAAAGTAGACCACAGGAACGCACTACCATGCCCTGCTGGTTTATTTATTTATTTTTAATTTATTTTATTTATTTATTTTTTGATACAGAGTCTCTCTCTCTCTCTCTGTCTCCCAGGCTGGAGTGCAGTGGCGTGGTAGCAGCTCACTGCAACCTCTGCCTCCCAGGTTCAAGTGATTCTCGTGCCTCAGCCTCTCCAGTACCTGGGATTACAGGGAGGTGCCACCATGCCCAGATAATTTTTGTATTTTTGGTAGAGATGGGGTTTCACCATGTTGGCCAGGCTGGTCTCGAACTCCTGACCTCAGGTAATCTGCCCACTTGGCCTCCCAAAGTTCTGGGATTACAGGCATGAGCCACCATGCCCAGCTGCTAATTGTAGAGCTGGGGTTTTGGGGTTTATGTTGCCCATGCTGATCTTGGATTCCTGTGTGTAAGCAGTCCTCCCACCTCAGCCTACCAAAGTGCTGAGATTACAGGTGTGAGCTACTGCTTTTTGCTATCTTAAGTCACTGAGATTTGGGGCTGCTCATTACCACCGTGTACCCACGCCTATCCTGACTGGTACACCTACCCAAACCAGCCCAACCTCAAGGAGAAAGCATTCGCTATTTTACAATTAAGTATTATATTGGCTGCATTGTTATTGTAGATACCCTTTATCACACTGAAGATGTTTCCTTCTATCCTGATTTGCTGACAGTTTTTATTGGTAATGGCAGTTGAATGTAAACAAATGCCCTTTTCTGCATCTATTGAGACAATATGTGACCTTTCTCCTTTTTCTGATCAGACAAGAATTATACTGATTGATTTGTAAATGTTAAATCAACTTTTCATTCTTGGGGTAAACACCACTTCATCATGATGTGATATATTCTTGGATTTGATTTGCCAATATTTTGTCTATAACTTTTTAATAAGAAGATATTATAAACTTTATGCCAATACATTTGAAGTGGACAAAATAACTACTCTATAAAAACACAACTTGCTGAAAATAATACAGGGGAAATTTAAATATCAGAATAGAACTAAATCTGTAATAAAACTTTCACGTGAAGAAAAGTCTAGGCTCAGATGTCTTCATAGGTAAAGTCTTCCAAACATTAGAAATAATAATAATATTCTACAAACACTATCAGAGAATAGGAAGGAAGAGACATTTTTTAATGACTTTATGAAGTTTTTGTATCAGTGTTATATTGATCTCATTAAAAGAATTAGGAAGTATACCAAACTTTGGGAGAGTTTGTGAAGGACTGTTGTTATTATTATTATTTTGAGACAGAGTTTCGTTCTTGTTGGCCAGGCTGGAGTGCGAAGGTGTGATCTCGGCTCACTGCAACCTCTGTCTTCCGGGTTCAAGTAATTCTCCTGCCTCAGCCTCCCAAGTAGCTGAGATTACAGGCATGTGCCACTATGCCCAGCTATTTTTGTATTTGTAGTAGAGACAGAGTTTCTCCATGTTAGTCAGGCTGGTCTCAAACTCCCAATCTCAGGTGATCCACCTGCCTCCGCCTCCGTAAGTACTGGGATGACAGGTGTGAACCACTGCACCTGGCCAGGACTGTTATTATTGATAAGTTTCAAGTTTATTGACATAACGTTATTCACAATATCATCTTACTATCTTTTCCAGTGTTTGTAGGATCTGTAGTGATATCTCCTTTTTCAATTCTGATTTTGGTAATTTGTGCTTTCTTTTTCACTTTTTTTAATTGGCCTTTCTTGGTTTATCAGTTTTTAAATTTAAAAATAACTTTTGGTTTAATTTTTATTTGTTTTCTTTTTGATTCACTGATTTTTTAAAAATAGTTTTCTCCTGTATACTTTTTGGTTTAATTTACTGTTCTTTTTCTAGGTTTTTGATATAGAGCCTTAGATCATTGATTATATTTACTCACGTATTCTATACTTTATTTTTTATTTCACTTAGGAGTTTCCGATGGAATTAATTTCCTTTGATGAAGTATTCTCTTCATCATTTCTTTTATTGCATGCTTTGTAGTGACAAATTTTCTTACTTTGTACTTGTCTGAAAATGTCTTTATTTAGACCTTACTTATGAGTGATTCTTTTGCCGGTTATCAAATTCTATGTCAGTAGGTTTTTTCTTCAGCATTTTGAATATGTGGTTTTTTGTCTTTTGCCCTCCATTGTTTCTGAGCAAAAGACAGCTGCCAGTTCTATTTTTCCTCCTTTTAAGCTTATACGTTTTTCTTGCCAAACTGCTTTTAAGAGTTTATATTCCCATTCAGAAACCTAACGATGGTGTGCATAGGTATAATGATCTGGCCATCTCTGCTTGTTGTGAGTGCTTCTTGGATTTGTATCTTAGGGGCTTTGTTAGTTTTGGAGGATTTTAATTTTGTCATTTAACATTGGTTGTGACATTTTCCCCTTCTCCTTACATGATCAAACTCAAATTGCAAAGGCATTAGACCTTATCACTATGCCCCATCTGGGTTTGACAATACTTCTGTGTCTTTTGTTCTTTTTTCTCTCCTTGTTTTTAGTCTGAATATTTTCTTCTGTCCTCTTTTTTAGTCACTTCAGGTCTGTCTGCTATTAAGTACAGCCATTAACTTCTTAATATTATTTATTGTGTTTTTTAGTTCTAGAATTATCAGTGGGTTCTCTTTTATGTCTTTCAAATCTCTGCTGAAATTCTCAAAACTTGTCTTTTGTGTCTTAAACGTATTACCCAAGTTCATTTAGAAGGTGTGTTTGGTAACTCCATTATTTAGTAACCCTGTGGGTCTATTTCCATTGTCTGTTGTTTCATTTTAAACCTATCTTGTCCTCTAATTTGCCTTTTTGTAAAAAAATTACATGCTGGGTATTATATAGGAAATAGTATAGAGAGAATTCGAGGCTTTGGACGATACTATATTTCCTAGAAAGATTTTCCTTCGGGTCTTTGCAGGCATCTGTGCTAGAGGTGATAGGAATCATGCGTCATCTTAAATCCTCACAGAGACTCAAATGGTTTGAAGTCCTGTGAGGGCTGGTCTATATTTCACACTTACTGCTAGAATGTAGCTCTGTGGTGTTCTTACCAAAGCCTGGGTGTTTACCAAACCTCCTCCTCTTTGGTAGTTTCCAATGTTCAGTGTTTGTCCCCCGCCTGAAGCCTGCGAGTGCTTCCAAAGTAGCGCCTCACCTTCTTGGAATCTGCTTGCCTGATTGGCAGATTCCACTTGCTGTGCCCATTTCTTTGAATTTTCCTTTCTCCCAGATATTTGTCCTGAAGTTCTTTCTTCCTTTGATAGCTCTATAACTCCTCCAAACAGATTTTTCAAAAGTGTATTTTGTGCAGTTATATGTAGTTTTACTTAGCAGGAAGGTTGACCGAAAATATTCCAGTCCACCAGAAGCAGAGCTCCTCTCCTCAGTATTTATCTGTACACAAGCGCCTTCTGTTTTAAAGATAAGCTCTCCCTAATCCCTGTGCTACCTCAGATCTACTACCTAACTGTCCTCACTCTCATAACAGAGGTTCGTGAAAAAGCAGTCCACACTTGGTGTCTTCACTTTCTTAGTGATAACATATTCCTCACGTCACTACATCTAGCTTTTCCTCATTTGCATTAAGCAGCTCTGACTAGGAGCTTTTTGTTTTTGAAGGCAGCAGGTAACTGTAAGTCGTGTCTTTTTGGGACACAAAAAATGAGCCAACTCATGAACCTCACCATCCAGCGGAAGAAATAGAGCATGTACAGTTCCCCTGAAGCTCCTTGAATGTGCTCTGCTCCCTTTACCGTTTTTGAACTCCTATACAATACAGTGTTTAGTTTGTTTTTTGTTTGTTTGTTTGTTTTTTGAGGCAGAGTCTTGCTCTGTCACCCAGGCTGGAGTGCAGTGGTGCGATCTCGGCTCACTGCAAGCTCCGCCTCCCAGGTTCAGGCCATTCTCCTGCCTCAGCCTCCCGAGTAGCTGGGACTACAGGCGCCCGCCACCACGCCTGGCTAATTTTTTGTATTTTTAGTAGAGACGGGATTTCACTGTGTTAGACAGGATGGTCTCGATCTCCTGATCTCGTGATTCACCTGCCTCGGCCTCCCAAAGTGCTGAGATTACAGCGTGAGCCACCACACCCGGCCAGTTTTTGTTATTTTTGAAATTTATAAAAGTGGTAGCATGTTTAATGTGGTTTTGTATAGTTTGCTGTTTTCACTCAAGATTGCACTTCTAGAATTCATCCATGCTGCTGTGAGTAGCTGCCATCTATTCATTTTCATTACTATTCCATTCAGTTACTGTAGCATAACTCATTTATTTTTTCTTCGGACCCTGATTGTACTGTACTGCTTCTGGTTTTTTACTATTATGAACCATACAGCTGTGAACAATTTTGTGTATGTCTCCTGTTGCACATGTATCAGATTTTCTCTAGGATGAATGCCACAGGAGAGCTGCTAGGTCATAGTATAGTTGTGTGGCCAAATTTTATAAGATGATGGCAAATTGTTTACCAAGGTGATCATATTAATTTATACTCTGACAAGCCATGCGTAGGCATTTCCATTGCTCTACATCAGCACTGTTCTATAGAAATGTGACTCAGTCAACAAATGAGAACCACATATGTCATTTTTAATAATACATTTTATTTAACCGAACATACCCCAAATATTACCTTTCTTTCTTTTTTTTTTTTTTTCCTTGAGAGAGTCTCACTGTGTCACCCAGGCTGGAGTGCAGTGGCGCAGTCTTGCTCACTGCAAGCTCCACCTTCTGGGTTCACGCCATTCTCCTGCCTCATCCTCCCGAGTAGCTGGGACTACAGGTGCCCACCACCACCCCCGGCTAATTTTTGTATTTTTAGTAGAGACGGGGTTTCACCATGTTGGCCAGGCTAGTCTCGAACTCCTGACCTCAAGTGATCCACCTGCCTTGACCAGTGCTGGCCAAATATTATCATTTCATTGTGTAATAAACCTCAACATTGTTGAGATATTTTACATTAGTTTATTCACACTGTGTCTTTGAAATTGAGTGCATATTTTACACTTGCAGCATGTCTTAATCTGGGTTAGCTACATTTAAAGTGTTCCAAAGTCACATGTGGCTATTAGCTAACTTATCAAACAGCATACGTTTATTTTCTTGCCAATATTTACTACTGTTGACTTTTCATATTTGTCAGTTGATTGAGCATGCAGTAGTATTTCATTGTTTTTAATTGCATTTTGTCACTATTGAGGTTGAAGTGTCTTTATATATTAAGTTTCCAGTCATGTTTCTGGTTTTGTGACGTTCCTGTTCATAACTTTGTTATTTTTTAAATTAGAAGTCTGTCTTCTTTGATTGACTTGTAGCTCTTTATACAGTCTACGTGACATTTCCTTGTCAGTTATGTGTTGCAAATATTTTATTCTATTTTGCAATTTCACTTTTCAAGCCCTTTATTGTATCTGTTGACATCATAAATGTCTTCATTTTAATTTAGTAATACCCATTAAACTTTCCTTGTTTATATTTTATGTATAAATATGTATATGCATAAATATGTATATTTATACACAAAATATATATTATGTATAACAATATTATATATGACATATTTATTATATTACATAAAATATATTTATATATTATATATTTATATAATATGATAATATAATTATATATAATATATAAAAATCTATTTCTCCATAAGAAAACCTTCTCCACCTTAAGATTTATGCATATTTTTTATTGATGCAATATTTCCTCTAGTTTTGGTGACATTACTCCCTCCAAAGTTTCCCCCTGCTTTTCTGGCTGTTCCTTCGCCTTCTTTGCAAGGCTGGCTTCCTCTCACTTGCAATGAAGGCTGGAGTTCCTCAAGGTTGAGCAGTTGGACCTCTTAGCTTTCTGTACTATCTCCCTAGGTGATCTTGTCAACCTCTGCCTGTTCAGTCACTCTGTATCAGTCAGGGTGCAGTCAGGACTCAGAACCTATACCAGTTTTCAAAAAGGGAAAATGTAATTCCAAGAACTGTCAACCGATAAAAAGGTTAACTACTAAGTAGAGTCAAAGAGGGCTCTAGGAGGTATAGAAGCAGCAACTTAAGCAAAACACCTAGTTTCTCTAGGGCTGAGGAAGAGTGAACACGTAAAAGAACTCAGAAACTTAGAAGGTGGCCCCCTTCTCCACGAAGTCTGTGATTCAGATGTCTCTGGAGAAGGCATTGTTGCCGGAATAGGCAGCCTATTGGCAATGCCTAACACGAGGCCAGCTGGAAAATGTCTAGAAATGTCTACAGGGTCCAGCTCCGATATCACAAATCTGATTTGGAGCTGAGAGTCAATAAATTAATAACTGTCATATATTTCTATATGACAGTGACTCAGTAATTTTTTTTTTTTTTTTTTTGGAGACAGAGTCTTGCTCTGTTGCCCAGGTTGGAGAGCAGTGGTGTGATCTTGGCTCACTGCAACCTTTGCCTCCTGGTTTCAAGCAATTCTCCTGCCTCAGCCTCCCAAATAGCTGGGATTACAGGCATGCACCACCACACCTATCTAATTCTTGTATTTTTAGTAGTGACGGGGTTTCACTATGTGGGCCAGGCTAGTCTCAAACTCCTGGCCTCAAGTGATCTGCCCACCTCGGCCTCCCAAAGTGCTGGGATTACAGGTGTGAGCCACCATGCCCGGCCAGACTCAATAATTTTTTACCTTAATTCATATTTCTCCTCTGATTTCCAAACTTCCAGTTTCCTATTTATAATTCCATTTGGATATCTCAAAATAATTATTATCTCAAATTCAACATGACTTCACTGAACTAATTTTCTTCCAGAATTTCCTAGTTTTGTGTATAGTGTCATTATCCATTCAGTTACAGAAGCCAACGTCTCAGGTTTTTCCCTTATCCCCCTAAATCCAATTAAGCACCTGGCTATGTCGATTTTATCTCCTGAATAGCTCACAAATCTGCCCGTCTTTCCAGCCACACCAACCTCAATTCAAACATCACGTTTCATGTGGTCTCCCCTGGGCTTCCTGACTGGCCTCCCTGTCTTCTCTTGCACTTTTAGAATATCCCCCACCCAACAGCTAGAAAATAGCTTCAAATCGCAAGTATGATCGTGTCAGTTCCTTGCTTAACATTTTTCAATGGCTTCCATTGCTCTCCGGACAAAGATTATAACCTGTAATACATCCTTCAAAACCCTGTGTAGTCTAAAACCTGCCCAGCTCTCCCACCTCACCGGTGGCAAGCTGTGTTCCCCTTCACTGCGCATGTTCAATTAGTCACTGCACTTAAAGTTTTCAGCCAAATCTCTCGCAGATGACAACTGTCCCATAAATTTAGCTATTTCTTACTCTTATAATCAATGTTGTTATTCATACTCTTCAACCACACAGCCATTCTTTCAGTTTTTAAAAAGTTTACTCCTGCCCCAGGACCTTACTCTGTGTCGTTCTCTCCACCTGAAACACTCTCCATCTTACCCCATTTGACTCGGTCATCTCCCTCTTATCTTTCTTCAAGATGCCTTATCTGCTTCCTAGACTGAGTAATTCCTCCTAGAAGGCCCCCTGAAATTATCGCATGCTCATTCATAGCATTGAACACAGTTGTAATTCTGCATTTACTCTTGTGGCTGTTTCATTAAGTCAGTATATTAGTCTGTTTTCACACTGCTGATAAAGACATACCTGAGACTGGGTAATTATTAACGGAAGAAGCTTAATGGACTCACAGTTCCATGTGGCTGAGAAAACCTCACAATCGTGGTGGAAGGCAAAAGGCACATCTTGCATGGCAGCAGGCAAGAGAGAATGAGAACCAAGTGAAAGGCTTTCCCTTATGAAACATCAGATCTCATGAGACTTATTCCCTACCATGAGAACAGTATGGGGGAACCGCCCTCATGATTCAGTTATCTCCCACTGGGTCCCTCCCACAACACGTGGGAATTATGGGAGCTACAATTCAAGATGAGATTTGGGTGGGGACACAGCCAAACCATATCAGTCAGTCACCCCCACAAGACTGTAATCGCCACAAGACTGGGTCTATGGCTCTTGAGGTGTGTCCTGTGGGCCCCACTGCTTTAGAAAGTGTCTATCATTGTAGCTGCTGGTTCTTGAGTATCAGAAAAGGCTAAGAAAAATCACTGTGTAACCTTATAAAGGTTACAGGTTCCTTCCCAGTATTTAAAGGAGAAAGCCTAGGGAAAGGGAAAATAAAATTATATTTAACAAACACCTACCATGGGCCAAACATTTTTTATACATAACATTATATGATCTTTATTTTTATTTTTATTTCAATAGCTTTAAGGGTACAAGTGTGTATTAGTCCATTCGCACATTACTATAAAGAAATACCTGAGACTGGGTAATTTATAAATAAAAGAGGTCTAATTGGCTCATGGTTCTGCAGGCTGTATAGGAAGCATGATGGCTTCTAGGGAGGCCTCAGGAAACTTAACAATCATGGCGGAAGGCGAAGTGGAAGCAGGCACATCTTCCATGGCTGGAGCAGGAGGATAAGAGAGAGGGAGGAGGTGCCACACATTTTTAAACAACCAGGTCTCATGAGAACTCTATCATGTGAACAGCACCGAGTGGGAAGTCCTCCCTCATGATCCAGTCACCTCCCACCAGATCCCACCTCCAACACTGGGGATTATAATTCAGCATGAGATTTGGGCAGGGACACAAATCCAAACCATATCAAAGTGGATGAATTGTGTAGATTACTTTCAATGGCAAAAACCACAGTAACTTTTGCACCAACCTATACAATTCATCCATTGTAAGTTAACTTTCAATGGCAATAACTTTGCACCAACCTAATATAATGGTGAAGTCTGAAATTTTAGTGCACCAGTCACTGAGGTAGCATACATTGTACCCAATATGTAGTTTTTCATCCTTCACTCCTTTCCCATTCTCCCTCCATCTGAGTCTCATGTTCATTATACCACTCTGGAAGCCTTTGCATACCTGAGCTCCCACTTACAAGTGAGAACATACAACATTTGGTTTTCCACTCCTGAGTTACTTAGAATAATGGCCTCCAGTTCCAGCCAAGTTGCTGTTATCTAATGTTTAGAATAACAGTGTGAGAGAGGTTTTGTTCGCTCCATTTTATACCCGGAGATATTGGGATTTCCAAGAGGTTAACTAAGTTGTCTCAGGTGATGTAATTGTGGTGCTTGGTCTCACTTCTTTCTGTATAACTGAAAAGCTCTTCCCTCAAGTTGGCCTTTCCCAAAACTCAATAATTTGCATCCCACCTGCAGAATTATTATTATTATTTTTTACCATAGCCATGTACTACCTGTACTATTGTTTAATACTTTTCTCTATCTTGACCATGACTTTAATAGAATTTTTTTGCAAGGAAACTTTGTTTCTTTCTACTTTCTACTAAATTGGAGCCAGATTGTGACTACTATAAATGGAAAATGAAATAAAATAAAAATTAAGATGGATGCAAAACAATGATATTCAGTGTAGTAAGATTTTTTTCATTAACATATTCATTATTTGCATAGTTACCTATTGTGTGTGCATATGTATGTGGCAAGAACACGTAAGACCTACTCCCTTAGCAGATTTCCAGTATATAGTATGTTATTATTAACAACAGCCACGATGATATTGTTAACCTTTTGTAAACCTTTAGTTTGTGACTTGTTCCATGGATAATTTTGCAATGGATTTGTAAATGTGTGAATGAGCAGTAGTGCTGCATGGCAGTTGTACAGATGCAGCGTTGGAGCTGTGGAGAGGTCTGCAAGGTATGCCAAGCTTAAGGGTTTGTTTTTAGTTCAAGGTAATGACAGGTTTTTTTTTTCTTTTTTTGTTTTTGGAGACGGAACCTCGCTCTGTCGCCCAGGCTGGAGTGCAGTGGCATGATCTTGGCTCACTGCAAACTCCGCCTCCCAGGTTCACAACGTCAGTTTCTTGAGGGAGTTTGAGGGAGTTTGAGCCCCACACTTTCTTTTCGACACTGGAGTTGCAGCATGTGCTCTTATAGGCAGCTCTCTCTAAACTACGTTCCACCTTCCAGCCCAGCTTAGAGATAGGCTATGGGCCTTGTGCTTATGTGTATCTGTGATGTACCAGGACCCCTGTCCAGGTCCATCATGGAATCTTTCAGCAGGGATGCCCCTGACATAGCGTAGTGGTTAAGAGCACGGACTCTGGAGCTGGATTGCCTGGTGTTGAAAGCTGCCTCCGGCCGGGCGCGGTGGCTCAAGCCTGGAATCCCAGCACTTTGGGAGGCTGAGACGTGCGGATCACGAGGTCAGGAGATCGAGACCATCCTGGCTAACACGGTGAAACCCCGTCTCCACTAAAAAATACAAAAAAACTAGCCGGGCGAGGTGGCGGGCGCCTGTAGTCCCAGCTACTCAGGAGGCTGAGGCAAGAGAATGGCTTGAACCCGGGAGGCGGAGCTTGCAGTGAGCTGAGATCCGGCCACTGCACTCCAGCCTGGGCGACAGAGCGAGACTCCGTCTCAAAAAAAAAAAAAAAAAAAAAAAAAAAAAAAAGGAAAGCTGCCTCTGCTACTTCCTAGCTGAGTGATCTGTGTAAGTTTCTTCACCTCTCTGACCCTCAGTCTCCTCATCTGTAAAATGAGGGTTAAATGGTACTTCATGCATTGGTGGCAGTACTAAATGAGTTAATGCACGTAAAGTGCTTACACAGTCTGGCAGTAATAAATACTATATAAGGTTTATTAAAATTTTATGACTGAAGATTCTATGTGGAGGTCAAAGGCACAGATTTTGGGATCACGCAAGTCTGGGTTCAAATCCTGCCTTTTCTGTGTGTTGGCTATGTCACCTTGGACCAACTACTTATCCTCTCCAAGCCTCAGTTTCTTTTGCTGAAGAATGGGGATGCACTCTGACATGGTCCTTGTGAGGATGGAGTAAGGTAACCATTTGTCGATGGCTTCATCATACAGTGTGCAGCACTTAGGAGGATGCCTTACTCAACACAGGAGGCACAAAACATGGAGAGAAGGCAGGCAGGGGGCTGCTGTTTATTCAGCCAGAAGAAGGTGGCTCTGGCTTCCTCCCAGCTCACATTCCATCCCAGCTGTCAGACAGTTCTTCCTCATTTCCATTCTCCTAGGAAACAGCACATTCCGATGGACTCTGCCCTCAAAGCTGCTTTGGCTGAACCCTCATGCTACCTGTCAGGAAGGCGGAGGCCCGTTCTTAGAAGCCTGACTCTGGCAAGTCGTCTGGAACCGGTGGTTGGGGAGCAGCGTCCTCTTGTCATGTTGTTGCTGCTGATGTGGATCAAGCTGACTTTTGTGTCGTGGAGTGTTGTTTTTGCTGTATTTTCCCCTATGGAGAGACTGGGGGCTGGAATGGAGGCTTAGGGAGGATTAGATAATGAGCCCCTGTCCTTTAGAAAATGTCTGTCATTTTAGGTGCTTAAGGGGAAAACAAGGAAAGTCCTTGGATGCCTAATGCTCTAGGTTCAATTGTGTCTCCCAAAATAAGACATGTAGAAGCCCAAACCCTCATGACTTCAGAAGTGATCTTACTTGGAGATACAGGATAATCAAATTAAAATGAAGTCGTTAGGGTGAGCCCAATACAGTCCAAGTGGTGTCCTTGTGAAGAGGTGGAATTTGGACACAAAGACACGAATAAGAAAGGATATGGTAGAGTTCTTTGGCGGTTCCATTCTCTCAGAGCACCATTGCTCCCTTTCTGTGTTTGAAGCAAGTTATTCTGGTTGGAACAGAACATGCAACCTTTGGCCGGGCGCGGTGGCTCAAGCCTGTAATCCCAGCACTTTGGGAGGCCGAGACGGGCGGATCACGAGGTCAGGAGATCGAAACCATCCTGGCTAACACGGTGAAACCCCGTCTCTATTAAGAAATACAAAAAACTAGCCGGGCGAGGTGGCGGGCGCCTGTAGTCCCAGCTACTCGGGAGGCTGAGGCAGGAGAATGGCGGGAACCCGGGAGGCGGAGCTTGCAGTGAGCTGAGATCCGGCCACTGCACTCCAGCCTGGGCGACAGAGCGAGACTCCGTCTCAAAAAAAAAAAAAAAAAAAAAAACAAAAACATGCAACCTTTTAGAGCCGTCAGTATCCCGAGCTGTAGATAAAACCCACTCATTTTGCACTCCCTTTGGATCCGACAGAACCTCCTGAGTCCACAGAAGGCCGTCCCACAAGAAGGCGTTCCTAGGCATGCGAATGGAGGAATGGTTGATGGGTACACTGAGCATATAACCTCTGCTTCTGTGCATGCTCCATGGTAATCGCTTCCAGAGCAAAATCTCAAAGACAGAAGAGCAACAGCAGATCATTAAAACAAGTACCGGGCCCTCCTGAGCGCGGAATGCTGTGTGCACAGGTTGCAGGTCCCTGAAGCTGGCTTTGTTAGTAGAAAATGAGGAGACACTTAATGGTTTTTAATATGGCGAGTGATGTGACCAGGTTTTCAGTTTGGAATGATCACGCTAGGTGCAGACTGAGGATGGTTTGGCAGGGGAAGAAATCGGTCACCAGGAAAACATGTTAGCTCCGCAAGAAAGAGGAGGGCCACAAACGCCCGTACTGTTGGCTATGTTTGCATATATGTATACAGTTATTTTTAACCACTGTATGTTGATGTACATATGAACAAAAAATATGCCTACAGATGCTTTACAAGCCTTCTATCTCCTTGATCCTGTGGAAAATGCCGGTGAGTTCTCACTTATAGGAAATAAATCTTTTCAGACTCAACATAATTGTGCTGCAGCAGAATCCTCTACCGTTCATTTAAGTGGTATAAGATATTTATAAATTCCATTTAAAATGTAATTATTTTTAAGCACACTTTCCAAACAAAATCGAAAAGTCATTGCATGTCATATTTAATAAGTTTCAACACAGTTTCTTAACCCTTCTCTCCAGAGTATAATTACGCCATCAATCTTCCCGGAGAATCAAAGGAGCTTAGCAGAACACACCTTTCATGCATTAAGCAGAATTATGCTTGCTTAGGATTTGCATTTGAAAGTGATTTGCATTGGCATTTTATTTCTTCCAGAAAATAACAAATGTTTCTGATCTTTCTGAGGTATCATGGTCTTAAACTGTGGCTATAAATCTTTCAGAACTTACATTTTACCAGTTCCTTTAATTTCTGTGATGTGATGGGTAGGGAGAGAAACAAAACTATAATTTAGAAACATTTTTTTTTCTTAGGCAGAAAACAAAACAAAAGATCAGGCCCTGGCCTGCAGGTTGCCAATTTGATTTGTTTCTTGTCTTACACCCCCTAGTGACCCTTGTGTGAGATGCCCCGACTCCTCATCTTTCTGGATGCATTTATCTGTTTGTAATTAATGGGAATACAGTCTGTTTGTAATTAATGGGAACACGGTGTTAGATTCTGATGTAAATTTATGGCTGAAACCTATAGGACAGAGGTTCTCAAATAGGGTGTTAGTTTGGGATGAGTTTAAAGTAATAGTTTTTTCAAATACCACTAGTATATTCTACGCTGACAACTCTCTCTGTGTTGTTGTTTGTTTGTTTGCAGGCTCAACTTTTCCCTGCAGACTCAAAATTTTAATTGGCAATCCCACATTTTTACATGGGAATCTAGTAGAAGCCTCCAATTGCACTCTTTGCTTCTCTTCCTATCCCTAAATGTACCCCTTCCTCAGTCTTTCCTACTTCAGCAAGTAGAGATTACATTCCTTCAGTTCCTCAGGCTCACACTTTAGAGTCATTTTTGACTCTTTTCTCTTCTTTGCACATTGCAAAAAACCCCTTACCTGTGCTCTTGTCATTCATGTCCCTTCACTCTCCTCTTTCAACCTCATCATTTCAACACCAAGACACTGAGAAATCTAGAACAGGAGTCCAGACAGACTCACTGCTGTCATTTGTCTCAGGCTTCCACTCCCAATTCTGTTTATTTGCAATCATTTGGAATTTATTCAGACTTATAACTCAGCATTTGATCTCCCTTGGCAAACATGCCATCTTTACTTGAAAGAAATATATATCCTATAGCTTGTGTAGTGTTTCATAAATCTCACTTAGGGTAAGTCTCCCATATCCTTACGGAGTTTTTTTGCTTTTTAAAAAGATAATTACTGAGAAAAAGGTGTTAACATATTTATGTATGATTGTGAATTTTCTATTATATTTAATTTTGTCAGTGATTATGTATTTTCAAATTCTGTTAATAATTATATGCACATTTAGGATTACTGTGTTCCTGATGAATTGACCCTTTTATCATTATAAAGTATTTTCTTTATCTCTGAAAATACTGCTTGTTTTGAATTTGACATGGCTGCTATTAATGTGATCACAGCAGCTTTTAAATTTGCTTGTATCTTTGAATACAAGCATTACTTTAAATAGCGTATAGTTGGATCTTCCTTTTGTATTTTGCCTGGAAACCTCTGCCTTTTAATTAGAGTATTTGGTTTATTTATATTTAATATGATTATTGATGTGGTTGGATTTAATTCTACCACCTTGCTCTCTGTTTTCTATTTGTTTTCTGTGTTCTTTGCTCTATTTTTCCTTTTCGTATTTTTTGTTAATCTAATGATTTTTAAAAATTCGATCACAACTATTGGCTTTTAAGCTGAAGATGCTATAGGGATTTACAACATACATCTTTAATTTATCACAGCCTTACTTGCCTTATTATGCTACTATAAATGAAAGTTTAAGAACTTATATTTTCACATTTGTTTTCTTATTTTGTAATATATTTTTATTTCTACATGTAATATAAAACTCATCATATGTGATTGTTATTTTTTCTTTAAGTACCAGGTTTTTCTTTAAGAAAAGAAAAATGTTTTGTATCTACCCACATATATAACGTTTCCAGTGCTCTTAATTTCTTCCTATGGATTCAAAATTTTACCGTATATTATTTGTCTTCAGCCTGAATAATTTCTGTTACTATTTCAGATAGTACAGGCCTGCTAGGATCAAATATTTTCAGCTTTTATTTAATTAAACGTCTTTATTTTACTGTCATTTTTGAAGAATATTTTCACTGGACGTAGAATTCTCGGTTGATTTTTTTGTTTTGGCAATTTGAAGGTATCATTCCATTATCTCCTTGACTTTGTTTTTTCTGATAAGTCAACCATCATTCAAATAGTTGTTCTTCTGTAGGTAATGTGTTTTTTTATTCCTAAATATTTCTTTATCTTTTATCAGTTTGCCTATGATATATCAAGATGTGGTTTTCTTTGCTATTATTCTTCTTAGGGTTTGCAGAGCCTTTTGGATTGTGGACTGATATTTTAAATCAAATTTGGAAGATTTTCAGCCAATATTTTTTCTATTTTCTGCCACATTCTCTCTCTCGTCTCACACATCCCCCACCCTTTTATTTGTCTCTCTCTTCCTTTTAGAACTTCAGTAACATGTATTTCAGACCACTTGATAGCATTCCATAGACTCCTGGAGATTCTGTTCATTTGTGTGTGTACATGTGTATATGTGTGTGCATGAAATATATTTTCTTATTCGGCTTCAGTTTGGATACAGTTTTGATTGATCTATCAAGTTCACAGATCCCTTCTTCATTGTCCACCCTTCTCTTTCTAGTCAATGAATTTTAAAATTTGAGATATTATATTTTCTAGTTCTAAGACTTGCATTTTTCCCCCAAAATTTCTATATCTCTGCTGAAATTCCTCATGCCTTTGTCCACTGTATTTATTTTTTTCCTACAAATTCTTTAAAAATTCTGCTAATTTCAACATCTTAATCATGTTGGGTCTCTTTCTATGGATGTTGTTTTCTTTACCATGAAACACATTCTTCTGTTTCTTTACATACCTAATACTTTTCTTTGTATGCTAGATATTGTAGATGGTATATTATAGATGATAGCATGTGTAAAGCATTAAACATATGTCTGGCACAATAAATATTAGCTAGCATGATCATTTCAGAATGTTTTAATGAATACTACACTATTTTATTCAATGAACTTTTTATTTCAGATATTGTATCTCTCAGTTATGTGATTTCTACTAGATTATCTTCCTCTGAAGAGTGTTCAGTTTTATTCTACTAGGAAATCAATTTCTGGAAGTTCATTTTGATCTTTAGATACGTGGTTTTAGGCTTTGTTAGAATGGGTCTCTTTTGGTTTTGCTTTTCATTCTAGAGTATATCCTTCTCTTCTGGGACTTGGTACTTACTCTTACTACACTTAATTTGAACTTAAAACTCTATGTCTGCAACATTGGGCAGCTACTGAAATCTCTGCTAAGCTCTTTCAATTTTTCACCCGTTGTTTCACTGGACTCCTTGGAGTTTCACCCCATGCATACCTATTTCAAGAGACCACCAGGGATTTGAGGGGAGCTTTTATGCACATTTTGGGCACTGAAATTAATTTTTGTGTATTGTTATTTCTTTAGTATGAATTCCCAACAATGTGATTATTGGAATAAAGGGTATAAATGTATTTATAATTTATAGCTCATAAGACATTGGCATTCCATTTTTCTTAAGTTTTGTTGCTACCAGTACAGCACAAGTGTGATCATTCTGCCATAACTTCTCGTCAAAAAAATTTTAACATTGTTGAATTTGTTTTCTTAATTTGGTGGATTTGAAATGAAACCTGAAGGTTTTATTAATGTCCATGACGTTGATTCCTTGACAATGTCACTTTTATTCACTTTTTTATATGTCTTGTGTGAAAATCGCCTTATAAATGTTTCTCAATCTTTTTGCTGTGTTTTTGATTTCTTAAAAATATATCTAAGTATGTTCATAATTCATTTCAGCCATTAACCCTTGTGTCCATCTTGTGTACAATTTTATTTTCTCCTCCTTTTAATATTAGTTTATCTTTGGATAAATTGAATCTTAACCAAATTTAGTTTTGGTGCAGCATTTTGATTCTTTATATTAAAATACATGCTTATTATAAAAAAAATTGAAAAATTTAGGAAACCTGAAAATGGTCATTTTGATAGATTTCTTATTGCTCTCTTTTCAAGCACAGGTTTTTTTTCTTTATTCTGCAAATTCACTTTTTATTCCATTTTCCACTTAACAATGTCATGTAAACATTCTCCTGTTCTTTCATTAAATATGTATTACTGTGTCTCTACCTTGCACAGTGCAAGGGTCCATGTAATTACATGTTTGCCTGATTGTTTCAATCAGTTTTTGCTGCATAACATACCAGCCCAAAATTCATTAGCATATAGCAATAAGCATTTATTTGTTGCTCATGCATCTATGGGACTGTAGCCCTGGCTGGAAATGCAAAATTAACATGGACTAAGTGCTCCTCATGGCAATGGCAGAAGTGCTAAGAGGATAAGCCCAGCTGTACGGGACATTTCACATTTCTGCTTGTATCATGTCTGTTACCATTTCATTGGCTGAAGAAAGTCACATGACCAAGAGAACCCAAAGTCAAGGGTGGGGAAGCATATTGTGCTGACCAAGAGTCGACAGCATCCATGTGAATGTAGAGTACGACTACGGAGGAGTGAAGAATTGGAAGAAATAATCCAATCTACCCCAATAATAGATTAATGTTCTATTTTAACAATTGCATATTATCCTAAGGAGGTACTGTAATTTTCTTCACTTGTCCCCTATTTTGGGGGCATTTAGCTTATTCCTAGTTCCTCTTTCTCATAAATGATGCAAAATTGGTCATGTTTGCTTATAAATTTTTTACCTTGCATTCATGATAATTTCCTTACAGTTGTCAATTCCCCAGAGTGGAATTACTAGACAAAAGCATAGGGGCATTTTTAATGTCTTCTGAATCACAATTTGTTGCTCTTTATTGCTGGCAAGCATTTTTTCTACATTGTTTTTTCATTGGCTAGTAAATACTGCATATTCACAGGACTGATCTATACCGACATAACCTGCATTTCGCTTCTTTTCAGCTAATGCTGTGGAAAAGGTACTAAAAATATGTTGAATTTTAAGTTGATGAACTCTGCGTGGTAATTACAGGTTGAAAAATGGAAATGCTGATAAACTTCGCATGCATAAATCTTTGCCACAGTTACAGTGGCCACAATTTTGAGAGCAGATACTGATATCATAGGATCCTTGGACATTTTTTATAACTAAGTCTGGATCAAAAGAGAAATATTTATTCCATCATTGTAAAATTTTACTAGGCAGTGAATTTTCTTCCTTTGTATTGTTATGGAAAGTTTAGGTCACTGGGGGAAGAAGTTCAAAGAGGAGAGACAAAGGGAGGCTTCCTTGGTTCAGGCCTCATCTGCAGTGATAGCCTCTCAACAGACTATGCTTTTATGTGGAGGACTCCAGATTACCTGAGATACATCCCAGAACTGTAAGCGCCATGTGGGCAAGAACCTTTTCTGCCACTTTTCTTTCTGTACATGCAGCAACTAGAAAACTGTGTGGCAGTCATTCCTTTTTATGTAATATTTGTTGAATGAATAAACGAGTCTGCTAGTGTACTGTACATTTAACATGGTCTCCCATGTCAGTTTACCAAACAAAGTGGAATATCAGCAGAAATATTATCTTACTACCTTGTCCATCTCCCTGCTGCATGGAGGCATTTCCTTTTTCAGTTCAACCCTCTTGATGGTGCTTCCTTATCCCCCAGTCTCACCCTAGGCATTCAGATGTCACTGCCGTTGCCACAGTTTCCCCAACGAGCTGTGAGGGCAGACACCCACTGAACTCAAAACAGCTTTGGAGTTCTCTTTAAGACACTTCCAGGAAGCTTCTCTGCAGCAATCAGAATGGGTGCTTGAGGTAGAGCCTCTCCCTCGCTGACCCCATTGCACAGCCTTCCTGTGGGTACACCTCCCCAGCCGTTTTCCCCAGATCTCTTCTCTTCTCCCTTGCAGCCAAGGTTAGATGCTCAAAATACCTCTTATCTATTTCCTAGCCTAAGACACCTGGCAGCTTTATATAACAACTCCAATACCATGCAATCCATAGCAAAGAGGCAGCGGGGGAAGGCAGGAAATCAGGTTTCCCTTATGACATCAGGGAGTCTTAGAGCCCTGGAGAATCCCAAACGTTTTAACAGTTTCAAGCCCATTTTAGGGCAGACTCTATGGCAGGAGCTCCTATCCTGTAGGATGCTTTTGTTTTCAGGTAATAAAAAAGGCAACAGATAATAACTTAAATTGTGAGGATATTTCTTGTGTAATTAACAAGAAGTCCAGAAGGAAGTGGCCCAGAATGCAATAATGTCATTGAAAACCCTGGTTCTTTCTGTCCTGCTGCACTGTTGTCTGATTGTGGGTTTTTTCACGTATCTCTTCTCTCAACATCTCAACATGGCTGCCACAGCCCCCACAAATCCCCACATGACAGTGTCCAGAGCAGGAAGAGCTGAAAGGAGGAAAGGGGCCTTTTCTTCTCTTGCCTCTTTTATCAGGGGGCACAATACTTCCTGGAAGCTAGGTGCAGACTTACCCTTGCAACTCATTGGTCATAAGTAGGTCATGTGTCCACAGTCTGGACCAATCACTGGCCAGAATGTACTGGACTTCCATAATTGTCCTGAATCAACAAGGATTCACTCTCTAGAACTTTGTCAAAGAAAACCAGGAAGAAATTAGAATGGCTTTCGGGTAGAAAAACTAGGGTCTGTTAGCCTGAAAAAACAAAACAAACAAAGACTAAAACAAAACAAACTGACATGATATGAAAAGAGAAAGCTAAAAATTCAGGTAAAATGCAAGGCCACATTATTGTGAAGTTAATATGTGCAAGGTGGATCTTTCCCAATAGCCAAATATTGATAAATTCTGGGGGTCTAGAATATTAGGGATTCAACTACGTCCGAACCTGTTTGAGCTCTGCATTCTGTCTGGCATCTCCTGGTGGCATTTGTTCACTCTGATTTAAGTATTACTTGGGATGCCTCCTTGTTGGATTCAGAGAGAATTTTGGAGACTGATGGAGCACCCTCCACCTACCTGCTTCCCAAGTCAAGGTTGCCAGAGTTTCCCTGCCTGGCCTTGGCCTCCCCTTTTCTCCCCTGCCCACCTTTCCCAGAAGACCCCCTCCACCCTCTATTACTCCTCTCCCAGAAGATCAAACTCTGCCTTTGAGAAGGGGGCCAGCGCAGGGAAAAGAGTAGTGAAACTGATGCTAGCACAGGTTTTAGAGTTTTTCAGTTTCTGTCACAACCACTCATGAAATTAGAATAACTATCTCTGTTAAAAGTAAAATGTTTTTTTAATATAAAATGAAGGTAAAAATGTTGACAACGCTGCAGTTAGAAGAAAAAAGCATTCTCACCACCCAGAGACAATTGTTATGCCTTAGCAATTCCTCTCCAAACTTTTTTTAGTCAACTTTTTTTGTATTCTAGTCACACTGCATTACATTTTGTATTGCCCGAATATGTTTTAAACTCTTAAAAATGTGTAATGGCTGCAGAATACTCCATCGTTGGGGCATACAGTAATTTATTTAACTATATTCCTGTTGTTGGATGTTTGGGTTCTTTCCAGTGTTTTATTTTTAGAACTAAGAATGTATAAATTGTATACATAAAACTTTGCACTTTTTGCTGTTTTCTTAGTATAAATTTATTGAAGGGAAATTTACAAGGTGAAATTTATAAGCATTTTTCTAACAGTCTTGACTTTATTCCCAAATTATTATTCATAAAATTTATGCCAGTGCTTGGCTTACCACATCCTAGCCAGCAAAGAGACATATTTTAAAGTTTGGCTCATTAAGAAGGCAAAATTTCAATCTCATTGGTTTAAATGAGAGTTTTGTTGCTTAGAGAGTTAGAAAATTTTCATACATGGTTATTACTATGTGTCTAAAACTGAAATCTTTGCCTTCACCCTTAAACAGCTGCTGCTTGCAGTTAATGGAAACTCCGTCTTTCCAGAGGCCCAGGTCAAAATTTTGGGATCATCCTTGATGCTTTGATTTCTCTTCCACCCCTCATTTCTCACTCAGTCTATGACGAATCCCTCTGCATGACCCCCACTGTTCCCAGCTGGGCCAGGCCACTGTGCTGTTTTGTGTGAGTCACTGCTGTAGTTTCCTGATTGGTTCCCCCACAGCCAGGTCTCAGCACAGCAGCCAGGGTCTTCTCATTACACCATAACTAAGATCATGTTACTCCAGTGCACAGAACCCTCTGTGGCTCCCTATTACTCTCAGTGAAGAAGCCCAGGGATCAAATTCTCTAAGGCCCTTTATGATCAAGCCCCTGCCACCTCTCAGACACCATTGTCTTCTACTTTCCCCGTCACTCTCTTGCTGGACCTTGTATATACCAAGGCCGTACCTCCCTCAGGACTTTTGATCTCATTGTCTGCTGCTGTCACATTTGCTTTCTTGCTGTTCTTTGAACACTCAGGTGCTGCCTCAGGACATTTGCACTTGCTTCTCCTCCACCTGCCTGAAAGTATCTTTCCCAGATACTTGCATGACTAGTTCTTCCTTGCTTTTTTTAGATCTTTTCTGAAACGTCATTTTCTCAAGGAGCCCTTCTCTGGTTTTCCTTTCTCAGCTTTTCACTCTTGCTGATATTTCACTTTGCACCTAACTAATATATGCTTTTTTAATTATTCTTAATTGTCATTTACAACCCCACTAAAATTAAGCTATTATAAGGCAGATATTTTTTCCAACTTTATTGAGATAATTGACAAATAAAAATTGTACATATTTAAGGTGTACAATGTGATATTGCAATATACATACACACTGTGAAATGATTATCATAATCAAATTAATTAACATATATATCACCTTACATAGTTACCTTTTTTGTGTATATGGTGGGAAAACTTGAGATCTACTCACTTAGGAAATTTCAAGCCTACAATACATTATTAGTAACTCTATTCACTATGCTGTACCAATAGATTTCCAGAATGGTTTGATCTTATGTGGGAAAGTCTACCGTTTAGCCAACAGCCCCTATATTCTCCAACCCCCAACCCCTGTTAACTACTATCCTACTGTCTGTTTTTTTGTTTGTTTGTTTCTGGCACCCTTGGCTTTCTGTCTTTGCATTTGAAAAAGCAGTCCCCTCCCAATTTTTAATGTCTCATTTTAGCAGAGAAACACCTGCACTAGTCAGCCCAGCTATGAGTTTTTAGGCTTTCTTAGACCTCTTATATACAGGTCTACCTGCTCTACATATTTTTTTTTTTCTCCCTTGGAGGGATTTCTTAAGATTGTGTTCTTAATCCTGCAGATTCAGGCCAGGTACTGAGAGCCTCCCATTTGTTGTCCCAAAGGAGGTATCCTGACATTCTTAAGTTTTTGTGACTTTTCTCAATCCTACAGAGTCAGGTCAGCTGTCTGCATGTGCTCATGAGTCTTCTGCAGAGGTTCACACTTGCGCAAGTTCATGGAGGTGCATGCAGATGGCCAACCTCAGGCCAGGGAGACAGGGATGAGGCAGATGGAGCATTGTAGGTGTTCATGTGCTAATTAAGGAATCCACAGGTGAAGTATTCCAAACAGCCTATGAAAAGACTTTTTTTATGAAGTCTGTGAAGCAGTTAGTAGGAATTGCAGTCCTTTGTTGAGGAAAGAGCCCTGTTTTCATGGGGATTTTTGTCTATCTGATTCATTCCTATATCCCTAGCTATTACCTGCTGGAAATGTAATGACATCAAAAAATGACATGTAACTTTTTGACAATGAGTGAATATGTGTGCATTTCCTTTTCAGTGCATTGTCTACCTAGGTTCTTTGTGTTTTTGTTGTTTGGAATACTCATTAAGTTTTTTTCTGTCATGAAAGTAGTACATGTTCATAGTAAAAAAAAATTGGAAAACGTCCCAAAATCACAAAGTAAAAAACTCGACTACTCTAGTCTTAACTTTGAGTGGGAACCAATGTTAAATTTTGCTTTATTTCCCAGGAAATTTTTTTTTCTCTCCTTTGCATAGATATTTTGAAAATGTGTTCATTGTGCAATGCAATTTCACATTCCACTTTTCAACTTTCCATTGATTGGTATGTATTTTCCATGAACAATAGCAATTTTTACATAGTTTTTTAGTGATTTCAAAATATTACAACAAATGAACACTTTATTTTACCTAGTTTTTATTGTTGGCTCTGTTATTTCCATTTTATTTGCCACTGTAAGTAGTGTGATAAACATTCTAGTGCATATCACTGCCTCTGTCTTTCAGATAATTTTCTTGAACTTGATTTTCTAAAGTAGAAAATGATTATGAGCAGTTTTAAGGCTCTAACATTTTTTCAACTTTAAGACTTTGTTTGGAGAGACCTTGGGGTGACTAAAGTTTAGCTTTAATTAATAGTTCCTTTTCAAAATGGATTTGGTTCATGTTGTTTGGGAGATGTTTTCATTTTGGTTTATGGAGTGTGTTGAACAAAGTTCACTTGATTGTGGAAGGAAACAGACTCTTGACTGAGTTGTATTTTCATCTTTGGCTCATTCACATGTTTCTGAAAGACCTTGGGCAAGTTACTCAACTTTTGAGCCCAATTTTCTGAATGTGTCACTTGTGTATAATTACATCTGCTTTGTTGTGAAGATTAAATCAGATGGACTTCATATAGCCCCTTACACAGGGACTGGCAAATAGCACATGCTCAGTAAAGGGACATGGACTTTACTGCTATTTTAAACTATTAAAGGCTAGAATTATTCCCAGTATTCAGTATGTACATAAGTAATAACTGGGCCACTCTTTATTCACCTGTGTTTAAATGACAAAAGGAAGAGATAGTATCTATTTTGCTTCCTTAGATATAGACTACTCTTCTTTTACCTATTTTTCTTTTCTTTTTTTTTTTTTTGAAACAGAGTCTCATTGTGTTGCCCAGGCTGGAGTACAGTGGCATGATCTCAGCTCATTGCAACCTCTGACTCCCTCCTGGGTTCAAGCGATTCTGCTGCGTTGGCCTCCCCGAGTACTGAGGTTAAAAGTGTCCACCACCACATCTGGCTAATTTTTGTATTTTTTAGTAGAGATAGGGTTTTACCTTGTTGGCCAGGCTAGTCTTGAACTCCTGACCTCAGGTGATCCTCCGGCCTCAGCCTCCCAATGTGCTGGGATTGCAGGTGTGAGCCACAATGCCCAGCCTATTACCTGATTTGTTATACTTTCTATGTCTGTTTCTCTCTGCAACACTACTTTTTAGTAATTGCTGTCCCTCCAACCTCTGTATTTATATCCTTGTAGTTTTCTTGGATATCTCATATTTTAGATATAATTTGCTTTGGTGAATTTTTGAATTTCTTCAGTATTTCCACAAACCTCTCTATATCATATTTACCCCATTTTGACTTCCCTTCTTTGCATTGGAGAACTGGCTGCCACATGTAGCCTTGTTGACTGACATCTCTGTGTGTTTGGCTGAGCGCCTTCTGCCAAACTTCTGTATTACAAAAGACGACAGCATTATTTACAGCAGTGAAAGATGGTTAATAAACTGGATAGTTAACATGAGTGGAAATATTCAGTAAATTATGATCATTCCCTAAAATGGAATATTTTGAAGACATGAAAAAAATGATATTTATGAAGAATTTGTAATGGTGATACGTTGATTATAATAAAAATATTTATGACAAGATTCCAAGTATGAAAAGAAAATAAGATCTTCAGAATGCTTGAGTTATGGTAACAGAAACTGGCTCTGAATGCAAGGTGTTAAGATTTTTGTTTTATATTTCTTTAAATATTTTTATTTTCAAATATTTCTGTGCTAAGAACAATTGTTTTTTCTTTTGTTGGAAAAAGTAACTTCCGTAAAAAATTGAGGAAAACAAATCTGTAAGATGAACTTAGTCCACTTAGTTTTTGTATTGTTTCATAAATTAAAATTATCTTTTTAAACTGTCTCAGAGTAGAATTTTTTTTTAAAGACAACTTTTAGTGCTTATGCCAGAGGAGACACTAAAATATAGAAGCTCCTTTGTAATGATAATCTGTAGGTTGAACAACTCCATGCCCCATTTTTCAATCAATATTTAATGTTGTAGCAAGGGCCTCTGGCATGATTCATGACAGTAAAAGTGTTGAGAAAGCACAAATCAGTTCCCCAGTTATTAACTGTGCTTTAACTCAGCATTTTCCAGAATGTACTCTGAGACACATTGACTTTCAAGATTCTCTGAACAAATGTTTCTGTGGTCAAATTAAGTTAGGGAAATCCTGCACTATGACTTATAGGACAGCCTGGAAGCTAATTGATTGAATTTCTGTCTCTGGAAATTACCAGTTGTAAATTTTTACTTAAAATTTCTATGCCTCCATTTCTTTGTCTATAAAATGGGAAATATGTTGTATGCTGGTATGAATAACAAATGATATAATAAATATAAAATGCCTGGCACAGTGCCTGGCCCACAGTTATCTATGGTAATTATCTTTATACTCTTTCCTCTTCTTGAAGCTGCATAGGATTGACAATATAGCATATTAAGGATTCTGATAAATTGTACAGTAAGGAGACATGTTTAACTTTATTTAAGGTTAATGTCACAAACATTTCGCCACGGGATGCTGTACTGGTTATTTCCCCATGGAACTGATGTTCTAGAAAACACACATTGGCAGCATGGCTCTGGATGGTTCTAAGGAAGCACCCAATAACATGCAGGTGCATTCTCTACTATGTTCAAAACAAACACCAACAGGTCATGAGTGAAAATGGTAGAGTAAAGAACTCTGAAATTTCCATAGTTTCATAAAAGCAATAAAAAAGCATTGATAAAATTGTTAGAAGTAACTTTTTTGGAACCCTGGAGATTAACTAAAAGCTTAGACAACCCAAGAGGCACTTATTCAAGAAAAGCAGCTGAACTTTTTTGAGAACATCAAGCTTTGTGGTATTTTAACTTACCCTAGTCTCATTCCCCATTTACTAGCTCAGCATTAGCCTTGAAAATAACAACCTATGTGCCTTGTACCAGAGACAGCAGAAGAGACCTTTTTCACACAGAATTATAATTACTTGGTATGTTTGTTAGCTCTCTGGAAGAAGACTAGCTGGAATCTAGTAAAATCTTTATTTTACTCAACTTGGAACTTTCCCATGCTACTTGGGAGGAGAAGGGTAATTGTCTAAAACATTTACAGGAAAATATTTCAGTCACTATTGCATGAAGTGATAGATAATAGTTGGTGCAAACAATAGACTAAAAAGCTTTAGAAGAAATTCTGGGAAATGAGATACTTAGGGAAATAGGGCTCAAAAGCTTCTCTCTATTTCTGGGAATCTATAGGTTCATGTGCATGCCCAGGGTTGTGCACCTGCCTGAAGAAAGACTTGAGGAAGTCCCAGACTTTCACCTCTGCCTAACTTTGAGGGTCTGTGCCAGCAGGAAGTGAAGGCTAAGGCAGAGCTGTCAACTATCTGGCTGAGTGTTGAGGGTGTGCTCTCACAGACCCAAAGCTCTTCTGCAAATGCTGGAAGATTTCTTGGTTCTAAGAGTTTAAGGAAATCTCTTTATAGTTGTTAGATGACCGCTAAAGCTAATGGAACAGAAATAAAAGAATGAAGAGAAATGAACAATGTCTTAGAGACACGTGAAGTGGCATCAAGTGTCGCAACCATAATGGCAACCCCAGAAGTAGAAGAGAAAGAGAAAAGAGAAAAAATAATGTTTGAAGATAATAATGGTAAAAAGTAATCCAAATGTGACAAAAAACAATAAGCTATACTTCCAAGAAGCTCAGTGAATCCCTAGTAAGATAAACTAAAAAAGAACCACACCAAGATTAATTAAACTGTCACAGTTAAACACAGAATTTTGAAAGCAGCAAGGGAGAAGTGACTCATCATGTGTAGTAAGATTAACAGCTGATTTCCCATCAGACTCTGTGGAGGCCAGTGAGATGACGTACTCAAAGTGCTGAAAAAAATCTACTGTCAATCAAGAATTGTGTATCTGAAAAACTATCTTTAAAAATGAAGAATAAATTAAGACATTTCCATATAAACAAAAATTGACTTTGTCACTAGCAGACTTGTCTTGCAACAGATAGTAAAGAGAATCATTCAGAAATGAAATGTAAGGATAGTATAGAGTAACTCAAAGCTGCATGAAGAAATTAAGAACACCAGTAAAGTTAACTACATGGATAAATGAGACACAGCGTAAATGTATTTTTGTTTGCAATTCTTTTTATTCCATGTGTTTTTAAAATTGTATAAAGCTATTAAATCTATATTGATAGGCACATAATAAATCTATAATGTGTTGTAAAAACAGCATAAAGGGGATGAATGAAGAGATATAGTAGTATAGATTTTGTATATGTTTGAAATTAAGTAGTATTAATAGAAACTGGATTATTATAAATTGAGATGCTAATTATAATACCCAGGGCAATCACTACAAAAAATAATAGTGTATATAAAGAGAAACAAGAAATAAATTACTAATGGTGCACTATAAAACATCTATTTAACAAAAAGAAGGCAGTAATACAGGAATTGATAAATAAAACGTTATGAGTTATAGAAAGCAAATAAAAATAGTAAAAGTAAATTCTTCCTTATCAGTAATTACATTAAATGTAAATGGATTAAACTCTCCAATTAAGAGGTAGATATTGGCAGAATGGATGAAAAACAACTATATGCTATCTAGAAGAAACTCATTTTAAATTCCAAGGGACAAATAATTTGAAAGTCAAAAGATATTCCATGCAAATAATAAATAAAGTAGAAGCAAAGTGGCTAGACTAATATCAAACATAATAGACTTTAAGAAAAAATAATTACTAGAGTAAATAAGGATATTATATAATAATAAAAAGGTCAACTCACCAAGAGGACATAATAATTACAAATATTTATGCATCTCATAATAGAGCCCCAAGATGTATGAAGCAAAAAGCAACAGAATTGAGGGTGGAAATGACATGTGAACAATAATAGTTGGAGACTTAAATACTCTACTTTCAAAAATGAAAAGAACAACTAGACAGAATATCATCAAGGAAATAAAAGACTTGAACAATGTAAATGAACTATACCTGATGGACATGTATATAACAGTCCACCTAACAACAGCAAAATGCACATTCTACTTAAACGCTCATGAAACATTTTCCAAGATAGACCAAATGTTTGACCATAAAACTGTCTAAATTTAAAAATATTTAAATTATACAATGTATGCCTGTGATCTCAACAGAAAAAAGTTAGGAATCAATAATAAAAGGAAAGCTGGAAAATTCACCAATATGTGGAAATTAAACAGCGCATTCCTAAATAACCAAAACTAGAAAATAGTTTGAGGTGAATAAAAATGAAAACACAGTGTATCAAAACTCATGGTATGCATTTATCATAGATTTGTGGGATCTAAAAATCAAAACAATTGAATTCATGGACATAGTAGAAGGGTGGTTACCAGAGGATAATGAATGGGTACAAAAAAAATAGTTAGAAAGAATGAATGAGGCCTACTATTTGACAGCACAGCAGGGTGACTGTAATCAGTAATAATTGTATGTTTTAAATAACTAAAAGAATATAATTGGATTTTTAGTAACTCAAAGGATAAATACTTGAGAGGATGGATATCCCATTCTCCATGATGTGATTATTAATACCTAGTATTTGATCATACAACAGGGTGAGTGCAGTCAAAATAAGTTTAACTATACATTTTAAAATAACTAAAATAGGCTGGGCGCGGTGGCTCAAGCCTGTAATCCCAGCACTTTGGGAGGCCGAGGCGGGTGGATCACGAGGTCAGGAGATCGAGACCATCCTGGCTAACATGGTGAAACCCTGTCTCTACTAAAAATACAAAAAACTAGCCGGGCGCGGTGGCGGGCGCCTGTAGTCCCAGCTACTCGGAGGCTGAGGCGGGAGAATGGCGTGAACTCGGGAGGCGGAGCTTGCAGTGAGCCGAGATCGTGCCACTGCACTCCAGCCTGGGTGACAGAGCGAGACTCTGTCTCAGAAAAAAAAAAAAAAAAAAAAAGGAATCTAGACAAAGAAGAACAAACTAAATCCAACACAAGCAGAAGAAAGGAAATACTATGAATTAGAATGGAAATAAAGGAACTAGAGAAGGTTAAACATAGAGACAATCAATGAAGCCAAAAGTTTGCTCTTGGAAGAGATCTACAAAATTGTCAAGCCTTTACCTAGACTGACTGAGAAAGAAAGATGACTCAAAGTACTAAAATTAGGAATAAAAGTGGGGACATTTCTACTAACCTTACAGAAATAAAAAGGATTGTAAGAGAATATTGTGAATAATTGTATGCCAATAAATTAGATAACCTAGATCAAATAGATGGATTTCTTTTTTTTTTCTTTATTTCTTCTAAAAAAAAAAAGGTATACATGTGCAGAGCATGCAGGTTTGTCACATATGTATACATGTGCCATGGTGGTTTGCTGCACCTATTGACCCGTCCTCTAAGTTCCCTCCCTTCAACCCCACCCCACAACAGGCCCTGGTGTGTGTTGTTCCCTTCTCTGTGTCCATGTGTTCTCATTGTTCAACTCCCACTTGTGAGTGAAAACGTGCGGTGTTGGTTTTCTGTTCTTGTGTTAGTTTGCTGAGGATGATAGCTTCTAGCTTCATCCATGTCCCTGCAAAGGACATGATCTTACTCTTTTTTATGGTTGCATAGTATTTCATGGTGTATGTACCACATTTTCTTTATTCAGTCTATCATTGATGGGCATTTGGGTTGGTTCCATGTCTTTGGTATTATAGCTAGTGCTGCAATAAATATATGTGTGCATGTGTCTTTATAGCAGAATGATTTATATTCCTTTGGGTATATACCCAGTAATGGGATTGCTGGGTCATATGGTGTTTTTGGTTCCAGATCCTTAAGGAATCACCACCCACTGTCTTCTACTAATGGTTGAACTAATTTGCATTCCCACCAAAAGTATAAAAGCATTCCTATTTCTCCACAACCTCATCTATTTCTCCACAGCATCTATTGTTTCCTGACTTTTTAGTAATCGCCATTCTGACTGACATGAGATGGTATCTCATTGTGGTTTTGATTTGCATTTCTCTGATGATCGTGATGTTCAGCTTTTTTTCATATGTTTGGTGACTGCATAAATGTCTTCTTTTGAGAAGTGTCTGTTCATATCCTTTGCCCACTTTTTGATGGGGTTGTTTTTTCTTGTAAATATGTTTAAGTTCCTTGTAAATTCTGGGTATTAGACCTTTGTCAGATAGGTAGGTTGCAAAAATTTTCTTCCATTCTGTAGGTTGCCGGTTCACTCTGATGCTAGTTTCTTTTGCTGTGCAGAAGCTCTTTAGTTTAATTAGATCCCATTTGTCAATTTTGGCTTTTGTTACAATTGCTTTTGGCATTTTCATCATGAAGTCTTTGCCCATGACTATGTCCTGAATAGTATTGCCTAGGTTTTCTTCCAGGGCTTTTATGGTTTTGGGTTTTACATTTAAGTCTTTAATCCATCTTTTTTTTTTTTTTTTTTTTTGAGACGGAGTCTCGCTGTGTCGCCCAGGCTGGAGTGCAGTGGCGCTATCTTGGCTTACTACAAGCTCCACCTCCCGGGTTCACACTATTCTCCTGCCTCAGCCTCTTGAGTAGCTGGGACTACAGGTGCCCGCCACCTCGCCCGGCTAATTTTTTGTATTTTTAGTAGAGACGGGGTTTCACTGTGTTAGCCAGGATGGTCTCGATCTCCTGACCTTGTGATCCACCGTCTCGGCCTCCCAAAGTGCTGGGATTACAGGTGTGAGCCACCACTCCCGGCCTTTAATCCATTGTGAGTTAATTTTTGTATAAGGTGTAAGGAAAGGGTCCAATTTCAGTTTTCTGCATATGGCTAGCCACTTTTCCCAGCACCATTTGCTGAATAGGAGATCCTTTCCCCATTGCTTGTTTTTGTCAGGTTCGTGGAGGATCAGATGGTTGTAGATGTCTGGTGTTATTTCTGAGGTCTCTGTTGTGCTCTATTGGTCTATATGAAATTTCTAGAAACACAAACACTACCAAAACTTATTTAAGGACAAATAGAAAATCTAGATAGACTTAAAACAAGTAAAAAGGTTTTGATAATTTTAGAACTTTTAACAAAGAAAAATTCAGGGCCACATGGTTTCTTGCATAAATTCTACAAACATTTAAATGAAAATTAACACCATTCGTTTTCAAAGTCTTTGAAAAATATAAAAGGAGGAAACACATCCTAACTTATTCTGTGATGCCAGTATTCCCCTGATACCAATGCCAGATTTCGCCTTGGGCAAGTGCTTCTTACAGTTGACTCCAACAACACAGTAACAAAAAAGTAAAAATAAAAAATATAAATTAGATTTCTTCAAAATTAAATATTTTTATGCATCAAAGGACACTATCAAGAAAGGGTAAAAACAACCCATAGAAGGGGAGAAGCGATGTAAAAATCATGTATTTGATAAAGACCTAATAAACAGAATGCATAAAGAACTCTTATAATTCAACAATAAAAGGGCAACTCAATTTTAAAATGAAAAGAGGATATGAATAAATGTTTCTCAAAAGAATATATACAGATGGTCAATAAACACATGAAAAGATGCTCAGCGTTATTAGTAATTACAAAAATGTAAATCAAACCCACAATGGTACACTACTTCATACTCAATAGGACGGAATAATAAAACAGATTAGCAAATATTGGCAGTAATGTGGAAATATTGGAATCCTTACACATTGCTAGTGGGAATGTATAATGGTGCAGGGGCTGTGGAAACAGCTTGACAGTCCCTAAAAAATTAAAGATAGAGGCCGGGTGCGGTGGCTCAAGCACTTTGGGAGGCCGAGACGGGTGGATCACGAGGTCAGGAGATTGAGACCATCCTGGCTAACACGGTGAAACACCGTCTCTAGTAAAAATACAAAAAACTAGCCGGGCGAGGTGGCGGGCGCCT